>NW_023339729.1:10514016-10559114 GCF_004916995.1 Morone saxatilis | reverse complement strand
ATATAGACAACACATAATGAGATTAAAAAACACACACACACGCTTTTAGTATGTACATTAATGTATGTTTCAGACACTTTGGTATTTCGTACTATTTTTCACTCTTTTCTCTTCTCCTCCTTCTCTTCCTCTTTCTCCCTTCCACCTCATCACCAAATCGATGGCAGCTCACTTTTTTAATTACTTCCCCTGACATGTAGATTCTGTCAGTTGCCTCAGCTGCCTCTTACTTTCATTCTCTTCAGTTACAGATTCTCGTCAGTTAATTTCCACACTCAGCTCCTTTATAGTACTTTCTTCATTTACCTATTTAGGGGCGGTAGGGATGCTGCATTACTTAAATGGTCAACATATTCACAGTTGCCTTGTTTTAAAGGGTACATATTATGCAAAATTAACTTTTGTCGTCGTTGTACACATATATTTGGGTATTTGGATGGCCTACCAACCCAGAAACTATGAAATAAATCAACAGTCTTTTTATTGCGGGCTGCCTGATGTCCACCAAGCTGTTCAGATTTTGCTCCCCTTCCTACTAAAGAAACTGATTCATTAGCATTGTACCTGCCTCCCTACTAAGTAACCACCGCCCACGGTGGAGAGCTGCCTTTGCGACTGTCCGCCATGTTTCCCCCGTAAGCACTGGCTGTTCCTGAAAGCCTGGAGCTAAGTGCCACAGCTGCCCTGATGTTGGCTGCATAGACCGGCACAAAGTGTTCCTGCATGTCCTCCCATTATCTGAGGAAGTTAAAAACCAGAGGTTGACTTTATTTGATAGAAATGTGACTGAAATGTCCCCACAATGACTGCAACTGCTTTCTCAAAGGAGGACCAGCTGAACGATGGAATGTTTTCGGCTGTCCATGCGGAAGATGGAAGGCTGTACCTGTGCCAGCTCGTGGGAGCTGACCAATCAGTGCATACTGGGCTTAGCGGAAGGGGGGCCTTAAAGAGGCAGGGGATGAAAAGAAGTACCACAGCTATGGGCAGTATGATTTTGAATATTAAAACATATAAACCTATTCTAGTAGACACACAAAATAAAATCATGAAGCTGAAAATGGGCATAATATGTCTCCTTTAAAAAAATGCAAATTTCTGTGATTGTGTTGTGTTGCTTTTTTGAAGTTGCTGTTCATGAATGAATGGCAACTCTGTTCCCATCATACAGAACAAAAAAGGCCTGCATTCTGACAAAACGCCACATGAGACTCTTTAGATGGAAAAGGGGATCCATTTATTTCATATTCACAGTGGAAAAGCATGAAATAATAATGGACATTTTGGTCATGGGACCATGGTCAAAACAGCTTACCAAAAGAAATTGGCATGTGGTTACAAAGCATACTATTGAATAAAATATTAACATGAATAACAGGAAGTCCACAACAATGATTTGACCTATAAAGTTGAAAAAAAGACAATAAGATATTACAAAAGCAAGTAAGAGACTTGCTAAATGTTCTGCTCTCACATGCGATTTAAGAGGCTGTAGCCTTTCTAGCAAATCTGTAATGCTAGCATGGTGTGCTAATGTCAGCATGCCAACATTAATTTTAATTTAGCGTGTTAGCATGCTAACATTTCTTAATTAGCACTAAACACAACATTTAGCTGGTGCCAATAACTAAACCAAACCAAAGTATTGGAGACATAAAATTTTGACCTGCAGGTGATGCTAGACGGAAAGCTCACCATAATCATGAGGGTTCATCCTAAGTTGTTGACTGACACAACTTAGACTGACTGACAGACGGACACTACCATCTTTAGAGCCATACCGCCAGTGTGGCATATTTTTATTTAAATTTTGATGTCAGTAGTCTCTATGTGGTTTAGTAATATTTTGGATCACCCAAAATTAAAGTGCTTTTAAGGTCAAACACATTTGTTCATGCAAATTTCTGTGTGTGTAAATCATATTTTCCAAGAACACTTCACCCCATTAAAACTTCACTGTACAAGTCAAAAATGCATGCTAGACAGCTTAAGATGAGAGTTGGTCCTAGTTCCTCTGAAAAAAAAAAGAATTCTTTGGAGAAGAGAGATTTTCATAGGCAGAGAAAGTGTGTCATGAAACAAAATCCAGTTTTCCTGTTTATTCTACAATGTTTTAGTAAGTGGTAAATGGACTGTACTTGTGTAGAGCCTTTCTAGTCATCTGACCACTAAAAGCGCTGTTACACTACATGCCACATTCACCCATTCACACAAACACTCACCACAAACAGAAACTAATCCATTCATTTACACTCACACACTGATGCACAGCATCAGGAGCAATTTGGGCTTCAGTATGTTGACAAACAGCAGGAGGAACTGGGGATCAACCCACTCTACCTCCTGAGCCACAGTTCCCCCAGGCTTTTGCAGGCTTTTTTTCTTTGTATCTTTGAAGTTGCCATCAACATGCAGTCTTCATGTTTCTGTCAAGGCAGTGATTGAATTGGATGAACGTCACAACCCATTGATTTCTGATTGGTTCATTTCACAAGAGTTGAATTAACAAATAATAATTCGGTTTGGTTTGTCATCAAATCTTTTATACTGTATGAGATACTCTCAGCACTGCTGAAACTGCAAAACTCCTATATGGTTCTGTCAAACATACAAAACTTTTGATGTCTTCATAGCTTGAAACACCGTGTCTCACCTATTACTGTCACAGTGTGACTTTAGGAAGTAAAAAGTAATGAAAATTATACCCTCAGATAAACATACTGTATGCATGAGTTTTAGCTTGTAAGAAAATCATCACATTATACAGTGAAACATCAGAAGAGAGAAGCCCCTTTATGCCTCCTCTGGAGCATAAAGATGAGCTGTGGACATTATTGTAACATATGGTGATACACTTGGCACACATACACACTGTTACATTACCTTTGGTATCTACACAAGCTGTCTCAAGCTGTCCACACAGCCTGTGACACCCTGTCTTTACACATTGAGTAAGTCATTCGTTCTTTCTCTTTTTACGCACACTGACACATGCCTTTGGTTATTGTTTATGACACAGCTGATATTTACACAAAGCACATATATTATTTCTGGTGATAAATTCACTGCAAAGGCTGCCACCAGAGAGATACTGTATATGTATGCATTGTTACAATGCTGCTGGTGGCTTTGTGTGTCTAAAGGTTAAGGTTAAAGCTAGAGCCATTACATATGTAGGTGTATGTTTACTGAGAGCTCCACATCCACTGAGCAGCATTATGAGTTATTCATTTGCAAACAGGTGATGAACAAGTGTGAATACACCCCATTTAGTATTCTCTGAGCCAATTTATTGCTAAGATTAAAGCAAGGTATTAACACCGCCGGTGTTAGGAGGTCAATGTCCACTGGGAGCCACCCATATTGAAATATGTTTTATTTGAATACAAATGACCAATAAAGAGATGGGGTTACAGCTGTACAAGATTTCCAGTTTGAGTCTTCAGACCAGCTGGGAAAATATATTTGGGGAAAATCTCAAATTACTCAGGTGCTGCCAATTATACCTAAGCAGTTGAGGAAGAGTGTTGTACTTAGCGGCCATTGGAAATGTGTGTAACACATATAAAGCAGGTCTTTCCTACAAAAGTCAACCTCATCAAATCTCTTTGGATAAATTTAATTCCCAAATATATATCTATTTTGTCTTGTACTTTGAACACTGCTGTGTTAAGTTTGCTTACTTGCAAGAAGTTATCACAAAGTGATGCTAATGGCGGCGCTCACATTCAATGAAGATTATTCTCAGCATATGTTTTGGCATTCAGTTAAATATAATGGATCCTTACACTTTTATTACTTTCTATTGTGAGCGATGGCCTCACCATAAAGTGAGTGGTGTATATTTACCAAGAGCTATTATCCACCCTACTAGGGTGTGAATTTTACACCAGCCATGTGAGTTGTACACTGGTGGAGTAATTACTCATCGTGCTCACCGTGAACTGAAGAGGATAATGAGATTTGTAAACAAAAGGCAGCCATTTTGGCAGCAGCCGACTCACTTACCATCCTCAATGGTCTCCTTTGACAGGTGTGTGAGTGAATGTGTGTTAGTGTCTGCGTGCTTTGAGCTCCACTCAAAACAATAGAAGGAGATAAAGAGCAAGTTAGCAATAGGGAGTTGCCATTAATCCTCTCTTGCTTGTTTTCTCTCTATCTTCTCCTCTCTGACCAGATTAACTCTCACCAAGGGGGTTTCAATAATCATCAAACAAATAGGTGTGGTGGATAGAGGCCAGAGCCACAGGTGTGAGTGTGTGTGTGTGTGTGTGTTTGTGTGTTACCTTTCTACATGTTGAAACTGTTAAACTGAAATTATTACTTCCTCTGAATGTACATTCATGTGTGCTATTTGTGTATTTTCTTGCGAACGTCAACATGTTCTTGCTCATGGTGGTTCTCTGCAAAGAATATATAATAAGCAGGATGGTCTAGACCTATGAAAAGTTTCCTGAGACTTCTGTTACAAATTTAGCAAAAAAAAGCTTGGTATTACTCCATTCTTCCCAGCTCAATGCTGAAAATTTACTACTCATGGGTAACATTAATTTGTAATCTTCTTCTCAACTCTACATGTTTTCATTCCAACCCACCAATTTCTTTCTACCCCGCTGTCTTCCTTCTTCCTCTTTCTCTGATTACCCCTCGCCCCAAACTGGGTTACGCCATTGAAAGAAACTGCCTGAACAAAAGGGCTACGATAATAAAAAAAAATCTACAAAAAAGAAAAAGCAAGAAATTAGCCTAAAAATAGGCCCTCCATTTATGGATGATGAAATGTCCTGTGAAGTGCCTGACTGTAATCAGCCCTTTGGAGTGGGGAGAATAATCGTCTGGCATCAGCAGGGACAGCCATGGATAATGGAGAGAGGGGTGGGGGAATTCAGATTAATAGGACATTTTAGTGCTATGAAATTATACTGACAAGAGTAGTGGACAGTTGTTTGGTCTCTGTAAATAATATTATAAAGAGTATGGTCCAGACCTGCTCTATACGTAAAGTGCCCTGAGATATCTTTTGTTATGATTTGTTACTATATAAATAAAACTGAATTGAAACTGAATTGAATTGAACATATCGGTGTACTCTCTGTGTGAAGATGCATTAATATTTGGTCATGTACTTTAGTAGGATCAGTTTAAGCCCAAACCATGAGTATTTAAATCACACCAATCATTGTTAGTACTGTAAATTTCTCTTAGAACTGGAGGCACTCGAGATGAAAGAATTGTCATATTCACTCGTCATTAAGTCAAAGATTACAGCTGCACACTAATGACCATAGAAAGTGACCCAATGAAGTCCTTGAGATTTTGTAACTTTTATTACCAAGAAATCATTTAAGGGGATGTCATTGAACTGTACACAGCACATTGTTGTATACCAACCTAGAGGCTTTTTGATGTAGATTAACTGTTCTGACCTTCCTCCTGTACAAATCTTTGTGAAGGGTTTTTTTTTAAAGTCATGCTGCTGTACACTGGAGATGGACACATAATGTTTTCCACTAGTGCTCATACTTCCCCCCAGAATTTATGGCTGCTAAAATGGCAATGGCAAATCTACAGTTAGAAGCAATGAAATCATCTTCTTTTCATCGCTGTCACATTTTATGGAGAAGAGAACAGTCATTCCTGCTGTGTGCAAAATAGAACAAAAACTGAAACTGGATTGAGATGCATTTCACTGCAAGTTGAATATTAAAAAAAAAAAATGTGTTACTTGGATGTTACAAGAATTGATTGCCTTATATGAAGACATCTTTTGTTTTCTTTTCAGTGTGAATGTGTGTTTTTTTTAAGTTAGCCGGGGGAAGGATGGAGTGTGGCAACTACATTAGCGGCCGTTACCATGGTGATAAGAGTCTGGCTTTCTTTCACACTCAGTATGACTTTCTCTCACACACACTAAGATGGTAGATACATATTGTAAGTGCCTATACACTTACAATATAGCATGGTTCTTTCTTTTTTCTCTTCATTCTTTTTTCCTTCATGCTACCAGTTCATCAAAAAGAGCTTCTTTTCATCTATAAAATGAGTTGAGCACAACTGAGTAAAAGCCTTGATCTGTTCTGAACAATTTACAGTATATATGATAAATTGTTTTGCACTTAAAAGACAAAACTGATGTATCAGTAGTGTTATTTACATCTTATTCATCCATTTTCCAATCTTTCAGCATCAGACTGTATCCTTGAAGAAAAGGTAATGTGCAGTTAATGATGAAATAGGGCATTGTCTGTGCATTGAATTCTACACAAAATAGATTTTTGTTGATGGAAAACAGAGCAAACTGTTTCTTAATTACACATCCATTAACAACATTAAGAACAACAACATCAGTGGATGTAAATATTTATTTGGAGTCACGTTTCTGGTAACCTGGAAAATGTAAGTCTGGTTTTGGTCTCCACCAACTCATGAGGAAAAGATATTTGCTTGTTAGCTAATTTCTCTCTGACCTTGTAGTGTAAGGAATGACATTGGCAGTTTAAAAGCTAAAAGTCTGTGAAAGATTTATGCGTGTGTGAGATTTTTTTGTGCACTCTAAGCCTGGACTACGTTACTAAAGGTACTGTGTACTAGGGCTGGGCTATTTTATCGATACTGCGATATATATCGATATTTTGTTTCCCCCTTACGTTGCGATATTCTTACGTCTCCGCAGAAAGTAGCTTCCGATTCTTCGCCGCGAGTATCGATACCATTAAAGTGGTCCATGGTCATGTCCCCGTGTTCTGCCCGTGCGCAGTGCGAGCCTCACTTGCCCCGGTTCCCCCGCTGTTGAGTCGCCTTTGCCAGGAAGAAGCGACTTTTTAGGTCGAAGCCAGCCGCTAGCTACGTGCGTTGTCGAGCATGTTTTCCTAGCAGTTACCCCGTTTCGTAGATTAACTCCTTTGACCAGACGCCGACATCTTGCTTTTTTTCCTGGCCTTTACAACGACTCGCGCTTAAGAACGGGTAACATTTCTTCAGGTCTAAAAGATGTTTACAATGTTTGGTGTGCGCGCGCTCTAGCTGACCCTGTGACATTAATTGTGTTTTTTGGAGAACCATGGTATTATGTTTTACTTACGTGGTGGGCTCAGACTGGGCTACATCACTATGTTCAGATGCTCAAGACTCAAAAAACTGTGAAAGAATCTGTTTCAGAACAGGGCCCCACTTTGCTGGCACTAGTATTAATGTTTCCAGAGATTCAAGATTCCAACCGAAGCTTTATTTATGCCCGGAGGGAAAAATTACTGTGCAACAACGTTCTGGCAATACAGGAATGGCTGGGAAAGTAACTACAGGGCTTCCCAAGTAAGAAAAATACCTGCTAACATAAAATCACAAGATAAAAAAGTAAGGCCTACATTAAAATAAATCAAAACAGGAGTAACTAAAGTGGCAACAAAATGCGCTAGCAACTTAACAGGTAACATAAGTCAGAAAAAGGAAACTCCTCCACTTGTCATTGAATGACTGCCTCTTGTATTGTACTGTTTCCAAAGGCCTTTGTAAAGCTACAGTTTTGCAGCTGGGTTTTCAAATAAATGAACTAATTCTCACCACATGTTGCGAGTCCATCTTCCAGCATTTGCCACGCGGTGGAACTTCTCCGTTGTATCCGAGTCAGAGCCATATATCATTGTTGTTCATTTCAGTTGTTCACTTCAGTTCAGACTCAACCTCCAACGGTCAATGGAAACACTCACAAAGATTCACCAAAAATCCAACTGCCTTTTAACAATCTTTCAGAAAGATGACTGGTAAGTGTAATCGAAACGATCGTATCGAATCGTATTCGCTTTTGGCTGAATATCCGTCGATAATATATCAATATCGAGAGCTTGAATACGTGTATCGTTCGTACTCGATCCGCGAGATTAGTGTATCGCTACAGCCCTACTGTGTACTGGTTAAAGCCTTGTGTGCAAGGCCTGACTGGTTTCTTGGCCTTGCACTCGATTCGGTCTGTATTTGGAGTCTTGGCTTGGTCTGGGTTCAGTCTTGGACTTGGTGATTTTGACAGTCTTGTCTGTATTTATTTGCATTATTTGTTTGTTGCCAAGCTACTGCAGCGCTCCAAACTTCTCTTTTACGTTCCCCTGTTTGCCTGTCACCTGCCTGTAATCTGTTTCCTGTCTTTCTACCTGTTGCCAACATCCTACTGGCATACTGTTTACCTGCCAGTAAACAGTACAGCACTGCCAGTACTGCCAGTGCTTGGCCAAATGTTCTACTTTTGTTCTTCTTTGAAACTGTGAAATTAAGTATGCATGTGGGTCCAGTTACTTGTTGCCATGCATCAACCAAAATAGAGCTTCCTTCTATAATTCTAGTTAGTATGTTTGTTGTTTTCTACATTATTCAGATACTACTACCATTAAATTATCCCAATTATCGCCTGATCCAAATTGATCAAAGAAACCTCCCAGTCATTTTTCAACCAGACTCTTAGGCAAGGATGATGGGCAGAATACATATTTGTTGTGCTTTCATCAACATACTGTGAATAAATATATCCACACAGTTGATGTGAAAACAGCAGGATGACTCAGGTATGGTAACACAGGAAAGCTGCAAGGATATTAGAGAGCGCACTTGCTTTGTGCTTTAGTAACCTTTTTTAAAATATCGCTCACGAAAGTATAAAAAACTCAGTTGGACTCAAAGTCTTTACGGCAGAAACTTGTCTGAAAGTTGTACAACTTCGAAAAGCAAACTTCAAGATACTTCAAAACTTTTCTCATTCACCTGTTCCCTAACCCTAACCCTGTATGGTCAACATTGTCCAAGACATTCCCCAAGTCTTCAATTAATAGCATCTTGTTGCCAAGAATAAAGTTTCTGTTGTGTTGGCAAAATTAACTGTAGAAATAGTCTTGTTACCAAGGTGATTTTGGCAATTAGGAGTTTGTTCACCTTATGACCAGTAACACAATTTACAATTATATGCTTAATTACATTATTTCAGCATGAAATAGCGTGTGTACGTATTTATCTCTAAGAGATATGATCCCTTTGACACAGATTTAATATGTTACAGTATACTGCAGCATAATGTTGACAAGTCTAGCAAATATATTGAAAACTAACACATCAAAGGATACTGTAGAACTGGGCGTAATCATTGGTCAGAACACTCAGAGCATTTAAAATTGTACATTTGGTTCTGAGGTTTTTTCCAATGGTTTTGTCATCCCATGTGGTTTCCCCCTATTCTATCATTTTTATCAGTTTTCCTTTCGTCATCCCTCGTTTTGATCTCAGTGCCTGTCTTCCCTGTCTTTTCTGTCCTCATCATCCCTTTTTTTCACAACCTTTGTTCCTGCATTGAAATTTTCTCCTGCATACTTTTCTTCCTCTTTCCATGTGTCATTTTTTCTGCCTTTCTCTTTTGTTCTCTTTTGACATTATAAGGCTTCAAGTGCACTTCAGTACAACAATGTGAGGGTTTGATTTATTTACACACAGTCCTGTAGTAAGTCCTTATGTGTGATCAATGCTGGCCCAAGAGAAGTAAAAGAGAAATGGTCATTTGTATGGAGAATGCCCACTGGTAAGTAACTGATGCTGATGAATGACACTGTTTTGTGTTTTTTGTTGTTTTTGGGTTTATTTTTCTTGCAGTCATGACAAGTAAGCCAGACCAGTGTTTATTTGCTCAACTTCCCAAGGGATCTTCTCTTTCTGTTGGCATGTTAAACTCTAGTGTACCCCAAAACAGGTCAGCCATCTTGCCTCAACATCTCCAGGGAATGGACACTATTATTCACTAAGTAGGATCCAGATTCATGCTGACTTAGACACACACACACTCCCTCTATCTCCCTTTGTCTCCCTCTGTCTTAATGTTATTTCCCCCAGTTTTTTAGTATAATCTTTAGTAGTTTGTTCGACGT
The DNA here is from genome assembly GCF_004916995.1 of Morone saxatilis. Taxonomy (NCBI): domain Eukaryota; kingdom Metazoa; phylum Chordata; class Actinopteri; family Moronidae; genus Morone; species Morone saxatilis. The sequence goes on along the minus strand of NW_023339729.1, from coordinate 10,549,218 downwards.
ACAGTCCTGATTTAGGTAATTAATGCATGGCAAGGTAATGAATATGGGTGCAGTTTCCTGATAACAACCAATCATGGAGGTTAAGTTTGTTTAAAGGTTTTTCACCCAACTTTACACAGTTTTCCCCCAAAAAAAAACACTTACAGTAAGAGTGCACACATACAACAGTTAAAAGTGTCTTCACATTGGCGTGTTTAAGTTCCTTGGGGTGTCTGCTTGTAAGCCACATAATAAACAATAAAAATACACAGATCAGCCATAACGTTATGACCACCTGGGCACCCTGTTATGGCTCATCGGTGTACATTGTCAAATGCTCAAAGATGTACACAGTTCTTACTTTCTCTCTCTGCATGTTGTGGAGACTCTTACTGTGTTCTTAATCTTATACAAATTAATAAAAGCACTTTTAATGATTTATAAGATCATCTTAAGACACAGTGCATTGTCAAAGCTAGGCTGCAGTTAGTGTTGTCTGGGACAAATTGTATCTCTTAAACCCTATTAGTAGAACTTCATAGGGTATAGTTTAAACTACACCTTAGGGCTCTTGCTTGTATACATCAACACAATGCTCATAGAGGAAACTGTATTTGGGGTTTAAACTAAACCTTGTGTACACTGATACCAGTTAATGTCTTTCACAGTGTCTGACCTGGATATACAAGAAACACTCTAATAAGTGTAAACCAACTGTAGGTGTGTAATTACACATGAAAGGTGTTACATCTGCCCAAGAGAGAGCTATTGAATATATGTCAAAATGAAAAGGTCAGTCCATGCCAACCAGGCATTCACTAATGCACCAGCATAAGTCAATTATATATATGTCGTTTTAGAGTTATAATGGTAATGTACTCAGGTAAGCCACTGTTGGGTGCCCTGAGACTCTACATAAGTCACAAAAACACAACATTCGCAGAGGATCAGCCCTCCCTACAATTCATTATAGGATAATATAGTTTGCCAATTATCGATACAAGAAGTAAATTGTAACAAGACGATTCAGATCATAATTTGTTTCAAGTAGACTCCTGGGCAATAACAACTAATTTATCACCCATTGTAATATTCAGTGCCAGGTTAAATGACTTGTTCTGCTGGATTATTTTATGCAATGCCAGCTCACTTTCATTCATACCATGATAAAGCGAGGTAGACTATTTAGGGGAGAATGGTAAAGTGCTGTTGTGGTCGCAAGAGAAATGGAGAGGCAGGGAATGAGACAGAAAGTCAGTAAGTAAGGAGAGATAGTGCTGATAAATGTTCAGACCTGTACATTTTCTTTGCTGCAGTTTCACAGTTACTCAAACATATCTGCATATCTGGGTTCTTTACAGGGAAAGAGAAATAGACTAAGGCAGATAGAGACTAAGACAGAAAGCACGAGAGAAAAAGATAAGAGAGGGCAGTGTGGATGTAAAGTGATTCAAATAAGTTATTTTGTCCTTTACAACAACACAAGCTTAGAGAGTTTACTTCAGAGACCTTAATCTAAAAGTTTCTGCTGTCTTCTGAACCTCCTAATAGCTACCATTCAAGAATGTATTCAACTAAACCAGTGTTTTACATTGTCTGTTTCTTTCTCTTCAAAGTTACTGTACCTTTTTACATATCTTATACTTGCTCCACTTAGTCTTTTTTCAAATCTCACCACTTGAAGCGTGTCCTTTCCCCTGTGTTTGCACTGAGGTGAGACAGCTGCAAAGCTGCGTGTGCCTGTGTGTGTCTTTTCATGGCACAGGTGGAGCTGACAGCAGGCACTGGCAGAAAAACAAGGTTTAACAGTTGGCAGGGCTTGAGAAATCTGTACCAAACACTCACCATGCTCTTAAAGAACACACATACACACTGATTTACACTCGCTCATTGATGCACTATTGCTCGCCCTGTTTCTAAAATACACACTTGTGTGCACAAACACGCCTACTTGTAAGTACATGCTCTTAAATGTGCATACACTGCCAGAGCCGTGCCCACACACACACACACACTGTTTGGGTCGGCAGGAGCTGTGTCACAAGGATATGATTTCAAATTCTTATATAAGAATGTGAACTGACTGCACTTGGTATTGATGCCATTTCTTTTCTTTCTCACTGGTGATATCTTAGTTGCATTTGTATTTCATCGTGTTTTAACATAATTTATTTAAGAACATTTGCTCCTAATGTTTTCACACACCCAACTTATTGTTTGGTATTCCTGTTTGCATATTTTGTTAGATTGAGATGAGAGAGAATGACAATAAATCTCCTTGTAGCATTGAAACAGCATTAGGGTTTGTCTTACCTGTGCATTTTCCATGATGTATGGGTCCAATCTTCTCTCACACACTCCCACACAGCACTTGAGACCCCTATTTATTTTCTCTCTCTCCCTTTGTCTTTTTATTGTGGTAAAACAATGAGAGATGACTTGATTACAGTATTAGTCAACTATGATTCATAGAGAAAATAAGCATGGAGCGAACTCTAAAGGTAGCTGGACAGCAGCACATTGTATTTCTTGTTTCGCCGTGATTATTATGTTGGTTGTTGATATGGCGCAATGACTTAGAGGTTGAATTGTTATCCGTCAGTTTAAATGTGACAATGTCTTCAGTCTTATCATGTGGGTCCTTAAAGAAATAGTGCAGAGTACAAACTTTTTGTACAATCAAGTGTCTGAATTTGTGTACTCTATTTTGGGGATAGTGCTCCATTAGTTAAGTACACTAATTTAAAAGGATAGACAGAGTTTTGTATCAGGCATTTATCCTTAGTCAGTGTATTACCTACAGTAGACAGTGATCGCCACACCCCCAGTAGAAGCAGACAGAAGTACTAGCATGGAAGCTAAGCAATGCACTGCTGTGGATGAGGGCAACAGCAAAACATATTTTACCCACCTAAAAAATCTAATGTCAGTTTAAGTATATGATATATTTAGAATATTTTCCCTGCTTTACCCTGCTGCCTTTTCCAATGGAAAACTGACGTGTTTGTGTTCATCTATGGTCTCTTCAAAGCCACCAAACTCTTGTGACAGATACAGTAATTTTACCTCGCAGAACACACAAATTGCTGGTCCACCGCTGTCTCAGTCAGTTTGTTTGTGTTGTTGTGTGACTTTGGTGTTTTAAGATGTTAGATCAGAACTGAACTAACATTAGTTGCTGTGGTTTTAGGCAGCGGTGGACCAGCAACTCTCGGGTGCTGCAAGGTAAAATTCCTGTTTTTGTCAAAGGAGTCTGATGACTTTGGAGAAAGCAATAGAAAGGCTTCAGGTTCCTGTCGGAAATGGCTGTCTGACAGCAAAGCAAAGTGGTGAAAATATTCTAAATATAGCACTAATTAAAACTGATATAAATGTTTTTAGGTGGGCCTTTTTTAGGTTGCTAATATATGATTTCCTGCAGTGTGCCAACCACTGTCTACTGTTGGTAATGCACTGAGTATTTCATACAACCCTACTTCAGAAACCTAAACTGATCCTTTAAGTGGTGTGAATCAGTCATTGCTGACAATGTAGCATAAACTGAGTAAGAAGAATGACCTTTTAGTAATAAGAAGGTAGTGTTTTATTCTATACAGCCTGTAGCTCCATACATTTTGAAATATTATCCATGAATTAATTATGAATTAATTAAATAATTAATTACTTGTTTTTAAAGCTATTTGCAGTTTTTGTTTCTATTCAGTTTCCACCTTTAGTTTCAGTTCTTCAAATATGTAAAGTGTTTTGAAGTAGTGCTCAAGTAGTATCATCTTCATGTAGTAGTGCTTGAGGAGGATTGCAGAGTCTGTTGATTAAACATTTATTGTGTATTGGTACATTATGTGTCTTTGTGTAAAGGTTTGGTATGAACCAAATAAAATTACAACTTTGTTTGAAAGTTAAAATGCAATATATGCTTAAAATTCTAAAATGCGTCTATCACCTTTAAAAGCGAAGTTTTACTTTTGTTAACCCAGATTACTTTTATGAATTTACCATAGATACACATTCACACTTTCTTACGTGTGATACTGTTAATGGCTGACAATTACTAGTTCAGTATTGGGGAGATAAACTGTTAGCATGAATCATAAGAGGCAATGGTTATACTGGAGACATGTCAATGATTTTAGTTTTGTTTTGCTCTGATCAATTCATTTGTAAATCTAGTTCACTGCTACTAAGTCCCTTTATAGCAGCATGGCCTGGCATGGCTATTTCACTCATCAAACATCCTCAAATTATCATTAGCCCCCCTATAAAGCTTCAAGCTAAATATGGATCTATGTATTTCTCCTTTCCCAAAAGATCTCAATAAATAAATGAAGTAGTAGGTAGAATTGATTCTCACTAGACACAGCTGGTCATTCCCTATATATGTGTATGTAATGTCTGTATATGTTTGTGTTTTCCGTTTGTTAATTATTAAGCAAGTATTGTGGATGCTGAAATTTAATTCACTGCGTATTGCATACATGCTATTTAATCTTGATTAGAATGTATGACAGTGTGCTCTTGAGGGAGTGTGTGCGTGTGTTGATGTGTGCTATCTAAAGCTTGTTAGCTTCTGATTCCTGCTTAATCACAACACTAGCATTGTGGTGCTTCCTATTACACACACATACACACATGAACAAAGACATGCTGATGGAAGAAACATACACACACTCATAAGCACACATGAGCACTCACACACGCAGTCATGCACAGCTGCATGCACTTAGACACCGGCACGCTTGCCCACTTATGAACTTGCCCACACATGTGCCTCATGTGGAAGCTGCTATTATGCCATATTACAGGTAATCAACCAGTCCATATGTCTCCAGTCAGTTTCAAAGAAAGAAAGCGATAGAGAGAGAGAGCTACCACTGCAGCATTACTGCAGCTCTACTGAGGCTGTACTACATTGTCTGCTTTATACATAAAAACAAAATCCTATCCAACACATTCCTGTTAGAATATGGGACTGTTCTGTCTGCAAAACATTTAAGTCAAATGTTTTTATTACTATGTCAAACATCCACTGCCTTCTTATGAAGCCCATTGTAAGTTAAATCAGGAAGATCTTCTCATTATACCGCATTTTGCCACTCTCCTTTCTAATCAGCTGCCAGTGGGTGGTTACTCTTTCAGTTAAACCAATCAGACAGTCATGTTGCTGCTGTCAAACTTTAAATCATTCACCCCATTCAACTCCAGTTCATCACATCCAGTGTCCAGGTTGAGCTTATCAGTCATCACATCCAGCTCTTCAGCATTCTCCTCATTCCTTCCTCACCACCACCAGTGTCTAGACTCCATCAGGTAGTTTCGTATACTAATCACGGCTTCACCAACCACTTCAAATACAGTGACGTCACAATGGGGTGTAATCGCCGACAACATTTCACATTTCTCATCTTCATTGTGATCAATTATTTTTATTCATTCAAAAATTATGTTTCTCCTGATCAAAATACATTGAAGGCGGTAGTTGTTAAGTCTCCTTTTCAACCCACATTCACCTATCTTTTTCTCAAAGATGCGAGTTCTCTGTGACTTCACTTCACTGGTGTTCACTTTTACTGTACTGCAGCAATTATATCAAAAGTATATGCAGTATATCAGTGACGGTAATTTCCTGTGTTTGAGGTGAGCAACCACCTACAAACACAAATTATCCACTTTGTCACCACTATAACTGGCAATAATACATTAGATTAAATTAGGTTTAAAGGAAATGAAACACAAGTACAAGTGCACTAAAACAAAAATTAGAAAGACTCCTTGAGTAAAAGTGAAAAAAAAAGTGAAATGTTATTATACATTGCCTTCTAGTTTGTCATGTAAAGTTTTACTGGGGAGTTTAGTTAAAAAATTGAAATTGAATTGGAACTGACCTTTCTTGTACCCTAATAGAACAATAAGACTGCAATATTAGACTGCATCATTAATTAAAGATCATTACCTGACTAGACTATGAAGTCTGGAATAGGGCTGAAAGCTGAACCCAAGCACACACACACACACAATCAACATGCTATGTGAGGAACCCTGGGAGCCCTGAACACCGCCAGTGCTTGTTAGGTATAGGTAATTAATCATGTAAATTACCTCCTCCTTTCTCGCCCCAGGGACAGATGGAGGGTCCTATGTTTGCATTTAAGTAGGTGTTCAGCCTCACATTCATGGTGATTAGCATATAGCTTGGTAAGTGTACCTTAGTCAAGCATAGGTTGGTTTAATTCTGCAATGGTATTTTCACCCCTGGGGGAGAAAAGTATGAGTACACCAAGTACACATGTTTATTATTTAAATGCAAAATTTCTACATTAATGGAAATATATTATAGGCATAGTCAGGGAAAAACGATCAGTTAAAACACTGGTTCTAGTTTATACCTGCTAAAACAAGTTCCCGTTGTGTTAACTACACTGTTTTTTTTGTTTTTTTTTGCCTAAAGTAAAGTGTGTTTCCATCTAAATATGGACATGAACATATGGCAAGGAGTCACTGTCTTCACAAAGAATTGTGTTCACTGTGTACCATTTTGAATATGTTCACATAGGTTTGTAACGATGAGTGAAAGGGTTTTTGAAACATCTAATGAGGGTATTTAAGATTACATTTATTTTCAAATTTGCTTTCACTTTTCATTTACAGCCTCTAAATACATACTGAGAGAACATTTTGCTTTTTTTTCTATTTCCATTCTCTCATCAGTCTTGTAACATAAACATCTGTATCAGTCAGAAATCTCTTCAATCTAATGACTTAAAGGAATCTCTCGACAGCTTATCTGCATTTGTCTCACTTTAAAATGCCTTTGCACTTTGTCACTGCTGTCAACTACAGAGACACTCTTCCATTATATCCATTGCTGTTGTCCAGTGTAACACTCATATTGTGCCACATTTCACCACATATGTTTGTTATTATTTGTCATTTTGGACGAAGAAATATTATTTCCCTCTTCTCTGCTAAGTGAGCATTTGGCAAACACGTTTCTGTTTCTCTTATATAAAGCTACAGTAAATCCTTAGGTGGCTGGGCATTTTGTCTTTTATATTTTCCTTGAAAAAGTGTATAAGACTGTATACAGTGGATCAAGGCTATTAAGTTGTGTACTGAAAAACTCCTTTACTTCTTCTCTAAGGAGCTTTTACTTTACGTTTCCATGCTGAGTTTAGTTTTAGCCTTGGGAAGTCAAGCTGAGCACTGACTTTCAACCTTTCTTCATTCCAAACAAAAACATTTCTCAGCCTGGTCTTTATTAAATGGAGGGAGAGATATTTTGGCACATCTAGTCATTGATTTTCCTCTTAGAACACAGAAGGTCCAAAGTTGAAAGAATAGTTCTTATAATTGTAATGTAACACAAACAGCTATTGGGAGACCTTTTAAAAAAACACTATGGAGGTGTCCCAAGCCTTAGGGTTTAGTGAATTTATGCCCTTGGTAAAAATAATGTGAATTATATCATGAAAATAATCAAAATAATAATAGAATACTAATAATACTTGGGAGGCCTATTTATAAAGTCTGACTCTTGCACACCTTTGCACTTTCAGTTTCCTTTGGGGAACCTCTCTTCTGCACTTACTTCATCTTCCCATTATTTTAAATCTAAAATCCCAATAGTGTTTAGTGTTTAGTATGAATAATACTCTAACTTTTAGTGAAAGGCTGCTGTGCTTCACACACATTTTCATTAGTCTCATAGCAACAGCAGGAGCTGCTACCAGCAATCTCCCTGAGCATCTGTTTAGTGCTGCTGGCCGAAAAGAGGTACCTGGTGGGTACACAGGTTATCTCCCACATCCATTCCAAACATGAGGAAATGTGGATAATTTGGTTTTAATGTGGCATTTAATCAGGAAGGAAGAGCAAAGTAAGAAAGATACAGACAGGGAGAGAGGGACGAATGAGGCAAAGAATGGAGGATGCGAGTGAGCAAACAGGAACCAGAGCACTAAGGAAGGAAAGCAGGATATAAAGGACATGTCTCAAAGCTTGCATCAGCATCCATGAGGGTGCTTTCCCCTTGCTCTCTTTACAGCGCCAGATGGCCTTGGTCTTTAATCACGGTGTGTGTGTGTGTGTGTTTGTGACTGTGTCAGAGAAGTGCAAGTGTGTGCCTGAAGCATCTTAGTATCTGTATGTGTGTGCGTGCGAAGAATGTGTGTGTGTGTGTGTCTACCTGGGTGTGAAGCTTAATTAAGTGCATGTGTTTCAGGACTTGGTTTCATTTAAGACATTACAGAATCCCAGTTACAGCACCGATGGACCTGTTAACACAGGGAGCAGCCAGGATGCCGATTTAAAAAAACTGAGACGTGATCTTTTTATGAGACTTTTAAGGTGTGTGCAGTTGCATAAGTGTCTGCTTTAGACCATTAATCTGTAAAAATGGCAATTTGGCAAGTAGTTATTCTGGTTACAAACTAGCAGTTGGATTGACGGTGTTAACAGCTGTATTATATTGTTTAGAGTCTCATATCCATTAAGTAATTTAATGTGTGTTTGATTGTGTCTGGACTGTTATGGCCACCGTGACAGTGAGAGTGTGCCCTATCTGTTATGATTGTCATGGCTGGAAGACCAGCAATACACATTAAAGGGCCGGGAAGAAAAAACGAATCATCAGATTATATCAGTATGTATCAGATGCATGCTGATGGCCAATATAGTTGTAGTTGCAAGTGAATGTTTCACAAATGGAAGGTCAATAAAAACACTGAAGCACACATTAACTCACAATGTTGCTCACATAGAATAAGCCAACTGGTAAGATAGTGAACTAGCTAACACACAGAGGTAGTAAACGAGCATGTTTTGTGAGATGTCCGGCTGTAAAGAACAGAAAAATATTTTACCGAAATTGCTTTAAGGGGAAAGTCATAGAAAGTATTAGATGTTTTTCAACAATTTTCTATATCATGTATACATGCACCTGTCCAGGTACTGAAACAAACCCCTAACAAGCACCCTATATTTAGTACACAAGCCTGATAATTACAATTATTGTTCTGGTCTTTTCTGAAAGGCCACTCTCTTGAGTTTACCTTCATAAAGTCAGAACTAGTTGAAGTGTTACTGCACCAATTTTAGGTGCAAATTATTATTTGCTCACTTTTTTTCATTTTTGTGTGTGCATGAGAAACAAACAAAACGGGGACCCACTCATAAAAACATTAATTGGTCAAAAATCCCACAGGTTACCATAAAGGTTCAAGGTTTTTTTTGATAAGGAATTTATGAATAAAGTCTTCTTACACACACGCACACAGTGTTCTTCCTGGCATCATGTTATGTGACTTTTTATCTGAAATGGATAGAGGAATTGCACACACATATACTACAGATGTTGACTGTGAAGCAACCTCCTCCAAACTACACACACACACTCATACACATGCACACCTGCTAGACTAGTGGATGCCAGCATGTTTTAACCCCGGGGCTCTGCTGGCGAGTAAACAGAACAGAAGGAGAGGGAGAGAGAGATGGAGTAAAGCAAGAGAGGGAGAGAGGGACGCCAATACAGGTAGAGTGAGAAAAAGAACAAGAGGGCAAGAAACACATGGCAAACCAAAAGGGATGATAGGGCGAAACAAGAAAATAAAAAGCAGCAGAGATGGGAAGTGTGAGAGAAGTGAGTCGGAGAGACAGAGGCAGAGAGGAAAAGATGCGATGTAGAGAATGCATCTGACCCTGAGCTGGGCTGCATTTGTAGTCAGACATACAGAAAGGACAGTGGCTGAGAAAGACAGATGGAGCAAGAGCGAGGGCTGATGGAGCCCAGAGAGGGAGAGATAGAGAGAGGTTGGTGATGTATTGTATGTTGCTGACCCTGGGCTGGGCTGAGCTGGTCCAGTCTGGCACATTTTAACCACTGAAAGACAGATGTCAGGAATGATTGCCAACAATCTACATCTGATAGGAGAGGGTGTGTGGATGTGTGTGTTTGTGTTGGTGGGTGTGTTTTCCCCTACACATTTCTGATGCCAATGGAATTTGTTGAAAGTGAAGACATTAACAAAGCTAAAGACTCTCAGAAGTCTTCTACGTTCAAGTCCCAAACACCACACAAGCAACACAACAAAGCAAGTGCACTGCAAACTATCTGCTCACCAACATAGAATGCGTGAATGAATAAACATATGCAGAGCAATTGCATGGCATCTCCTATTTAATAACAAGACACAGCAAAATAAGTATATATACTATACTATATATAACTATATAACCATAGCTATGACCTGGATGAACTCTTTGCGTAACTCCTAGCCCCAGTTTTTATCAAATATGCTCTGATAGACTGATTCTATTCTGATGACCTGCGGTTGTGCTGCCCCCAAGTGGCCAAAAAATTAGTGAATGCAGATTTATGTAAGAAAACCATTTCATCGGACCTTTATAAAGACAAGGGCAAGAGTCTTATCTGAGGAAACTCCACAAAAGATCCACCAGAATGAAGAATAAGTGAGGAATAGCAGGGGTGTGGATGCATGGGTGAAGGAAGACTACTCCACCAAAATCATGAAGAAAGAGAGAAACAACGAAGAACGCAGATTCTTGCCTCCTTACTTTATCTATCTCTGTTCTTCTTCTGTGACTAAGGATCCTTCTTTGTTGAAAAATGAGTGGTCAGAAGAGAGTAACAGGGGTGTACCCATCTGGTGCCAATCCCCACTATCCATCTCTCTTTCTCTCTTCCTCTTTTCACCCTCCATAATTCTCTCAACCCAATCAGTTTCACTTCTATCCAGCCAATAGCGCTATTCTGCCCAGCCTAAGTCTCATCATCATTATCCCTTTCTCTCTCTCCCTCCAGCCCTCTATTTCATTTTGCCCTCCATCTGTCCATCTCCTATTTTCCGTTCTTTTTCAATCTCCTGTTTTCTCTGCTTTTTTTTGTCTTGTGCCAAGTCCTCATCCAGGGTACCAGCTGCGACCCCTGCAGCTCTACCTCCTCTCCTCTGTGCCAAGCTTTGGGTCTTTTTTCTAATAAGAGATGGAAGACAGAGAGAGAGGATGGCTGAAAAGAGAGGAGGCAAATTAATCAAAGATCACATTTCCATTTGGCGACACCAAATTCGAATATGAAAATTTCCATGTTAACACTACTAAAGTTATCACTAGCTAGAATTCATTTGAAATGACACACAATTGGTTTGAATGAAAAAAAAGAAAACATTTTAAAACACATACAACAAATGTATGACACCACACAGGACACCACACCAATGGGCTGCATGTTTTGATATCTAATCGGTGATGGCATTTTTACAAGCCTCTGGCAAGGGGCCTGCTGAAGCTGAATGTACCGAATAGTAGCTATCAGATGAGGTTGTACATTTGATGTTGCTCTGCTCGTCTGTGGTGCCCAGGCTCCACTGCCTCACTTGGGTGGCAAGCTAACGTTAGCAAGAGAGTCTGCAGATTTGTCGACAGAAGCACACTGCTTCTTAGCTGCTTTGGTGTCACGATTGTTTGTTCAGTGCACTTGGCTCCATGCTTTGCTCGCTGAGTGTCCTAAATGTAGCGATGTAACATTACTAGCTTCGTTTTCTGACAGGTCATTAGAGCATGTCATAGGTTACAGCTTTATGTAAGATTTGATTGACTGTATCGAAGTAAGGTCTCCATTTGTGTAGAAGGATATCTAACAAGGAAAGCATTAAGTATAAATTTTTGTTTGAGATTTGTTTCAATGGACAACATTGGACAATTGTTGGGCTTTTTATGCCTTTATTTGATAGGACAGCTGAAGATAAACAGTAAAGGGGGGAGAGAGAGAGGGGCGATGACATGCAGCAAAGCATTGCAAGTCGGAATCGAACCTAAGCAGCTGCCACAAGTACCTATGTGGGGCGTGCAGTCTACCAGTTGAGCTTCTGTACGCCCTTTCAGTTCTATTTAACTGAAGACCTCTCTCCCTCTCAGAAGATAATATGTATATTGGCCTATGTTGTTCAGTGTAAAGCAGCACAGTAGTCTTTGTAATTTCAGTTTACAACATGTCTCTTATATACCAGATAGAATACAACATACTATATCTGTGTAAATGTGCAGAACTCTACTGACACCTTATTATTCCACAGTAGTTTAAATAAAAAAATTAATAAATATAGATAAATAAAACCACAGAATAGGTGTTGACTGACAGTACAATACTGCAGAAACTGTATTTAACCTTAAAAACTGCAGTTGAGCTTTTCACTGCAGCGGAGCTTTAAGTTGATTTACTGACTGTCAGTTTCAACTTTCTCTTGTCAAAGGGAAAGATAACACTGAACAGAGCCTTAACTCCGTTCACCTGATTTCCACTGAGGATTTTGTATGTGCCTTCAACAATACGGGATAACGGTAAAGCTGCTTTGAAATGATGCATCATACCAAAATCAACTGTATTTATCATAGGAGTAAACAATGAGAATAATTCTGACTGACGTGTTTTCACCATATTATGTAACTGTAACTGAAAAGGACCAAATACAGTTGGTTTAATGATGTAGAAAAGCAACCCTAAGGACAAACTACTCCACTAAATTTGGAAAAACTAATTGTAACATGGTAAACAAGATTTTAAATAACATAAAATGACACAACGCTCAGGGGAGAACCTGTCTAACTGAACTCTCTTTGGTGGCCCAAACATACTCTAAAAAAGCAATAACCAAGCTAGACCAAAACCAGATTGTATCTTTAACAAGGGACAGAAAGAGGTCTGAGATTAGTTTGAAATAATCCTGATCTTGAGCTGTCACAGTCATAGGTTGGTTTGATAAAAATTGAAATAATGGCAGAGAGAGAATGAGGCTGTTAAGGAAGAGGAGAGACAGAAAGTAGACCTATACTGAGGGATAGTGGCATGGATGGAGAGAGTGGTAACCAGCTGTTCATAAGCCAGGACGAAAGGGTCAGGGATGCGCAGCTGAAATAAAACACCCATCCCAGACACATTGCAGTTGCATTGAGGTGTCAAAATTTTTCACACAATTAGGGTAATCAAGCAAACTCACCCTGCACACAAAATGCTGTAGCTTTAATAACACTAACACTGCCAGGGTCGTAGTTGCTCCCTACTGGAGTCACCCTCACCAAAAATAGGCACTCATTTTGGAATTTCTTTGGTAAAAGCAATCATAGAATTATGTGTGCCAAATTGTGTACATAGGCAAAAAGAAACATCAGGGACAAATTAGAGCTGATGGACCATGCATGTCTCTGCTGACCTGGTAAGAGGTCATTGCTTTGATTATGGCTTGGCTGTCTCTTTCTCTCCCTCGCACACAGAGAAAAGTTTGTGTTTTAGGCCAGAGTTGCAAGAAAATTGGCTTTTTGATTTTGTTTCCCATGGCTGTGAAACCAGTGTGAGACCAGACACTTCTGAAGCTTCTCTGTTGTTGGATGATGTTGTGCTGAAATGAGCTGGAACATTGGACTACTCTGTGTGTTTGTGTGTGTGTGTGTGTGTGTGTGTGTGTGTGTACCATGCATTCTACATCTCTGTCCTGATCCAGCCCTCATACCTTCCCCTCCCTGCCTTCATTTTATATTTTCACATATTTCAAAGCACTGCTTGTTGTTCTCTGCTGCATCCCTCTGCCATGCTTGTATCTGACAAGACCAGCTACGACGGGGCTGACTCTGTCACTTTGTGCAGAAAAACAGCCATTATGCCTCCTAACTAATAATTCATTTTCAGTTAAAGAGAGAGGGTGTTTCAAGTTTTTTCGTAGGCAAAATGACACCAAGACAATGGCCTCATGTGTAGCCTCATTAATTACAATGTTTATGTGGAGCAGGGCACTTGGGCAGTGGGACTGGACATTATCTTTGTTATTTACAGGCAAGAAAGCTTTTTTTTTTGCTAGTAATTATATGAGGGTATTTCTGTTTAGTCAGGCATTTCCAAGTGAAGCTGTTCTACAGCGATAGCAACCCAGTAGTTGTTTGTATTCTGCTAAGTTTAAAAATACTGCTCATTTGAATATAAAAACAGTTTGTGTAACATCTCACATACATATGTTTTGTATTGCCTTGCATGCTCAGACTATCAGAATTAGTTCGGCACTTAAGTGATCTCAGAGACTGGCGGAGGAAATTATTTTCATTATAGCCATCTCACACATGTTAATTAAGCTAATCATTTGGATGATTATGGCCTTTTGGCTGCATGCTGCTGACCCATGCATGTTATGATCCTTTAGGTAAACCTGTAAAGGTATCCCATGGAGCTCGTCATGCTTCATTTGGATAAAACATACTTAAAGAACATACCTAATCATTGTATACATTGGTAATCATAGCAGGGCATGGTTTATGTAACACAAGGAAATGTTCTGTGTCAGACACTTAACATCAATATCACTAATAAATAAGGGCATAGCATAAGATTCCCTGCTGCCTTAAAATTATAAGGGAACTCAACTAGTAATCTTCGTCATGATTAGCACGGCTTTCCTTTTCATTAGAGAAAATCTATTCAATCAAATTTTAATAGACTTTTTTCACAGCATCCATTTTGACATGGAATGGTAGCCAGCATGAACAATAGCAGCGTCCTGAATCTGAACTGAATGGAACAGATCCTAAATTAGTATCATTGGTAAAACATGTGCCAACCCTACTATTTCCTGTCAAAATGGCTGCTGTGAAAAAGGTCTATTAGCAGGGAAAAAAGTGTCCACCAGGGAACATTACTAACTAAATTAATTTTGCTGGCCACTTTGCAAGTCAAACAATGTGGCAGTAAAGCACTTAACTTGCCTGCAAATGTCAAGATCGCACAGATGTAATGCAAAACGGTATGGACTTTTCTATAATGCTGCTAACATTACACTGTCTGTTCCTTGTCTTGTAAACCGTAGTTACTAGAGCGAGTCTCTTTATGATGTGTCTCAATACCCCTGCTGGCTCAGCTGTCAGTCAAACATGTAGACCAGCCTGAACCCTTCAGAAGCTTGGCAGCTAAAGCAAAATTTATAAATATATCTCTTTCTTTCTTTCTTTCTTTTTGTTTCTTTCTTTCAATGTTGGTGTAGTTATTGATTACAAAAACAGCTTATAACTTTGTTATGAGTACCTTGTAAAGCTCCACAATGTTGTTTCAGAGTCTTTCTCTTCAATGTCCTATACATATGGACTCTTTCTCTTCATATCTAAAGTGCCTTTCTCTACATATAGACAGTGGGACTGTCCTCCACTGTAGTCATGTACCATGCACAACATCTGTGTTTGTATTTGGTTTTGTGTGCGTGTGTGTGTGTTTATAACTTGTGTGATGAATGTCCCTCTTAAAGACAGCGTATCACTCCTTCTTTCCCCTTGGTTCCGTTCCGTCTTTCTGTTCTTGTCTCTGGTGTTGTGCCAATAGCCCTCTCAACACTCAATCAATTCTGTGTGTGTGTTTACATTTAAGTATTGTTGGTCTTTACCAGCTCTCACTGGGTTTTCATTCTTTTGATCAAACTGAGGTTTGTTCACGCTGCTGTGGACACATGCAAACAGATTTTAACTGAATCACACATACAAGGACACAAAAGCATATGATTATGAAAATGCACTGAGTCATCAATGCACACTGATGGAGGCATATTTGTTTTCATTAACATAACATGAACATGAAAGGGCCTCATAATAAACACAATCATAACAGATTCACACTGAGGCAAAACAACAAACACATTGTTTTTCTGTTATATTATTCCCATTTTCCAACTCTCTGTAGTGATTTATTGGCTGTGGTAACCAATACATTTGCTCATCAAGATAGCACTTCCTACACACTTTCTACTTAGCGCTAGAACTCACTACAATTTGCTGTGTTTTGAACTAGCAGATTGTAACAGTTCAGACAGTATCACAGGGTACAATTGTCCAATTTTGTATATCAGCCTCAAAAGGACTTATATTTCTTTACAGATGCACATAGCAAAAAGGTCAGGAATTCATTTCAGTTCTCATCTCATTTTTTTGTTTGTTTCCTGTTTATGTGTTTTCTGCCATAATTTAAAGACATACAATTCATCTGCAAAAGGGACTTTAAAGTAGCCACATTTGATAACTAAATGATCAATAAATATAATAACATTTGAATTAATTTTGTAATCTCATCTCTTAAAAATGTGATAGCTTGACAGCTACCTTTTGGATTTTTGTTTTGTGATTCAATTTGTAACATTTGGTTTTGTAGAATGTGTATTAGCTAAGTAGATTTCCATGAATCACAAAACTCTTTTGACTAAATAGTTCAGTCGATGATTCTGACAGTTATCCCCATATAACCAGTGGGTAGCATCAGTCTGCCTGAGCAGTCATATATGGTACTCTTATACTCATGTTATGGTTTATATTGATCCTAGAAATATTTGATATCTGATTGAGGGCACAGGAGGCAGCTATGTCCATCCACATGGCAACCTGGGAACATGCAATTACCCCAATTCTACCAGTGGTACTCAACCTTGAGATAGTACTGTTGCTGCATCATTAATCACATAGACCACTGTGTTTTCAAATGATGATCTCCTAAACATTTTATAATCCTAGAACAAAAAACATTGATGGGTTCACAAGTTCACTCACTTTACTTGCCTTACACTTTTTAAAAGGACACAAGTTTCAGTGTTTTAAACAGCTTTTATAGCAGGTGTTTGGTCTGCACTGGAATGACCTACACACAAGAGAAAATCTACATCACAGCTTAGTTCCTCTAGTACTGATGAGACTTTTAAAATATACATGGAAAAACTGCTAAGATCCCTTGTTTCTGCTGCAATTTTATAGGGCGAATGAGTTCACTCACAAAAATGTAACCAACAAAACAAAACAAATAACACAATGTTACATTTTGGAGTGAGCATTTTTACAGTAAGGGCAATACCATGCACTATTCTGTGATAATCTAACTGCACTATGCATTATTACTTCATCCACATCATTATCACCATTTAACACACTCATACTGTAAGTATAAACATAATTTAGCAATATATAACAATAATAATAATAATAATAATAATAATAATAATAATAATAATAAAGCTATAAGTGGCAGAGTGACCACAATTACATTATTTTTTCTGTAATTAACTAACGTTACTTTGAGTCTGGTATTCTGACATTTAATCCTAGTACACCACAGCAGCACCCTCCCAAGCAGGCTCAGGTTGTGGTGGTTAACGTAAGGGTTAAATGCAATTGTGCCCTCTTGCAAGTGGCTACATCATCTGAAGACTGACACTAAGTTATCTGCTTGTTACCGTTCTCTGTAGAGGGAACAGTACAAACCCAGTGGAACTTCTCCTTACAGTTTAGGTTCAGCTTTTCATTCGCTAAGGTCAATGTCTTTACAGCTCTGCCAACTGCCAGCTCATCCTGTTCTCTTTTTTTGATTCCCCTTAGGGTACCAGCTCTCACATTGCTTCACTCATAGATCCGTGCAGGTTTCAGTTAGTGCCCTATATAGTTAGGCACATATTGATATATTGATCAGACTCACAATTTCCCTGTTAGTGCTCAGTGAGAGGTGTGGACTTGACCTGATTTCCACTTCTGGCTTCATGATCAATTGCAGCTCGGCAGTGTTTCTTCAGGAAAAAGTCCCTATTGCCTTTCTTTTTGTTGGAGACAAGCTCAAAGACAAGGGATTTGTTGTCCCCACTTTGATCAGGTTAAAACTGTAGGCCTGTAAGAATCTCCCCCTTTACTAAACTACAGCTTCTCAGGAGTTTTTCTTCAAAACCTGAACAGATTCTTTCTTCTCTGCAGCTAAAGTAGTATTTACATTGTTTCTCACCAAAACACAGTTTCCTTGGAGCTTAACAAACATACATTCCCTCCTTTACACTATAAAACATTTGCAAAGCCATTTAAAAAAATAATAATAATAATAAAATATATATATATATATATATATATTAAATCTTGCAGGTTTAAATATATGTTTTCTACAGACTAACTTTATAAAGTATGACGATTTAATTATTATTATTATTATTATTATTATTATTATTATTATTATTGCTTGAAAAAAAAGTGTGACTAGTGTGTGTTGTGCATGTGTGTGCATCTGCGTCAGGGTTTGTGAATTTATTTTTGTGGTAATGCATTTTGTGCTCTATCATAAGATTATTGATGAAGACAAGGAGAGAAGCAGGTAGGCGAGATCAAGAGGAAGGATCGAAGGGGAATTTTGGATGGACTGAGCTTGATGGAGTAAAAGGGACTGGAGAGCATCAAAATAAGAGAAGGGAAGAAACGAGAGAAACAACAAAAACACAAAAGATCAACAAAGAACAGTTGGGGGATAAAGGGCACAAAGGTAGAATGAGGCAAAGATAACAAATTCAAAATGTAGTTTGTGTAGGTGTGCGCATGTATTTAGGTGTGTGTGTGTGTGTGTGTGTGTGTGTGTGCGTGCGTGCGTGCATGAGTGTGCGTTATTGCAAGGGCACCAGATGCTCAGATGATGAATGGGTTGCTATCACAGCACAGGCAGTGTAGTGACACTGAAGACCTTAGATCACATGGCTGTCATGCACACACACACACACACACACACGCACACTCACACAAACAACACATAGACACACACACACACGGTTTGTGCCCTGAGAGTGCCAGAGTAGAGCTGAAGTTAGTACTCATCTTTCATCACGCAGTCGGTTTTTCATTCCTCAATTTTTTTTTTGTCTTTTCCCCATTTTGTTTTCTCTTCCAGCTCTTTAGTTCTGATATATTCTCTCTTCTTGTCTCCTCTGGTCTCGTCGTGTCCTCTACTCTGTTCCCCACTCCTCTCCCCTTCTCTCCTTCAGTCTTCTCCTTTCCACTTGACTTCCTTCCATTCTTGCCTCCTTTATCTTCATCTCCATACATCCTTCTTCCTTTGCTCTCCTTTTAGTTTATCTTCTACCTGTCACTTACCATCTCCCTTTCTTTATCCTTTGTTTTTTCTGTCACTTTCTAGCATATATTTTTTTCTCCTTCTCCCGCTTCCTCATGTTCTTTTCTCACTGTATCTCTCTCCTTCGTGCCTTTTCTTTTATCCTCAACTGTTCTCATCTCTTGTCTTCCTCCTCCTCTGTTTCTCCTCTCAGCTGGGAGCCAGTTTAATTAATAGAACTGACAATAAAGCCCTGCCAGACATAACACACAGACTCATTTACCTCCTGCAGTATACACATACAAGGAGAGATGCACCAAAGAACATGCAATGCAAACATGCACCAAAGTGCATAAATACAAATGTGCAAATAAACTTATTTGTGTACACATACACACATAGACAAACCCTGTGTATCCAGTCAGTGGCTGGCACTAGGGATGTCATGAGAACCAATTCTTCGCTGCCAAGTCAATGCCAAGGTTCTGATAACGAGACAGTACTCATGTATTCTAGTCTGCCATTAATGCTTTAAGAAGAACGCCTAATATTACCAGCACAAAAGAGCGACACATTGAAGATGGCACCAAGTGCAACTGCAGCAACAGCTCTGCCTTGACTTGTCGAGAAGAAAAACTGTAAAACAGTTTTCACATTTAGTATTTGTTATTGACGTTTTTGTTCCAGAAATAATATGATATGATCTTTTTATGTTTGGACCTGTTTCAGCTTCTGACAAAATTAAATGAACTGATTATGGTTGTATTTTTGAGCACTTTCAAGTGACACCCGTCGGCTTATAGTATATTTGATTTTGATATTTTACTTTGCAAATGTGGTGCGAAATGAATCACTTCCAGTGCACCAGATCCGTTTTTAACAGAATGAATTGTATTCATCCAGGCCAGATGTCACTGAACAACTGCATTACATAATATAGTCACAGTGTCACTGCGATTGTCAATTCTAAAAATTGTGATAAGTATGCTGTGACCTCTTAAAGCTACAGAGAAATAGGCACCTCGGAAAAGTCAATTTTTGTGGAATTCTTGATGTGTCTGGGTCTCATTGTTTATGCTTCAGTGCAGTTCACTATCTTCCTCAGCCAGGAGTTTCTGTTTAATTATTTCCAAACTGTTGGCCTGGTTGGGCGAGATCATGTTGTAGATACACACCTGGGGCACCTGCTGTGACCCCACAGCTGAACAGGAACACCTTGGCCATGTTCAGGGTCAACACTGTTGGAGTGGAATGTTAAATCAGTGTTGCATGTGTGTGTGTGTGTGAGCATGTCTGAGGGCACTTGTGAGTACTTTTTTTTCTGTGTGTTTTCGTGTGAGAGGTGATTGGCATCAGTGATAAATCACTTCCACCTCTCTCATCTACAAGTACCTCATTAGATTTGTCCTTTAACAAGCCAATCAAACAGCAGACTAATTAATAAATCATATCACCACGGTAACAGCAGGCACAGGTCAATGTTGCATGCTGGGAAAGAGGCATCTGTTTGTTGTTTTTAGAATCAAGTGTATTTGTGTGTGTGTGTGTGTGTGTGTGTTTGTGAACATTTCCTTTAACTAATGTGAAGGTATAGATGCACTGGTACCCTAGTATCACCTGTAATAAAAGTATTTACAATTGAGTCACCAATTGGAGGCAATATACTGCCACTGGCATTGTTCAAACATGAGAAAATTAAGTTATCACAGCCTTGAAGCTAAGTGATAAGTGATTTATAATTTTAAATCTTAGCCATGTAATTATTTTCCACAATACTTTAGTTATAAATATGATACGAACCTAATATAGGTTTCTGTTTGGAAAAGCTATAGAGACTACAATAAGGGCAGTTGTCGATAAGACAGAGCACAGCTTATTACTGAGTAGCAGATGTATAAAGCTTTAAAAAGCAAGTTAATGTAGAATTGAAAAGGTAAACAGCAAGTTGAAGGACTTGGAGTTCAGTCGGAGTATGTCAGGACTCAACAAAGTCTGAATAAGAGCCAACAAAACGCAGGAAATTAAGGGTGTGAACTGCAAATATATGAGTAAAAAAGGATGTTAAGTTTGTACGTGTGGGTGTTTTCCTCTGAAAAAGGCATTAGGTGACTAAAACAGGCTTTCTAACCTTTTTATATTTACTGTCTTTATGTATGAGAGAAAGGGAACAGAATTATTTTAATAAGAATGGCATTAGGTCGACAAAAGAAAATGACTGACAGCATTATGATCTTTTAATGTTTAGATATGAAAGATGCAAAGTCGTGTAGATCAAGGCCAGAAGTGGTTTGAGCAGCAATTTGGACTAAGCAAAAACATTACTTCACCAAAAAATTGAGAGAATAATGGATTATGAGTTAGTAATACACTTCATACAATTCAGTGGCATTGTTCAAATGTAAGAAAATTAAGTTGTTGCAGTGAAGTGATAAGTGATTCATAGTTTAACATCTTAGCAGTAAAATTAATTGTTTTTTTCTAATGAGGCCGATACTGTAGTTAGACATATGATACAGAAGCAGATGTTGATGAGAGAGTGCACAGCTTATTACTGAGTAGCATAATGCTGCAACGTGGATGTGCATCTTGGATAAATCTTGGCACATTACACAAGCCTCTGTCCACACTTGGTTTCTCCTGACCTCTGTTTTAGCTAATTTATTTCCATCCATCTGGTCATAGCCCCACGTTAGCTTTTAAACTAGCAAGTCAGCTCTGACTAGTTTGCTGCCCACCCAGCTCAAGCAACTAGCCCCCCAATGTATGGGCAGTGCTGCAGCATTGGCCTTTCTCGCGTGCCTCTCATCCTGTGTGTGTGTGTGTTCTGCTCGTCATGCAGTACTTTCCCTTCCCACATGTACTATTCCTATACACTGTCAGGATGCAGGGGAACTCAAAAAGCTTTAAGTCAAACTGGCTGAAAGCCAATACAGCCGTAACGTCCAGGGTGTCCTTGAAGAAGAGACACACATGTTGTTGAAAGAAACACAATGAAACACAGTCCTTCAAAGCTGCACAGCCATTCCGCACAATGTTTGTTCTCCTCATTGTTTAAACTGAGTAAGAAGAACGAAATGTAATGATATCAGGGAATACATAGAAGCTTTTGGCATTTTCACATCTTCACAGCACCAACTGATTGAGTGTCCAGCATAGTCATCCTTTTTGATTTTGATTCAAAAAGATGTATATTTAAATCCTAGATGTTCATCCACAATTCAAATTTATTGATGTTGCTCAAACAGAGATGAATTATATTTACATATTGATGAAAGATTAGAACATCAAAGTCCCCCTTCACTCAAAAATATGTCTTCCTACAGTGTTTTTATTTTGTTATTTGTTTTGTTTTTTGCAGAAAGGAAACACATCAGACAACCATTATTGTTCCCAGCAGATTATTTGTACCTATATATGTCTTAATAAATGTCTTGAGGGGGTCTTTAAAGTGTATGTTTTGGAAAGCAGACTGCTGGTATTTCCTTGTGCTTAAGATTTGATGAGGTAAATACTGTCCTGTAGGTTCAATTTTTTTTTATGTGCAGTTAAATGTTGCATTTTAGTATTTTGATTTTGTTTGGTACATTACTCTTCTAGAAGGAAATATTTCTATTTGCAAAGCATATATTACTAATGTGTTTGTTTTGTTGCTAATTTTGAAGGTAAACTGGTCATTAATTTTTATTTGGACTGGCATTAAAATTGGAAAATCTAGTAAGTAGCAAGTAAAATGTAGCAAGTAAATGTAGAATTGAAAAGCAAGCAAGTTCAATCTGAGTTCAGTCTGAACCAAAGCATCAAGATACAACAAGTCTGAATAAGAGCCAACAAAATGCAGGAAATAAAGAGTGTGAACTGCAAATATACAGAGTATGAGTAAGACAAAATGTTAAGTTTGTATGTTTGGGGTTTTTTCTCTGAACAAACTTTTTAGATGTACTGTGAGTGTTTATGTGTGAGACAAAAGAAGCAGAATTCTTCTAATGAGAATGACATTAGGTCGGCAAAAGAAAATGAGTCTGCTATCTACGATAGATAGATAGTCTTATGATATTCTTACTTTTAGATATGAAGGCTCAAGTGGTTGAAATAGCAAAGGAGATGTTGTTTAGCTGTGAGATGTTTTTTGGGTGCAATGTGCAAGGTTGCAATGGCAGAAAGAAAGATAAAGAAATGGAAGAGTGGTGTCCTCAAATCACATGCAGTCAATTGGCCGCCTCGCTGTTACTAATTTCCGTATCTCCCAGCACTTTTCTCTTTCATTCTTTCATCCCCTCTTTGTCAGCCAGTCTCTACTCATTCAATTATACTGTGCAGAGCTCTGAGGTTGATATATGAGTGCTCCATAAGGGGACTTGGACATGAGCGACTGCTGGACATACATCACACACATCACTCACACATACACTCTTTGGTCAAAGCCATGAAAGGGAGCTTTGAGAAGGGTTTCTGGGCTGACAACACACAACTCAATTAGGATGGAAGTCAGAAAGAAATGTAAGTAGAGTGAATGATGGCAACAGAGATAAAAGGGAGAGGAAGAGAAAGTGAGTGAGAGAAAGGGAGAGGTGTAGTAAGGCTAAAGATAAACCTGAATTTAAAGGTAGGATGGACTATGCTTTCTGCTAAAACTTTGGCGAACACTGTGGTGAGTGATATCTGCTAAGAATTTAGTATTTGAGACTGAGCTTTATGGTCTCTATAGTGACTGTAGCTTACAAGTGATCCACTCATGTCTTTGCATTGACTATATGCAGACAAAATCTGCCTTTGCAGTCAGTATAAACGCATTAACCCTGTATGTTAGTGGCTTTTAGTGGGTTGATTTTTTTTTAAACTCAGGGGCTGAGAGGATTTAAGAGGAACGGGGACAGAAAACAATAAAATGACATCAAGACAATGAAATGAAGCAGCAGTATAATAGTGCTTTTAAAATATAGGGCACAGGTAGGTTTTTAGCCCCTCTCTAGTGGCTCCCTGTGCCTTTTACAAAAAATATATGGAAATGAATCACTATTTTTGTTTAACATTTTCATTTATCATTGTTGTAAGTGATTCTTCCATTCTCCAAATGTAATAATGTGTAGCCAGTACACCAGAGAATAAATGTTTTAAAATGTTTTAACATTTCATTGTTATCTGCTATATCCTGACTCTGATCTGACTTGAAGTCTCAGATAAAACTCATCATATTCATGTTCTCTTTGGTATCAAAGATAAGAACATACTGTGAATAAAAGTTCAGTTTGCACACATGAATTTGTTTCAAACTGAGGCTGAAAGAAAGAGAGAGACATGCACATGCCAAAAGAGTCAGCATGAAGATAGGGAAAAATGAGGCACATATGTTGTGTGTGTGAGTGTGTGTGTGTTAGTGTTAATATGTGCTGGGGTGGGGGGTGGTGATGATGGAGGAGGCCAGCTCACTGAGCAGGGTCATAAAGCTTGTGTGCTGATTCTGTCACCAAGAAAGATTTACTCACACACACACACGTGCACAAGCATGTGACACACTTACAGCAGGCGTCCGTCACATCGCTCACAGCATGCCTGCCCTTGGAAATTGTCTGTCTCTCATACTCTGTGTGATTCCTCCCTGTATTACCCTCTCTTAAGTGTCACTATCTCATACACACACACGAACACACACAGTTGTCTGTACCATTGTTCTACCCCCTCTAAGAAAGAAACACAGTAGGAGAGAGAAACAGTTATTTTCCTGTCCTTTTCTCAAAGTCACAGCGCTTATCTACTCCACTGTAACAAACCACACACACAAGTTCCTTAGTGTAACTTCTGTTCTCGCTCTT
Source organism: Morone saxatilis (assembly GCF_004916995.1). Taxonomy (NCBI): domain Eukaryota; kingdom Metazoa; phylum Chordata; class Actinopteri; family Moronidae; genus Morone; species Morone saxatilis. The sequence continues at coordinate 10,524,552 of NW_023339729.1, read as the reverse complement.
ACTTTCCGTCCTCTCTGACGATCATCGTGTTCCTGAGCTGTAACTGAAGTATGACGTCCCTTGTTGAAAGACTGTCACCACATCACTAACTTTATTTACACAGTGATTTAGGGGACTGAAGAATTATTCTGCACACCAAATGTTTTGTAATAGGCTTTCAATATAAGAGTTGACTGTGTGTGACAGTGGAGATATGAGTTGACATGTTTTTGTGGTTAAAATTGGGTTGCATAACTTAGATAAAAGGGCCTGTATTTGGAGGATTTCTTCAGGAAACTTCCCAGCAGTTTACATCTTTTGAATGAATAACAGCAGAGTAGATGTATTAACATTCAAGCAATGTATGTATGTATTTATTAGTAGTGATTATTTTAGTTCCGTTAAAGCCATTATTTGTCTTGAACCTTATGGTATCGAGTGTTCTCCATGGCTGTGACATTTCCATGGAGTTACCATTATGTTAATCAATGATAGCTAAGGTCCCACGGTGATAATGAGGTTAACACTTCCTATTTTCCTATTTACAATAATTGTGACTAATCATATGCAAACTAAAAAACTAGCTTGCACACTTCCGATTGCTTAATGAATCCAGCATTGATGCAAAATTTGAATATGCATTTCATGAACGACACCCGGATTGTGTAGCATGGATCTTCACCTTCATGTCGTGTAATCTGATGTGGTACCACCCTACACACCGCACCCGGAAAAGGCATACTCTCATGAGCTTTCATTGCGAGTTTCAAAGAGCTGTAAAAAGCAGGCTGCGTAGCCAGAAAACTCTCTTTCCATGGCACTTTCCATCTATGTCTTCAGGAGGAGGAAAAACCCAAGCTTAAGCCTGTTGTTGTTGTTGGCGGTGTTTAACAGTGGCAGCTTTTTGATTGACAGATACTGACTCAGCGGGAGGCAGCATGCCAGAGAGAAGGAAAGGCAGGAAGGGTGGCTGAGGAAAAGAAGTCAATGATATTGGAAGAACAAGAATGGGGCTGAAACAGAATTCAAGGGGAGAGAGATAAACAAATGTAATGACAGAGAGAGAAACAAAAAGAGAGAGGGAGAGACAAAATGCTAACCCCAGGAAGGTTCTACATCTATTTGAGGCAGCGCTGAACGGCAGTGTTACTTTGCAGATCTTACTCACAGACCTGCGCATAATGACAGGCTAACTGACACTGCGCAATTATTTTCCAGAGTCACACTGCACTGCATGTGTATATGTACATGTGACTGTGGATACTTTGCCAATACAATACTGCCATTGTGTTCTTTCATATCTACTGTATGTGTACTGTGTGTATAAATCAGAGCATGCGGTAGCAACAGGAGACTTGTTGTATGCATGGGTAACTACATATTAGCTATACAACGCAGGGCTGACTGGAATACAGCACTGAGCATTTAAGAAACACATAAACAAGTTTTTTTGTGCGGGTCTGTCTTTTTGATAACATTTGGGAAAGTGTTAACAAGTGTCCTCACAGTGTTAGAATAGTAGATGCTGTTTCAGCACAACGGAGAGCTCCTTGTTGGCCAGACTACAGAACTGTCTATGGTCCTGAAATAATGCTGTGAAGCAGTACTGGTACTGTTAAGCAGAATGTATCATTGTGGCTGTTTAAACAAGAGCTACAAAATACTACTTTCTAAAGCAATCAAGGTAACTACAATTCATATTTAGTTTAAACACAGTTGCCTCAGAGATAAAACGTGATCTGCTTATTTTACTCCCATTCAACAGATTATCAATACACCTTCATACCAACCTCTTTCTTACTTGTACTATACTCTGAGGTGGTCACAGAAATAGAAAGAGATACTCAGAAAATATTATTATGAATGTTCAAAAGTAGGAATATCATGGTGCGTAATGATGAATAGGCCTTGAGTGTTTGGGAAAACAACTGAGTCTTTACCAGCTACAAATGAACAAGGGAGATTGCAAGATGAATGTCAAGCCTCCTAAACTAGAATTCATAGCCACAGCCCATCGAGGTACCGTAGTTGCTGAGTCCAGTCATCAGTCTCACTTTGTTCCTGCTAGTATTACAAAACTTTCATTCCTTAGTAATTTACAGGCAGGTGACAGCAGCAGAATAGACTGTATAAACACAGATTGTAAGGCTGTAGCTGTAGCAATATCAATATTTTGTCCGCCAGGCAGATAAAATATATTTTCAAATATTTAAGAGAGTAGTGTACTTTCAAATAAGATGATGAGTTAGTGGGTACCTTAATTTTGATCTTGAGAACACCACAATGCAAAGCTTACGTAGATGGTAGGGATATGTTTTCTCTTGCTTAGTTCTACCTCTATACTGAAATTAAAACTGAATCCTTAAACACTGCTCAATATATGGTGTTGTTTGTTAACTTACTTTCTTACTTTTGCTAGTAGGTATAAGCATGAACTTGCCAAGATGCTGCTGTTAGAAAGTGGCAAAACATAGTATTGAAATAGTTTTCAACCATCAATTTTTATCCAATTTGGGCATCAAAGTAGTTTAACAACTGTTTATCATTCAGCGCTATTGCACATATCCTTTACTGCAGGACCTGACTAGACAATGCCATCCTATGACAGCTGGTCCATAGTGGGGAAATTTTCCTACTGACCAGGTTGGGGACCAATGCGGGCAGTGAACCTGCCTCTCTATATTCCTTTGCTTTACCTGCTTTTTCCCCTCTCTTCATACTGTATCGCTCTCTCATCTGGCCTCTCCCATTTTCTCTCTCCATTTCCATCAACCACTAATTAGTCTCGTGGGTCCTGAGAAAACGAAAGACATCATTGGATGGAGATAAATCTAGACAGAGACAAATGAGAACAACTTTTCACTTTAGAGCCTCTATAAATAGAGACGTAGTAGAAAGCAGCCCCTTTAGCACCAAAGGAGAGCTACAACAAACACCAACATCAGATTAACAGGAGAACACACTGATGAAGGAGGCCGTACTCTTCAGAAAAACACAATGTAGCTTGTTTAAACAGCTCAAAACAACCCATGTGTTAGTTTGGTGCCAAGGCGCGAAGCCAAAAGCATGTGAAGGTTCGGGTGGATGGATGGCGTACAAAGCATTCAACTTCAAAAGTGACGGAGACCAGGGGTCCCATGTTGCCTCCAACCAACAGTGAACTTGGTATCCTTTAAACATGAAAGCAATCTTTCTCTGACCTTAATCAAGTGGCACTTGCCTAAACATAAACTTACTTCAGCCATATACACTAGGGGGAGTATTGGAAACACTCATGGACTGTTTGGATCACAAAAGAGAAGGACAACACATATTAGAGAGTTAAGCTAGTATTATTTATATTATAAACTGAGGCTTCACCAGTAGCATGGGTTGTCCCATTGAAGGTCGTTTAGGCACAATGGATGACTTTCCCTCTATCCATTACAGTATCACACTTTTCTGTACTTTTTGTACTCCTTTCTTTTTTGGTTTCCGTCCTTACATCTAATGCTGCTATCCCTTTGTCCTCTTTGTCTCAGGTTGTTTATAGGGTGACAGCTGTTGTGCTTTTGGCTTAGTAATATGTTTGTGTGTGTGTGAAAGAGAGAGAGAGAGAGAAAGAGAGCAAGAGTTGTCCTTTTAAGTCTTCTCTTTTTACACTAGGCCTGCAGCAGAGACTCGTAAATCTGTTGGAATAGTGAACGCCTCAGTGCACAGGAGCCCTGTTCGTGTGTGTGTGCATCTGTGTGTGTTCAAGTGTGTGTGCATGGTTTGTTTGCCCATGTTCCTGTGTGTTTGCTGGTGCATGTAGCTGCAGTGTGATTTTGTCTGTCTATATGTGTGTTTGCTTGTTGAATGAGTGGATTTTTTGTGTGCATGTGTGTTGGAGTTTCTTGGACTTGTGTGTGTGTGTGTGTGTGTGTGATCCATCCACTGGCTGAACACCTGAGTACCCACAGTGACAGAGAGGGATGGCAGGCTGTTCAAACCAACAACCTACAGCCAACAAAGAGCGCTCCCAATTCAGTTGGCTTAGTGTTTTATCACACTGGCTCAAACACACACATGAAAAACAAATGTACATGCATTGTGTTGCATGTATTTGACATAAAATCCCTTGTTGAGTTTTCGGTCACACATATGCACACCTGGCCCCCTACAGTGTTGCAGCTGTTTTTATTTGTGTGTCTTAACGTTTACTTGACCCAGAGAACTGACCTCTATATATAATAAAGTGATAATATATGATATATTTTAACAATGAAATAAATAAAATTTAAAAAACTAAATGATATCATATTTTTTGTCATAACAATTAATATTACACTGACAATGAAGGATTCTCCATTTATCTGAGATTTTAAGATTATAAATGATCATAAATATGAATCAAAAGCAAAAAAGGTGTATGGAAAGTGTATCACACAGATGAGATGGACAGAAATTATCCAACAAAACACTGGTCTCTTCCATGCTATAGTTTTATTAAACGTTTTTTCTGTCATATTTACAAACTAGTTGTCTGGAAATAGAGGTACTAAATTACTCTGAATAATTAAGAAGTGCAAAGATAAGAAAGAAGGGCCTGTGATTTATTAGGCACTGTATTTTTCAGTAGTGGGGGACATGCAGCACTCATCACTTCAGGAAGAAGCAACACTGCTACTTTAACAGTACTCCATAGGTGCAGTAATTTGTCACATCATTTATTACATTACTTTTCCACTGGCTGAACTATGTGCCTATACATTGTCTCTGCACTTTTTTTCTCTCTGCTGTAATCCTTCTCTCTGTCTGTTCAATTTAATTTGTCCCATCTCTCCCATATATCGAAGTCGTGTCACACAATGGTCTGAATGAATAAAACCCTAAGATTCAGTTAACACTACCTACATTTTCTATAATTTTCTGAAAAAATATCACATTTGAAGAAACAGCATTGAATATTGATGCTAATTTTTGGATTCCTCCACCTTACAATTCAAGATCAATCTTTCAAAAACACACATTGGTTGATCTTAACCACTCACCTATGCAAAGTAAACGTTCTCCTTGGGAGCTTGCATTAAAGAGGCAGATGGAAAAAAAACAGGGAGAGAGAATGTCAAGGACATCAGAAGTGGAGTGATATTGAAGCGGTGGTATTGATTGAGTATAAGCAGATGAGAGGAGAGCCGGGCTGTGTGATTCTGGCTGACAGATACATTGGAACGCCCTTAGCGCTTCACATATAGCAGCAGCACCAATCGCCCATGTACGCATACTAATTACACTTTGATACGGATTTCAGCTATGAAACCAAATCTTGAGCAGTCTGACTTTCTGTGGACAAGTCCATCCATCCATCCATCCTTCTATTCATTATCCATCAATGTGCCCACGACGAATCCATCCATATCCACCCGCCTGTCAATTTATGTAGCTTTCACATACATTAACAGGCAGCACACGTGTATATCTGTTCCCACTCTCCACCTTCATTTGCAACATCCACCAACCTGAATCTGACTTGACACATACTTCACATCCCACATGCATTAACATTCATTTAGTTATATAATGAAACAGGATGACACTGTGCATCAGTGTTCAATTCTTTCTGAAGTGTCTCTTACTGGACATGCTGAGAAGCTTTGTTTTACATCAAAAAAGGAAATGCCTGCAATCACAGCAGGAGACTGAAACTGAATTTATGATTACATTTTACATTGACAGCTATATATTTGCCATCATTATAATGATATCCTGGATCATATTGCTCCCAAAACCTGAACCAAACCATCATCTGCTATCCACTGCAAATAACCCTTGTGACTTGTCATATGAGGGAAAATTTGTGATTTCCTATTTGTCATAATGAATTTTAAAAGTTGTCTTTTATGTGAATTGGAGCTGCTTGAAAGATGAAAGACAGTTTCAAGTAATATCTCCTGTCCTCTCATCTAATGCTGTTTATTTTGAGCTGCTCTTTTGGGGGTCGTGGGGATTGATAAGTCACAATACGATGATGTATGGATCATGATCATGTATTTCTCTCTCTTCTTAATTCCTCTCATTTGTCTATTTCTTCTTCTCCCTGCTCAACTTCATCTCCTCTCATCTTTTTCTTCTCCTCTCATCTACTCACCATCTAATTTTCAAAGTAAAGAGCTGAGCGTCAGTCTGGTGTCACATGGGGATACAATGTGTGTTATGGTGTCTGTTTATTTTGGTTTTCAATGCAGATGTGTGTCCACCACCTGAGTTTTGATAATGACCACCTCATCATGTTGACATTATTTATGTCAACATTATTTATTATTTCATGTAATATTGCTTACGTGTTACCATAATGGTCACTATAACAAATAAACTAGTGAAAGGTAAATCCTTAAAATGTTTATAAAATATATGAATTATAAATTGAAAATGGTCCTAAATGTGATTTATAAATATCTTCCTTACTTTCCATTTTTGCCATTTTGTGGTGAAAACAGCCAGTAATTACTGTAAGTAATTGTAATGTTTTCTTGTATTGGTGGTTTTTTGTCTTTACCAACCTCTATGTATATCACCACATGCACCAAAAATAAAAATCATGCTATTTATATATTGTATATACAGTCTAATTTAGAGTTTTGGTTCTGCTGAGAGCATTGTTAGATCACAGCTGATGATGTAATGGTAACCTTGGTAACGTGGCTCTAGTAGCTGTTGTTTTTATGGCTGTCAAGACATTATGATGTTAATAAAGTTAGGTCATGCTGTGCAGGGCCTCCAGGCTTTGGTGCACCATGGGATTGATTGATGACTTTGTTGTCAGTTCAATCTAAGAAATGCACTGGAAAGGGGGAGGGGGAGGGATAAGTGTAGGACAGAAGTAGGGAGGGATGAAAAGGGGAGAACAAAATGGATTGGTTAGGAACCGAGAGCTCAAAGGAAGAAAGAAATGAAGTAAGTGAGCCTAACCCTAACCCTAACCCCTGTGGACAAAAGCTGTATTGTTTCAACTGCCTCTTTTTATTGATTTCAAAAGGAATCCGACTGAATTCAGGTGGCAGGCATTAAGAATAAGTATTTAGCTGACAGTCTTGTGTGGTTATGTAGTTCATATAAAGACATCAGTAGTAAATTGAGACTGTTCCATAACCAGCTAGAACCTCCTTGTTGTATGTTTAGAATAAGAGAAAATAATCAATGTTGAAAGATTAATGAAGAGAGTGAGGGCAAGGACAGAAATATGCTTTAGATTTGAATTAAGAGGGAAGGAAATTACTGAAAAATATTAGAAATGACAATGGCAAATAAAGATGGAAGGAAAGGTAAAGGAAGAAAGCAAGGATAGAGCCAAGTGAAGGAGTGAGATGGAAGACAAGGCTGACAAAGGAGTGGTGTGGGGCATTTTGTGTGACAAAAGGCTGTGTGAAAAAGTATGACAAATATGATATTCGAAATTGAGGAACTGTGGGGGAGGAGAAAAGGAGTTGAATTGAAAACCATGCATGGCTGTGACACAAGCACACATACAAGACAATAAATGAGGCAGTGACAGAAGTCAGAATGCTTACAGTAAAACACCAATCAGTAAATGCAAATAAAAAAGACACACACAAAAAAAGTGGCCACAGACTAATCATTGGCTGATTCACATTCTTGACCTTGAGAAACACCCATGAAAAAATTGATACACACACACACACAAATATAAATCTGCACCTATTGATGAGTTCGGTACATGCAGGAAAAATTATTAGCATTCCAGGGCGCCACAGAAAACTCCAGTACACACAGAATACATAACAGCACAGGTACACACACACTGCTATCGATTCTGTGTGGATGTTGAATACTGAGATAAAATGATCAGCAGCCCATTCCAATGCCCTATTCCACAGCAAAACCCAACTATTGATTTATATGCATTGTATCTGCACAGACAACAGATGCACCCAAAAAGCGAAACAGATGTACCAGCTGAGAATATTGCAGGATCATTTCTTCATTGTGAAAAGGCAAAACATCATTAATTCATTAGCCCACTTGACAAACATTAAGCCCTTTCCACTTGGCATTAATATGTGTCTCATATCCAGCTTGTGCCTAAATATAAATTAATTGGATTGCATTTAAACCAAATATTAAATGCATATTTGGTATGCACATTAAAAAGTGGCTTCATCCTTCCTTTGCCAAAAAAAAAGATTGTGATATATATCATATCCTTTCATCACCTATCTTAAATTGGATCTTAAATGCTCTGTTTGTCTTCTTCTCCATTCTTAACAAATATATTGCTCTGATAAAGTTTTAATCATTGCTACACATAGACACACTGAATTTAGCTTAGCAGCCAAACATATAACTGTGCACCTCCAGAGATGTTTTGGTTGATTGGGTCTTCATTGCATCTTGGGTGTATTTCTGATGTGTTTTTGCTCTGTCTGAGCAAGTTCAGTCACCGAATACATATGTTAATTCACATGGAAAATGGCTCCTCGAGTGTAAAAGAAAACATAGCACTGTGTTAGAATCTGTAAAACACCACCACACTGTAGAACTGGTTGGACTGATGTTGTTGGAGTGAGATCATTGATTATTCTGGAATTTAGGTTTTAGCCTATAACCGTTTTTGGTGAGATGCTGTTAATATTAACTGCTAAGTTACAAAGTAATTTAAGCCTTTTAAAAATATACATAAACTGGTGTATCAGTAAAATCAGTGTATTTGTATTATTAATTAGGATGGGAGAATGTAAAGTTTGGGCAAAACCAATAATATATCTGTAGTCAGATTATGCATTCGCATAATATCTATAACGCAATCTCAAAACACTCGACAGTAGTTTCATTTTACAACATTTAGAAGGTAGAACAAGACCTTTGGCTTTTGTGTCTGAGAAACAGGACCCATGTGGAGATACAGATAACAAGTTGATATTTGCCTCTGAAACTCTTGAAACAGGCCAAGTCTGCATTTTCTTTTATTTATTTTTTCTGCAGCCAAAGCAGAGTCAGCATTTTTGTTTTCCATCAAGGCTTGTTGGTATCATCATGTGAGACTATATGGAGAAAAAGCATTGCAAGGGGGGAAAAAATCAAGTTGGTGAGGTGTTAAGGTCATGCAGCCTCAGCAAATAAAGACATAATGTGTGTGTGAGAGAGAGACTGATAAAGAGAGAGAGAGGTGCAGAAGTGAGATAGGAAGTGAATTAGGGAGCGACAGGGGAGAGAGAGAGAATTGGAGGTACAGAGCGCAAGGTGAGTGAGAGAGAGAGTTAGAGAGTCTGAGATGGACAGAGATAGTAGTGCCTTGCAGCCAGTGTCCATATCTCTTGCCACCATTGACTTCTCCTGCTGCACTACAACTAATGGACTCTGTCCTCCTCTGCCATCTTATCTGCCCCCCTCTCTTTCTCTCTCTTTCTCTCTCCTCTCGCTCCTTTCTATCTCTTACTACTTGATGCCACTTCACCGCCTCACCTCTATCTAATTTTTATCATGCTTTGGTCTTTCTCTTTCACGCTCACCACTGCTCTCTCATGCCTTTCCTGCTATCTCTCACTATCTCATTTTCTAAGTTGTTCTGTTTTTCCTCTTTCCACCTGTTTAATACTGTTTCCATCTTCCCCACCACCAGGGACAATACCCCAAAAGTTCAACCTCTTCTCTCTCTCTCTCTCTGGCTTATCTTTGTCTGCACTGCATGGGTGGAAACGGGAGGAATAAATATGCTTTTTATCTTTGCGTTTTATCTTCTTTCTTTTTTTTCTCCTTAACATCTCCTTGGATGCTTGTCTAGCATCTGTGCAGAGCTGAACAATTGCAGATTTTCTACTCCAAAATAATAAAAAACAACAAGTTACAAAAATGTTAGTGACTCCAGCCTCTGTATAAAGAAGGAATACATTATATATTTCTGGGATTCACTTAAAAGCTGTGCACAGTGTGGAAGAGATCTCAAAATTGGATGTTTTATACATATGGGCCATTCTCACATATATTTTTCATGTTTGTGTCCCTTTCAGATGACCCAGGAGCAGTACATCCTTGCGGCGCAGCCCAACCCACTCCACCAGCGGGGGGCATCGGTTTGTGGTGCCCAGGTTTACCCAGCAGTGGGAATCTACGGCTGGAGGAAGAGATGCTTGTACTTCTTCATCCTACTCCTCCTCGTCACCATGATCGTCAACCTGGCACTGACCATCTGGATCCTCAAAGTCATGAACTTCACTCCGGTAAGAAGCGTTTGTGCAAATGTCATTAAAATGCCAGGGTGTTATATGGTTTTGTGGTTTATGGGAGAAAGCTATAAGATGTGGTTTAAAAGGTCTGCTGTAATGTAGCACAACATGAGAGTGATGATAAAATCAACAACGGTTCATCAGGAGTGAGTATGTGTGTGTGTGTGTAAAATAGTTGCCCTATAATATCAAGTGGATGTTGTCCTTGTGGTGTCCACTATTGATCGATAGGAAGACATATTTTTAGTTAAATTAATACTACACTGGTTAGCTAATTATAACTCTTATTAATTTATTAATATGAAATAACATTTGCAATTTCAGCAGTGTACTGAATTGTAACTGATGAATTGTC
>NW_023339729.1:10502344-10513991 GCF_004916995.1 Morone saxatilis | reverse complement strand
TACCCTAGTCTAATCACTAGAGGTCCCCGAGTTAGCTGTGCGATAGGAAAAAGATGAAATGTCTGTGCAACCTGATCAGGGCCCTTACGTGACAACAACATGCCTTTTTTTCAACTGCCAATACGCTTGTGGCAGAAACGCGTACAAAAACAGTACTGTCGAAAAGAAAAGGTAATCCCTCCCACACTGGGAAAAAAACGCGAACCCATTTCTTTCCGCAGTAGATCCAACACACATTATTCTTAGCTCCCAAGCTTCTTCCCCTTGTGAAACATCCCGATCTCCAACTCTCTTGCTTCTCTGCGTTTACCTACAAAGTGTTGCGCCTGAGTTCCGTGGGGATTTCACCCTTGTTGGAGGGAAACGCAGAGATTGTTGAGGAGTGTGAAAATCGGAGAGTATGTGTGAAGACATGGACATTTTTTGAGGGGGGAAATAAACTTTTTTTCGTCGGCCGAAGGCATTATCTGTCGTGATCGTTATTCTGGGCCTTTCGGTGAAGCGAGTGGCTGGAAAAACAGGTAGGGCGACAGTACTGTTGTACGGTTTTCTGCACCAACGTATGAGTTGAAAAGGCATGTTGTTGTCAACGCAAGGGCACTGATCAATCGTTGCAGCAGACATTTGTAATTACATTTGGTGTCTGTTAAGAGGAGCAAAAGGCACTCCCCTTTAAGGATATGCCCCCCAAGGAAGTGTTATAGCAACTAACTGGGAAGCTCTTGGCCATTAGCTGCAGGATCTCCAGTTTGGCTAGAACGCGAATTCGGTCGTATGCTTTTTCCCTATCGACAGGTACTTGGGGACCTCTAGTTGATCAAGAGCTAGGGTAAAGAAATCTGCCGAAGTTCCCTTTAAAAATTAAAAGAACATGGGTAAAAAATTTTCTTTATTAAAAAATAAGATTAGCACTAATATGTCCTCAGACGTGCTTAAGTAAGACAGGTTAAACTGAAATAGCTGTTGAGAATGTACATTCTCATTTTAATATTCTGGTGGGCAGAATTCTCCTTTATTTTGTCCTGTGTGACCTGCGCTGGGACTGCCTGTTTGGACACCGGATTGCCAGGTATGAACATACGGGCAAGCACAGCGAGCTGCAGCCATGGCAGCGAATCAGTGTATCGCGCAGAGATAAATGTTGGAGTTGTCTGACCTAAACAGGCCTCTGCAGTCTGTATACCAAGAGCTCCATGCAAGAGACCGTGGTCAAACATGGGTAAATGTTGGAAGATACATTTGAAAGATGGAGACAGCTTTGGTATAGAAAAGGCTTCAAGGACTTATGTGGAGTTGTGTCTGTAGTGTATGAGGAGCAGACTGTTTGTTGTTTACTCTTGACAACAAACCAACATGACAGAAGTATCACAGAACCTGCCGAAGTTCCCCTTTAAGTGGTTTTCACCCACTGAAAATGTTTTCACATGCAGAAGTGAAAATTTTACAGATAATAATGCAGCGATAGGAACTTGGACCAGAGGTCATTTTTGAATCCATGGCTGCTGCAACAAAGACTCAGCCTTGGTACATGGGATGCTAGCTCTAAAAGGTGAGCTACAGGGCTTCCTTTTGTGTTTATTTAATTTAATTTAGTTTTTGCCACTGCAAACACATTTGTTCAGTTTAGTTGCAATAAAAGGAATAAGAGAGTGTGAGAAATAAACAAATATGTGAAAAACTGTCAAGGAAAGGACCACAATATTGTAGAAGATGCAATGATGCTGAAAAAAACATTGCCATAGCTTCAGGCAGCGGTGAGCAGGCCCTCGCAGTCCCAACAAGCTGGTTGTGCTGTGGTCACTACATGTGTTAACATATTATGTGTAGACCACAATGTGAAATTTTCATATAAATCCGATGATGATTGCCATTAAAGGCTGACTTCCCGTTCCCAGTAGGTGGTGCGTGTAGATGTGTTCATGGCAAGATTCTTACCATTTTGCCCAGCCTATGTGTGAGAGACATACATTTTTGCCACCTCTGACAAGTGTAATTCAATCGACACATTTGGCTGTTTTCTGTCAGGTGTCAGGCTTATAAGTTTAGAATATATTATACAGATTAATATCCTGTGTTTTTAGCCATCCAGCTATTAGTTGAGTCCCTAGCAGTGCTAAATGGTGGAGTTTGAAAGAGAGTAGCTGGTGGAGTAAAGATCACTATGGCTGACAGAGAAGGGAAAAACAAAACAAAACCAAAAAAAGCAGTGAGACAGATCGAGAATGATTATATTGTTAAGGCCGCCTGGAGGGAGGAAGGACTTGAGGTGGGGATGATGGGTTGAAGAAAAGAGTGATAGATATAAAAAAGAAGGGAGAGGGTGGATAAGGTTGAGTAAGTGTCTGTCTACATGTGGTTTAAATATAGTGTCGGAACATCCACACTCAGCTTCTCCCTCTTCTCCTCCGCCTCTTGGGTCCTCAGAGACCTGGAGAAGTGTCTATTTCACTGCCCTATGCAGGCGAAGATAGTGGATGATGACTTGACAGAGACAAGTCTAGGGTTTAAGGAGCCGTGTGAGTGTTGAAGAGTTCGTAAAAAATACATTCACATAAACTATTCCAGTTCAGAAGCTGTTTTGTTTTATCTATGCATTTGATGAGTTAAAATTCACACAAGTCATGTCACTGTGGGGACAGTGACTTACTGTATTGATGAGGAATGTATGTGGGAAAGGAAGCTTGACATCAATGATTACCCAATATGGCAGACACTATTCTAAGAAACCATAAAGTACACCTAAATGAACCATCATTATATGCCTCATTTTTGATTTTCTTATACTGTATATATAGAGAGAACCTGTATACAGTGTTACTAGGCAACATGAGCTAGACCATGTACAGTATTTATGAGAAAAACAATATCCCTTTATACCTCAGAGTAACTTTCACAAGTTCTCAAAGTTAATATTACAGTGCACAACACTATAAGGTTCTATAGTGTACTAGGTACTATTACATTTGTCACGGTGAACATTAGTTAAGCCTGTTATCACCAAAAAAATTATATCATTTATACTTTTTAACCCATTATGACTCCACAATGGCTGCAACACTACTTCATCAAAAATGTCACATTTGTGACACTTAGTTTGACTGCATTAACCAATAAAATTAACCTGACATCTTCATAATCAATCAGCAATTATCATTCCTAGTGGATAGCAACAAACATAATCTGTATGTGTTTATTTTACAAATTCCAATTTTAATTTATGAATTAACAAGGTCTTGGTGACTGTAAATCTTCTATATTTGTCTATTATATTATCTGTGAGGTTTGAAGAAAACTGTTGTGCTTCTGCTTAAAGATATTTTAAAGCAGTAGTTTCTTATATGCATACAAGGGGCATGCGTGACCGGGGAGGAATGTGAAGTAAAAGCTGGAAAAACTTTTGTCACAGAAGATATTTTGACTCATGAAACACAGGTGTAACTTAAAGTTCTTGTGTATAACATTTAGGAGGATCTATTGGCAGAAATTGAATATAATATGCATTACAATGTTTTTATTAGTGTATAATCACCTGAAAATAGGAATTGTTATGTTTTCGTTACCTTATTTGAAAATGTAAAATGTAGAAAATAATATAATATAACAGACACATTTGGTTCAGCTGCCTGATAATCTAGTCTAGTTCTCACAATATTATGCTATTAGCTTTGGCTATACAATGTAAACATAAGCCTATAGGCCACGGCTACAGCTTTCTGTCTCATAATAGCTGTGTCAGGCTCATTCAAACTGGCTCCCCAAGATTTTCATTTATACATTTTCATATATATAAAATGACATTTATAGTAACGCTTTGCTGATTACTTGATGGTTTACTGAGATGGGCATCCATATTACCCAGTATACCCAGCCAATCAACACTTTAAATTCAATATGTATATAATACAATATACAAAATTATGCTCATAAAATGTCTGAACTGGTCCCCACAGAGGTTGTTGTTGCAGGAAAGCACAAGTATAAATAACACATAAAAGCATATTTTTATCTAGAACTTTAGATGTGCACAATACACAGCAAACTATATTGGAGACACAGAGCACAGGTCCTGTTTCCATATGTTGAATGACATGATTAATTGACTATTAATTGACCAAAGTTCATAGGAGACCACTAATTCAGCATTCACATCCAAATACAAAAAGGTAGGCTGTCTCTTGCCTTTCACTGTATCTTTCGGGCATGATTGCACATGATTAACAGCTCCAACTGGGCTTTTTTCATAATTTGCTGCACATTTGTTTTTTTTCTGCTGCAATTAACTGCTATTGTTTCATCTGAGGTCACTCTTGTACACCTCTGCTTTTTGCCACTTTACACCTCTGATGATTCCTTGTGTGTAGCAGATTTCCGTCAGAAACAACCTGGTGCTTTCTGTGTCTGTGTTGTTATATATCGAAACGCTACATAAGGCTTATAATTATTATCAGTCTAACGTAAAGGCAAAGGACATTAAAAATAAAATCTGTCACACACACACACAAACACAAATGCAGAACTTGGTTTCCCTTCATTATTTTTAAGGAGTTGCCTCTTCTATTGCTCCACGATTGTCATTTTCATCGTCACCATTCAAATCACGTCTAAATGGCTGCAGTATAATGAAGGCCTTTCTCAAACTTTTTTGTTTTGTTTGGAGTTGCCAGATGCGATTCTCATTGTGATGGTGTGGGGAGAAAAAGAGATTTGCTTTTGAAGAGACAGCTTTGGCAGTAAATTGGAGAGGAGGGACTTGTGGGGATAGGGGTTTATGTGTGTGTGTGTGTGTGTGAGAGAGACAGAGAGAAACGACGAGAGAGAGAGAGAGAGAATGAGGCAAACTGAGAGAGAGTATATGTGTATGTGCCAGCAATTATTTAGCAATTGTTCATTCTGATGTGTGTGTGCTATTCCATGTTGTGTGTGTCTATACCCACATTTGTGTGTGTGTGTGTGTGTGTGTGTCCTCCCTTGAGTCCTTTGGGCTTTCACTGCAGAGAAATTCAATTTCAGTTGTCACTCACCAATCAGCCTGCCTAATTCCTGGTCTGGAGTAGACTATGGTGTGTGTGTGTGTGTGTGTTGTGCTTGTGTGTGGTGTGTGTGTGTTAGAGTGTGCAATGTGTGTATGTCATCTCAGTACCTGCACACTCTGAAATGTTTATTCTCTTTATAACAACGTTTGCAGTGTTCTGCTCTGCATTTTACAATACATGCATACATTCTTTTTCACTAAAGCCATAAACCAGATGTGATTTATCAACATTCAGAATTTTAATTGCACTACAATAAACTCTGCCTCCACTAACATGATATGGGTGTCAAACT
Organism: Morone saxatilis; assembly: GCF_004916995.1. NCBI lineage: Eukaryota > Metazoa > Chordata > Actinopteri > Moronidae > Morone > Morone saxatilis. Next base: position 10,508,666 of record NW_023339729.1, on the reverse strand, counting down.
TCCCTCAGTGCTTATGGTAACAGCATCTGTCTTTATAGCGAGATCTAAACTCCAAGGAAGAAAGATTCTTGTGTTTAACTTTGTGCAGCAACTTTGTGCATGTTCAACCCTTAACCACATCAGACTTATAAATACTACATCAAAGTGACAAATGGTAGAAGAATAACAATAAAACTGCCAGTGGTCTGTCATTTCTTTAAGCATTCTTACAAATAGGTGACGATGGTAAACATTTACTGGCAGTGTGTGAAGTCTGTTTTTTTATCTTTAATTCCTGATTGGCTGCCAACCAGCAGGGACATAAAATAAAACTTTATTCTTGTGGTCCTTAGTTACAGGGGCTTTAAAGACAATAAAACAACAATTGGAAAATCAATAAAAATGACCAACATTAATTAGAAATGGGGTTATGGCTGCATAAAAAACGGGAACGGGAATGTTTCAACGGGAAAATACAACAGGAATAAAACTGGCAAAAACAAATCTTGCTTATGAATAGCTCATAAAACTGAGGCAACAGAGACAGACACAGTCAGTGTTCATGACTACAGGCCCGTTTCACCAGAACTGTGGTTCACAGTTTTTTGTTTGTTTGTTTGTTTTTGCTCTTCAATTTACCAATCCATTTTTTTTCCTTCTGCATCCTAGCAGCATACAAGGAGCAAGAAAGGATCTTGCTGCTTGTATTATTTTGCCATTCAGATACATTTTGATATATAGGAACAATTAAAATTTCATGAATAAGAACATTGGATAACCTCACAATTTAGCTTGTCATATTTCAGTCAGATTGAACTTGCTTGACGCTCCGGTCACCTTGTTGAGATTTAGGAGGTGTGTACGTCAGCTCCTCTATGAGCCTGTGCAACCTACAGTTGCCCCTATAGACCTGTGTAGACTTTGTTTCTTTGGAGAACCATAACTCCTCTTGCTTTTTCATCATCTAGGGTGAATTTGCATGTTCGCTTCAATGTTTGCCTTTTTTATGACTTAGACTGCATTTGTTTTATCTTTAAATGTAATTTTCTCATTGTATTCCATGTATGTGTGTATTCCACAGCGCAAGAATACAAAATGCTTAGAGATGTCCTTGAATCAACTCCAAGGAAACAATGTATTGTAGATATAAATTATTGGATAATACCAATTTACAGTTATTTTTACTGCAAATTCACCATAAATTCAACATTGTAAATTTCATAATCATTATCATTCAAAATGAACTGTTGTTAAGGTGCACTCTAAAAATCTGAAAATCAAAGTCAAAGTAATTTTATTCATTCCAGTTTTTACTACTTACTGTTTCCTTACAGAGGAAAAGTACCAATTCTGAGCTGAGAGCAAAGGTATTATGATGTTTTATGCCAAAGGAGATTAAAGGAAAGGGAGCGAGGAGAAAGATCCAGCTCTCTCTGTGTAGAGCATTTACTCACTGCTGTTTAGCAGACAATCTGAATTTGTCATTTCCTTCAGGCAAATGCGCCGATAGGTACATGATCTCAATTAGCGGATGGAGTGCACTTTGCTGTCACAGTTGGTCTTGTGATTTATTTTGAAGAGGTATGTGTATTTTTTTATTTTTAAAAAAAAAAACCTTGCCTGGTGTAGTTTTAAGTTTCTTACAAATTACACAATTCTTACAAGTTACAAATAAATTGATCTAAGAGATCAGAGTTTTAGACAGAGGAGAACAGAGATTGGAGTGAGGGAGTTGAGCAGGGATGATAGTGAATGATGCATGAAAAAAGGCAGATAGGAAAAAGGAGGGAGAGGGAGCAAGTGTGTGTGTGTAGGTGTGTGTGGTTTAAATAGAGCGTCCCATCATCTACGCTCAGCTTCTCCCTCCTGTCCTCTGCCTCTGGGGTCCTTAAGGACTTAGAGAGGTGTCTGCTTCACTGCCTCATGGAGTGGAAGTGAGTGGATGCTGGTCCGGCAGAGACAGGCAGAGTGTGGCCTTTGTTGATTGTACAGTGTTCATCAAGGTACTGTCACCTTTGCCATCTTATAGTTCAGGCCCCCTATGGTCTGTGAGCTGATGTTTTGTTGTATGGTTGTTATGTATTGTTCACTTGTGTTTTAAACTGTCACATTTTCTTTCTGAACCACAATTCATCAACCTTTTTTGTAATTGTTAAGGATGAACTTCAAAGGAAGATAATAAATCCTGAGGTCTGACCTCCACAAATTATCAGGGAATTTAACTCAAATGGCTCTTCATTACTACCTAAAATAACATGATTGAATAAAAACATGGAAACTAATTTGCTCATGCAATTAAAATCTTGCATTTGGTCTATAATTCTTTGTAAAACAAGTGATAACATCTGAGGGTTATTTATTGTACATTAAAGGGAATTATGTGTTCTGCAGTGTACTTAATGTGAGGTCAGTGATTAATTTGAGAGCAGCGGTAACAGAAAAAAAGCTGTTGTAATTTAAATGATCATAAGTGTATTATAAGTATCATAAAATGGTTCACCCAGCATATAAATTATAAATCATAACTTACTGTCTGTGTTAAAATGAAATCGAATGAAATAACTACAGATTTCATATAACCAAGAATCTTACCACTGCATGCATAAGGTTAAAGGGCATGACTGTCATAATGTGGTAGGTCACAGTTACTACAGACTTGTGTTGTCTGTGTGTGTGTAGGTGTGTGTGTGTGTGTGTATGAGGGCAAAATGTGCTGTTCAAGGCAGTATGAGCTCCCAAACCTGCTGTCCTCAGCTCCTCGTCTAGACCAGCCACCGTCATTATGGCTGTTCACACCTGCACTGTGTAATTTATCGCTCACACACACACACACACACACACACACACTGACACACACACATTTTTCTCACTTTGTCACTAACAGTGCTGACCTCAGGTAATGGGGGAGTCCAGCGTGAAATACTCTGTCCTCCTGCATTACACACACACACACACACAGTAGAGAGCGGTTAATGTGACGTATCCATCAGACTTAGAGCGCTGACACACCTGATGTTAATCGCTTGAATGGCCAGTGCACACACACACACACACACACACACACACACAAACACAGACACAGACACACAGAAAAAAAGACAATAGGGAAGTTTAATATTTGAGTGATATATATATATATATATATATATGCCTTTGTGTAAGTGAGTGAATTGATTGAGTTGATCTCTCCCTCAGTAATAAAGCTTAAAGGTTTTAAATGTAACAACAATACCAAACTCTATTCATTAAGTTGGCAACTTAATGATGAGCGTTTGCTTATCATAGGCAAATCCACATGGTACCTAAGGGATGATGAGTGTGTTAGGGTCTACAAGTCATTCGACATACAACAGATGTCTTAAGGAGGTCTTAAGCATTAAATGTCTACTCTCAGGGGTTGACTATTGACTATTGTATTTCAGTTGAAAAATATTATCTCACTAATAATGTCACACATCTGCACATCTGTAGATTAATGCTGAATGGGCATGTGGGTCTTGACACTTAATTATTCTTATAAGGCAATTGATTTTGTTCTAATAAGAGGGTATGGTAGACTTGACGATACTCAAGAGCATTGTATTGTCACTTAATATCCCTTTTTCCACACATTAAGTCACTGAGCTCAGTTTGCCCTTCCCATTGTCATTTGAGTCAACTGACTCGGACCCTGACGTGGCTGTAAGTATCACCATCCCTTCAATAGTGTTGGAGACTGGACAAATGTTAGCTACAAATGCTTATTTATTAAAACTGTAAGCATGGAGTAAATTTATTATTATAAATAACATAATACATGAACATAAGAATCTCTGCAAAATTCTATTGATTATGGTATGCAGAATTTCAGTGCCTCTTCTACTATTAAAGCGTTAACCGGTGGCTGACGAGAGCAAGTCTCCATATTGTGTGTCAGACACATACATACTAGAAAAATACAAATTTTAACTGGTTGGTGTCAGTTATGTCTGCAGTTATGTGTGATTCCCCCGGACAGATATAAACAAAGCAGGTTCTGAATCAAAAGCTTTGCATATGTTTCATCAAAGCTTTATGGATATGTATTCTGGAGAGACACATTGAACAAAACCAAATTGTTTACAGTGAAAACTCCAAGGTCTACCTTCAAGCTTGAATGTCCTCTGAGCTCTGAAGCTTGAAATGCATGTGATGAGATTACATGAGCAGTAATGGAACAGACAAAGAAGGGTGTCACTCAAACTCCAAATTTAAACAAGATATCACAGCACCACCCACACCGTTTGACTGACAGATGATCTCTGGGGAATGTAGGCCAAAACTGCCACAACAATGAATGTATATCACCCAAAACAAAATATACAAAAAAAGGTTGGAAAAGAATTCTCTGTGATTACCACTTTAAATCTCTGTGTGCACAAAATGAAGATGTCTTTTTATAGAGTCAGCAACATTTTCAGTTTAAACTCACTGAGAGAGGCAAGAACTTTAACATTAAATCACTTTGATATGTATTTCTATGCATCGACCCAAGGGTGTTTTTGTGTGTGTGTGTAAGACAACCAAATAGTGTCTGGCTGTATATGTGACACCTAAATCTGAATCAGTCAGCACTTTAGTGCTATTATTTCCAGTGGCAATATGTCAAACAATGATAAATAAGGAACACACACAGACACTGACAAACAGCTGACCCTTTGCCTGTTTGTACAGCTCTATAAGCTCACTGTGTGTGTGTGTGTGTGTGTGTGTGGGAAGAAGTGTTCCATCTTGCGTGTAAGTGTGTCTATAAGTATAAAGGCAAAATATCCATCAGTCAGCAGTTTTAGCCTTGTTATCTCTGCTGGCACTCTATCAAAGATATAAACAATGATAAATAATGAACACACTCATCTTAATGGAGTTAGTGTGTGTATGTGTGTGCGCGTGCGTATGCCTGTTGGAAGAGAAACTATATACTGTATGTATTTAGACAATCAAATAGAACATTTGTTTGTGTGAGTGTCTTTAGGGGATATGGAGGTTTGCTGTGGCTTTTATGCTGACATGCTCACTTGTGTGGGTGCGTCTATGTGTGTGTATGTACTGTACTGAGGTTTCATGAGACACGAAGCCTTAAAGAAACTTAAATCACTGCCAGCACTGTCCCTGTTGTGTGGGCATCTTCTTTGCATGGTTACTCACATTTACAAAACATATTTACATGTTTGCATAAGTCCCTATTTATTATACATGCAAAACATATTCACTGTTTGCTTGCTTCTTTAGAAATAAAAAAAAGAGTGTTGGAGCAAACCAACCAAGGGTGGTCACACATTAAAGGAGAAAGTTGGATGAGATGATCTTTTGCTGAACAATCTCTACATTCACCCTGTTGTATTGATATAGATTATGCTTGCAGTGATGGCCAGGTGTGTCTGAACACAAAGATACACTCATTCTGTATTGGCCTTCTGACCTCATCTTCAAATAGCCACTTCGTGGTGACCCTTAGTTCAAAGCATTCAGCTCTTACTCTGACTCTGCTCCCTAAGTTAAAATGCCCAACTGAGTAGTTCAGTCAGAGAAACCCTTGCCCTAAATTCAGACCGCTTCTTTTTTTCAGCCTTTTTTACAGAACTTTGTAGTGGTGGGAAAATGTATTTCTTAGTTTTCATTAAAGGAACATATATTTTAGACTAAATAGACTACTGTCAGTTTACATGTTAGTGCCAGTCTTTTTGTAAAGCATGCTGCCAGATTATCTTTTGTAATATTTTGCCGAAGTGTTTTAATTTTCAAAATGAAGTGTTCAGGTGGTACACCAATCTTAAAATTCATTAATTCAGTTGCATCAGATCTGAAGAGATTTTAAGTGGAGAATCCCTTTCAAGGACAAAACACAGAAGTAAACAACACATGTCATGCTTCACTTCTGAAATGCTCTTGGTATGATTTGAGAACGTGCGGATCACGGTGCCAGACCACGTCATGGACACGACATCCTAAAGCCACCCTGGTTGAATTTCCGGGAAGAACTATCTGCCAATCTGAAGCCAGATCAAATTTTTATTTTCTATTTGATACACCTATTTGTCAAATTCTAATCTTAAAGATATTCATGTCTGATAATTATTTGTATTCCCTGTTGTGTGGACGGATTGCATGTATTCCACAAAGACTTAAAAGATTCATTCATTCTCTGTTCCATTGTGCATTAAATGATTTCTAGAGGAGATGAAACTCTAATGATCCCCATGGGGAAATTGGATCGTTGCAGAAGCAAATAAGATACTGGAAAGGAAAAGACCAGGTTATAAATAAGAAGAGAGCAAATAAGGTGATCACAAAAATAGCAAAGTAGACAATTACAACACTACAGCAT
>NW_023339729.1:10492609-10502337 GCF_004916995.1 Morone saxatilis | reverse complement strand
ATGGTTGTGGTGAATGTAACATAACAGCAAGATACAAAGAATGTGAATAAACAACATGCAATTTAAGTACATGGAAAAAAAATGCAGTGGGGAAAATAAGAATTTTTGTATCCACTATATACAATATGTATCAGATGAGTAACGTGAATTTAGAGACTATACAGCTAGATTCAGGTACACGCCTGCATGAATTAATGTGAGCAAAAAGGATGAAAGAATTCAACAGTAATGGACCAAGCTTTAATGTTACAAATCAGTGCTTTTCCATTGTAATAGCCTTCATCTGCCTCACTGAATTGCTGGCATAGAAAGAAAAATCACATATTCTCTAATAGTGCTGTAAAACTAGTGTATGGGCCCTGAGGTGACCATTTTAGATGTCATGGTACATACTTAGTCAACTGTGCATGCAATACTGTCATAAAGGCTGTTACAGTTATAATTTAAGAGTAGTGTAATTTCAGTGTAAATTGAATACAAAACGGGTAATGTGAAATGTGAAATGAGTGTCATGTCATTTACATGTTATTTACTGCATACTGAGGGGCAAAGTCCATACAATACGGAAGTGTGTATGTGATAGATCTAAGAACTTCTTGCCTTACATACCAAAACATGGTTGGCAAAATACATGGCTTCAACTGTCTTTCATTAGCAAAGAGCAGTGAACACAACATTTAGCTAGCAGGCTTCAATTTGTACCTGGTGCTGACTGCGTCACTTTTACTTGTTAAAATGATCTTTGAATGAACATTGTCAGTGGCAGCAGTTCATATTACCTGTTGTTAATATAGGTTAATTCCTTAAGTAACTTGGCAATGCCAAAATTAAACTTGTTTTTATTATCCCTAACCCAGACCAGTTGTTTTCTGAGATGCTTAATCTTACTCCAACCTTTAACCACAACTATGTTGTAACCTAACCTAACCTAACCTAACCTAACTTAACCTCAATCAAGGAGGAGGGTGTTATGGGAATGCAATTGTAGCGGGAGGGAAACACTATTCTGGTGGGAAACAGACTTCAGATAATACAAGATAAGATAAGATAAGATAAGATAGACTTTATTGATCCCACAGTGGGAACATTTACTTGTTACAGCAGCTCCAGATATAAAATGGCCTATGAGAAAAAAAAATACACATTCGATATAAGACCTACCTTTTTCTTAACTTTTGTACTTCTTTGCAGAAGATCGTGTAATTCATGAGTCTGTTTCATGAGTTGCATTCTCCCAGTTAAACTGAATAAATAATTCAGTTAAATTCATTAATTAATAAGTTCAAAGTCAGTAGGCCACAGATGTTATTTAATGCATCAGAATCAACATTTAAGGTAATATAAGTTATAATTTATTTTGAAAAAGGCATGCAATCAGTTTTTACTTCAAAACAGATTCAGCATTGCAGCATTTTCATCAGTCCTTCATTATTTAATGTAGTTCTTATTATTTTTCTCCTCTGTTTGATGCATTTGAGGGTTTACTTGTAGCCTGGAAGCTTGTTACTAAAATTGAGCTGTGATATGATTCATTATTTATTGACCCTGAAGCCAATAAAAGCAATACATGGAAACAATGTATTGTTTAAAAACAGCATTTTCATCAATTATATCATAAAATATGTTCTCTAGTGCTAAGTCTGTAAAACTTATAAATGTACTGTGATGTACTTTAGGTTCATGACAATCATTTCTGCCTTCTCTGGTGTTAAAATAGACTTTAAGGTTACTAAAGTCAGTGAATGAGTTAACACCCTCGCAGTTTCTATACTAATACATTTATTTAAGTTCTCAATCTTAATGATATCTTATTCACAATGTCTTTTGATTTCTGTCTTTCTTCTTGTGCAGTAAGGGGACTTACAGAAGGAGAAAAGTCTGGGCTTTTGTTAAGTTTATAATGATTTGTAATTCCTTCTCTCCCTCTTTGATTTTCTTTAAGGAAATTAAGAGGTTTGGTTACCTTGGGTGGTGTCATAATGCTGTGATACATGAAAGCCAGCCTTAGAAAATGTGTCGAGCCAGGTTGGCAAATACACCCAGTAGTGCTGTTTGTTATAGTACTACTATACCTTTGAGATGCCTCTGCTGAATTTTAAAGGACACTTCTATTTAAAACCACTCAATACGGTTTTAGAAACTGTAATGGCTTTCAGTGTAGTTTTATGAGTTTGGAGGTCAGAAAAGCAAAATATTTGCAGCCTTATTGTAACATTGTTGTGCTATTGAGGTAGATGACAGGAAATGTTAACAGTTTACTAAGAAATGTAAATGCATTATATAATTTAGATCACGTTGGGAAGACAAGACTTTGACTTGATAGTACCTTATCCACCACCCCTTCTCTACCACTTACCTCTGACTATCTACATATTCACTTCTGAACAAATTCATAAAGTCACTGTAAAGCAGAGACATTTCGAGTAAGAGAAACTTCTGCAGATTAATTAACCCTTTATACAAAATACATAAATAAATAAGAATGGGATACAGTCTATACGGATATTAGCAAGTCATTTGTTGCGATGTTGTATGTATTTAGCCCTCAACTATAGCATTAACCACAAAGAGATCTGGTAGTTAGGTTCATTACACTATTATATGTCTATTTCTAATCTAGTCTAAATGTGTAAAACAGTTTATTTGACCCAGAGTAGTGATTCTGCTTTAAGCTCTGAACACGGTTGTAGTGACATGTGGAAATTTGACATATACAATTTACATGTCAGTCAAAACAAACTATGTAATTAGTTATGTTCTACAATTCATGATCTCAGAATGACTAATTTGAATAAAACTGTCAGTTATGATAGAAAATGACATGACATTACTCACATGCAAAAGAAACAATAAACAAATGAATAAACTGCCACTTATGTGTCAAGAGCTTTTAACATGGTATATATATATATGTGAGAAAGGCGTGAAAAAATATTGTACTAATTAGGTTACTAACACCATAAGTCATTTTCTCCCTGAAGAAGTACACCAGTCATAAGTATAGGCAAGGGAAGGCAATTGCACATTTCAAGACTGAAGACTGACTGAGTGACAAGAAATTGATACCCACCACATTCACATGACACACATAAACTCACAAAATCACGCAGATGTACACAACCATCACAAAAACACATAGTAAATTCATATACACACATGCACAAACACATACCCACACAAACACACAAAGTCACCCATACAGCCACAAAACATTTCTGCACCCCCAAACACACAAAGCCACACATACAGAGAAGTGGCCTCTATGAGCGATGGACTGTCGGTCCAGTTCAATCTCAGGCCAGATGATCTCAACTGGTGTTGATTCATGCCCCACTGCTCTGAAACGTGTGTGAATAGAGGGCATTGGGTTGATGGGTTGGTGTGTGTGTAAGTGTGTGTGATTGTGTGTATATACTGTGCAGGTATGTGTGTATGTGTACAGTAAATTGTTGTGCAATTTTTGAGGACAATTCACTAAGATCTTCATGAAAATGTTCTTACTTTGCACTCAGAAAGAGCATGCACACAACATCACACTCAGATTGATTAAACATGCACACCGGTGCATTTTGTTCTTGCCACCATGCATATTTTAGCGAATCAGAATCATTATAAATTGATATGTGCACGCCCACTATTTTCAATTAGCATACTGCCACACCTCTATTTCTCTATGTAAAGAAAAACATTTGATTAGAGGTGAAACAATCACTTTTAATTATATTTTATAATTGATCACCTTTTAAACAAATCCAATCCAATCCAAGTGCTTTACAAGTGATTGACAAGACATATATTGTTTAAAAAAATGGACTTAGAGGCTAATGCACACCAAAATAACTCAAAAACAGAATAAAAGATGGGTTTGTTAAGCTAAAAACAAAAGCAATAAAAATAACAATAAAAATAGAAACACTACATAAAATAGATTGGTTATAGTAAAACTCTAAAATACTGATAAAACAAAATATAAAATAAATGCTTAAAAATAGTTGTAGAAGTTGTAAGACGGAAGCATGGGCCCTAAAGTAAAAAAGCAAAAGAATTTCACAACTAAAGAAACAAAGAACAATAGTGTCTGAGGTGGAAGTGTTTTCTCTGAAGTAATGATGGTTAATAAAACAAAAAACATTTTTTTTTAAATCAGGCCAGGGCTGCAATATCTTCCAGCGAGACATGCCATCTTAATACCTGCTTGGAGCTAATTGGCAATCTTTAATCTACCCTGCATGCCTGTTAATATGATCTGGCTACATGTGTGTAATTTCATGCACGTATGTAGATTTAATGTAGCACTTGAACTAAAAATTATTGGGAGTAGCCGATCATTATAGGCCAAGTCAATAAAAACAATGAAAACCAAAACTGTCAAATTTCCTTCATCACTTGTATGTATGCATGGTCGGAGGCAGTTATAAATTAGTTTTCTAAGTAAGAACAAACTCAGGTTTTTATTATTAAATATTAATGAACCTCCGAATTTGTGTGTAAAACATTCATACGCATGGTATAAGCACATATTTGTCCATACTGTTGTTTGCGAATGAGGCCCATTGTGTAATATTAATGTGCTCATGTTTGTTTGTACAATGTCCATCTGTGTGTGTATACCAGTATCTCAAATACACATATGGCCCACCAAGGTTGTCTTACACCGTGTCACCAGCTGTGCCGGTGAAACAGCTGCCAGTCTTATGCCTGCCTGTCTGCCCTGTCCTTACTCCTCTCATTGTGTGTGTGTGTGCGTCTGTGTGCGTGTATGTGTAGCACTTTACTCACCGCAGCAGTGTCTCCATTCTTCATGCTGGACAGAATCGAGTTGTGGTCCTGAGTCCAGCAATTGTTTATGTCAGAAGCAATTGAATTATTTCATTCAAAATACTGTGCCATTAAATATAATTTTAACACCCCTCTACAGTGTACAGTTTTTTAAGTTTTTTGAAAGCTTGAATTCTGCGAGTGTGCAGCAGTGGGTTTTCCCTTTTCAAATGATGATGTTTAACAATATCAAAACAAAACTTTTTACCATTCACTAAAGCTTTTGCTGTAAAAAGTGATTGAAATATTTTTTAGGTGACATTATGCTAACATTATGTTCCAACTCATTATACAATAGTATAACTAAAAGGACCAAAGATTTATCAGGAACAATTTTCATAATCAATTAATCATGCCATTTGTAAGTCATTTGTTAAGCATGAATGCCAAATAATGCCAGTATTTGCTGGTTTTCCTAGTCTTCTAAGATAGATAGAACTGAATAAGAATCAATGGGCATAGAAAATGTAATTGGCATCAATCAGCCATTTTATCAATAATAAAACTATTGCTTACTTAGTTAATTACTTACAGCCTTATTTTGTACATAATATTAGTATGCAGTCCGTATTATTATGATGTGTAGCAGTTCTTAAACTTGGAAGTAACATCATGAACAAGGGTCAGATACAAGACATTTAAATACCTACTTGGTTCCTTGAATTTAGTGTGTACTAAGAGTTTCATCCACATTTAAAATGAATCAAGAGCCACAAATCCAAGGTTTTATCTACATATTTTAAATATCTTCACTAACAATTTTAAGTCTTCACCAGTTACTACTGCAAGCAAATTTTAATTTAAAAAACATTGCACATTTTGTTAAACTTCATGCTTAAAATCCTTATTTATGTTATAATATATATATATATATATATATATATATATAAAAGTCACTAAGGCAGAGTGATTCATTATTTTTTAAGGGACCTTCAAGGAGCAGACAAAAGTTCATAAAACATATGGTCTTCATTTTTTTCCCTTATTGTACTGTCTGGCATTTTGGAGGAGATATAACATAAATAAAGGGGGAAAAACCTAGTTACTGTGAAGTCCACAACACTGAGAGAGCTTGTTTTGTTTTTCCCTCACAAACCTTTCTATTTTCAAGAAACTGTGGCTGACAAAATATAATTAGAAGAATGGCTAAGTGGGTGACTTGGTTGTTTAGATTCACAGTACTGATTTTAAACACAGTACACATAATAGTTAATCTACAGCCCTGCACAATAGAGCTTGTATTGACATTGTTGCTCTGGCATATTACACTGCAAAAAAAAAATGTGCTGTTGCCATGCGTAGGATTTCATTTATATTTGAATAAACGTATATACAAAAACACACAAAAGCTAAGCTAATATGTTTATCTGCATCTGCTGCAGTCATGATCATTTAATATTGTGTTTAATTATGTGGTTTTGCCGTCTGTTGTCTCTTTTATCTTCCCATTGCATTCTGCATCTCTCCTCTCTCACCCAGCAACTTTACTCCTCTATCTTTTGCTTCATCCCATCCCTTTCTCTTCCCCTTTCTCCTCTTCATCTCCTCCCTCCACTTCCTCCTCCTCTCGTCCCTCTTTCTCTTCTCTTACTTCTTCTTCCCTTCCAGGGCCCCTAAGGCAGATTCTCCTCCTCTTCCTTTCATGCTTAATCTTTTCTTGTCTTTTATCCCTCTGCATTTTCTCCCTGCTACCCTCTTGTCTTTGGAGGCTACACATCCTCTGTGGAAGATCTGTGTGTGTGTGTGTGTGTGTGTGTAGGGTATATTGCCAGACTTCCTGCCTGAAAACAGAGGGGATCAAAATAGATCAGATTGATTTCCCGGTCCTCCTCCTGTTTTTCCTCCTCCGTTCTCTACCAGAAAGAAGAGGAGGAGAGGGGGGTGTTATAGTTCCCTGTTATATGCCCTCTTCTGGTGGAAGAGAAGACTGAAAGAAGGGGATATAGGTGATGGTCAGTGGTGGAAAGAGTGGTGGAAATCTGAACTCAAGTAGAAGTACTGTAACATTACTAAAATGTTGTAACTACAAGTAAAACTAAAACTAAAAAATGCTCAATAGTGTATTCTCAAAAACTACTTAATTTTAAACTGTTGTATTAATAGCAGGGAAATACAGATAAAGCAGAAATCTTGTCTGTTAAAAGCATAAATGTGAAGCATACATGTTTTTGAACCTGTGTAGAACACATGTAATTAGTATAAACTTCTCCCAATGCACTGCAAACAAACAGCACAGCAGGCAAGGAATCTGTCTCAAATGAGTTTCTCTTTCTCCAAATCTGCACCCCCTAAATTATTCCCAACTCCTTTGCTGTTCAGTGTGGTCACCTCTCAGCTACTTCAGTGTTTTGTGTTTTTGTTTGTTTTTCATGTTTTTCATTGACCTGCAGTGTGTGTGGGTTTTGTTTTGTTTGTTTGTTTGTTTGGTTTTTTTTGCCAGATTCGCTTGTGGCTCCGTGAACAGCCCATTGGTTAACATGTGCTGAAGGAAGCGGATGGCGCTTTGCGGTGCCTCAGCCTCCTGTGTGTCCCTGGCAACAAAAATGTTGTCAAAAGGTTTGGATAAATTGTAGGCCTGTAGGTACTTAGAAGAGAGTTGTGATGTAGTGTAGCGGTGGTGGGGTGATGTATGAGAGTAAAATGAAAGAAAAATAAAGGAACAGGGTTAAGGAAAAGAGGAAGCAGGAGAGCAAGGGCAGACAATGAGGAATAGAAGAGATGACATGATTGGAGGTGAGATGCGAAAGACTGGAACAAGAGGACGAAAGGAGGTAGAAGATGATACTGAAAAAAATGGACAATCAGGGAAGTGAAGAGAACAAATGATAATTGGTGGATGAGGAGATGAGGCGAAAAGAGAGAAGATGAAGAGACAATATAAGATGAAGTGTTGAGGGAAGAGGAAAAGAGTTATAAAAGTGATTGCATCTATTGTATCAAAGGAACGAACCCGGTGAGAAGATTACAAAGCATTTGATTTCAACTGGCTCTGTAGTCAATTTCCTCTGTGCTTCCTTTGTTTTGCTCACAAAACACACATACATGACACACACACACACACACACACACACACACACACAGCTCCCCAGGTACATTATTGCTAATCAGCAGCATATTATTGCCATTATAATGTTTGCCACATTGTGTGGCATACATTTTTAAAGGAAGTTGTCCTATATTGGCCACTGTGTAAATCCAATATGGAATTGATCACTGTGTAGAGCCCCTTTTAACATGGCAATTTTAATCAAAGTGGAGAAAAGTCAAAGCTTTTTAAAAGAGGATAAACAATGGCCTGCAGTTGATTTCAGGTTATTCTTATTAAAAGGTTCTCTTGTGTGTTTGTCTTGAATAAAAACATATTAATTGTATCTTGCCCATGCAGACACAAACACAGACCTCCACTTCAAAAATCCCCTTTGGCCCTTTAAGATAATTGACTATTGCAAACAATCTTTTACATTATTATGTTTAGAAAGACAAAAAGATACGGATGTGAAGAATAAATGATCAAAGAAAGGGATGGGTAGAGGGGATAAAGGAAGGCATGCAGAAGGCTTTCCAGTGCCCTTTGTAGTATAACAGAAGTGTTTTGGGGTTAATTTTTTTGGAGTCAGCTGGCTCCATAACACTGTATTGCTAAATGTGAATTTCTGTCTAACGGGGATTCCCTTTATTTGTTGGTGAGCTTTATTCAATCACAGTCACTGAGACATGAGAGAAGGGAGGGAAGGGATGTCCCATGGACCAAATGTGAGCACATTAATCTTCCTGTCTTCTTATTTATTCCATTTCAGGTAATACCCAATCTCCAGTCCTTCCACGTTTTGATTTCATGGGACACGTTCCTCACTGATCCTTACATAACAAGGAAATTGCAGTAATTTAAAGAATCAGAATGACATTACTTTTACTTATCTTTGGTCAGCTTAATCACACTGCAGTTATGCATTTTACAGCAACATTTTATGGGTATGATGGTGGTGTGACACATAGGCTACAGTTCCTTATGTCTATAGTGACAAATCATAAAAATAGCACAAAATACTAATCATTGGATGGCATAGCAACAAATAAACACAGCAAAACAATCATTCTGCTTGTGCAGAATTACCTGTTGTATAAAACAGGTTAAATGTTTGGTTATAGATCTGCCACTGCCAAATGTGTTAAAAGATCCTGGAAGCTGAAGGTTAAAGTCCCCTTCCATTCAAATATATGTTTTATTCTTAATCCTGCAATTGGATGTCTGAGCTTCACTGACATTAGAAGGATGTTTTCACATTCATCTGCTGACAGTAAAAGTTTCTCTGTGCTCATTGAAAATCTGATTTTAAGAGGTGGGCCTACAACATGATTTGTGACATTACAACTAGGGCTGCACAATTAAATGAAATATCGAATTCGGAATATGGCCATGTGCAATATCGCAGGAGCTGCAATTTATTTATTTAAGTAAAATGCGTGACCAAACAGTATAAAATTATATAGAGATATAATTTTATCGTGCAGCCCTAATTACTAGTCCAATTTGCAACTTAGGCAAGTGTAATAGAAACTTGAAACCACCAGTGCACATACACTGATGATGGACTTCACAGTGAAATAGGGGACATCTTGTGTCGTGGGTATGAAAAGGTGCGGGCAGTGGAGGAGTATCACTTCCCCCACCCAAAAAAAAAACTTAATGCATTTCCTCAGGCTGGTTAGCTGTCATTGTAGCTTTTGTGCAAACGTTTCCACTGTGGTTGCGCTGTTAACTGATTTGCTGAAAAGTACAGCAAAGTTTGTGCGGTCTCCTAAATGTCAAAGTTCATTAGAAAATGTCAAAATTGTGCTGTGTACAGCCCCTGGTCTGGCGGCCAGGGGCACCGCCAGGAGTTTTGGGCCCCATGACAAAAAAATCAAAT
>NW_023339729.1:10488148-10492509 GCF_004916995.1 Morone saxatilis | reverse complement strand
ATCTATCTATCTATCTATTTCCATTGCCCCCTGATTACTGGGCTTAGAAACACTGCAAAGGAGAGGAGGTGGTGTGGTGTTGAAGTGGAAACTAGGCTCTTTGGACCTGTGTTGGAAAAGAGGCTTGCTTATATTACTTGTGTGGTCCTCCCCTTGGTCCTATAGTGGAAACCAGGCTTGGCATGTCGCAATAGCACTGTAAACCCTGAGTGACTCTTGATGTCTCAGCATTTCAGTCCCACTGAAACAGGATTCTCCAACATGGTAGCTTCCAGTGAGTAAAGTTTTTTAGTTGCCTTTGCATGTAAAATGGCCTGTGCTGGGCTGACTTTGCTCCGAAACAATACGGTGTAGGGCAAACAGCGTATTCGCCATTTGCAAAGGACCTTTGAGACGTGGCAGGCATTTTCATTTGACAGATACAGATGATAAAAATACTCCCCTCTGACACCCAACAGGGAGTTACTTGCCATCCAATTTCTTACCATTTCTGACAGAGAGAGAGGAAGGAGGATCCCTCTTGACACCTACTGGCATCATATTTATTTTCTTTTATGTCAGATAGAGAGGGATACTGACTCAGACTGAGGGATTGATAGAAGCTATGGATAAAAATAAGACAGGGATTGACCCTAGGTTTGCAAAGTCAGATAAAAAGAATCCACCTGTCTCAGTAAGCAAGCCACACATCTTACAAGAAGTCTGTAAAGTCATGTGTTAAGGAAACAAACCATTAAGACGTTTACATTGACACATTAAAATCAGATAGATCTGATCACTTCAGTGGGTGTGTCGCAAAATTTTAAATCACATAAAAAGGCTAATGGCAATGGGTGTTTTAATTGGTTGATCTTAAAATTTAGTAAATTAAATTAACAGTAGTTCTGCATGGTTATTGGTATACTTGGCTTTCTTTCCAGGTGTACGGCATATCGCCACATTCAGTGTCCCTTGATAGTGGCTGGTGTTCTGAACACCTGCATTAATGACACCATCTGATTGGTATTTATATGTCAGACACCTGTTGTTTGCCTATGCGGGCAGAGTCACAGTTGAATACCATCAGTACCGTAGAGAGAATCCCCACTGAAAACAATAAACAGCATTAGATTTTCATTTAATTACAAAGGACAGGAATTCCCATGGAAAAAGAAAGCAAAAGCCCTTTTTGGCCCACAAGTAGAGTGACTAGATATCTCCATTGGCCACATAGTTCTTTATGTAGGGTTTGAATATGAATCTTCATGGTATCATTTTATTTTCACAGCCATTCAGCAGTAGCCAGTGAAGAGTGACAGGAAAAGTGGGAAAAGAGGGATGTTATGCTGCAGAAGTTGTGAACCGCTTTATAAACTTTCGTGTCATCAATCTGTATTATGTGCCTTTTAGGGAAGTCACAGCAGCAGAATTGAAAAAAAACATCCTGCTCAGTCTGGCAGCACATTCTGCTGGGCCTGCAAGGCTGCACATTTTACACAGCACACATTTCAAACCAGCATTGCATAAGTTCAATACTTTTATTTCATTTTTGTTTGCAAACGTCAGACTAATCTGGAAGTGACACGATTATAATGTCAAAGCTAGCTTGAACTATCAGGCAGCTGCAGTCAAAGAGATAGACTTTTGATGGAAACAGCCTCAGTGTGGTAAATCTGAGGTGGGGCACTGGAAATATATTTTGTATGTATGTATGTATGTATGTATGTATCCATCATATGGTCAGTTTCAGCTTTAGCCTGCTGTTCCTCTGTGTTGATGCCCTTTGTGTGTGTTTGGGAGATGTTTCATGATGCTATCATTCTTTAAATGACTTAGATGATATGACTTATTTGGCTCCCTTTTATAAAGCTTTCATATACAGCTGGAAACACACCTATGACCATTACTGACTGTACATTTAACCAGTGTCTGACCCCATTCATATGAGACAGTGCTGATTGCCAGGCCCTTGCTATAGCTGTTATATGTTGCTAACTGGCATCCAACATAAAAGGATATTGTCATTTTGATGCTTTAGAGGTGAAATTCTTAGCATTTTAGAGGCGTAAACAGTATTTGTTTTCTAGCTCTTGTATTTCTTTTTTTCCTGCTAGGTTGCAGGATATAAATCTAGTTTTCCACGCAAACATAGACAGACTGCTATGGTAATCTCCCCATTTACAATAATAGACCACCAGCCTTCAGCCAGTTCCATCAGTCTAGAGGGATTACTGCAGGTTAATTGAACATGTTAAGGTCAGACAAAGCTCATACTTCTGCCCAAAGTATGCTGATAACAACCATCACTCAGTCTGCATGTGTATGTAAGCTTCTGTGTGTGTGTGTGTGTGTGTAAAGGATGTAAAGGAAAAAGAGATATAGTGTGAGAGAGAAAGAGAGAGAGAATGTGACATCTCTTGCCTCCTCTATGAACAACCTCCTCATTATTGCTGTGAAAGGTCTTTCTGGTTGTTTTGTTGGTTCATTGTCACTGGAATAGACTCCAGGCTGGATTACACCACCCACCGCCTCCAAGAGCAAAATTACATGCCGCCACTGTTTTGTTTTACAATCACACTGAGGGACAAAATAGATACAGCTAGAAATTTAATACCATCCTCCAATTGTTTTCCATTTGTCAGAGGAATCTCTTTTAAATGTCCGCAAGACTGTGTTTTCCAGTAGATTTACTCATTCTACAGTATTTGTTTTATTGCCATCTGTGTCTAGTGGAGGAAAGATGAGTTTAGTTTTTTATGTGACGAGTAATGTAATTGATTTTTGTTGTCAGCAAGTGGACAATTTGTGAATAGGAGATGAGAAGTGTTTCGTTTGTATTTATTTGAAAGTACATAAAAAGTTGAAATGAGGGATGTGGCATACTGTATATGCCCTTTCTGTGTTGTAATAATACACAGATGTTTAACGCATATTAGTTGAAATGTACCTGTTGTCTCAAGCTGTTGTACAAGTAAGATCAAGTAGAAAAAAGATTGTTCACTGTTTTGACGACCAACTTCAAATCTAAGTCCAGCAAGTTACGGTTAAAAGTTATCACATTGTTACAGTTGGTAAAGGTAGGGTTATTTGAATTACCTAATACTTTGTTTGGTAGCTTGTGAATTTCCCCTATGGATCAAAAAGAATTGAACAGGTCTAGAGCACTTTGCTTCACTTTTGTAAAGTGGGGGATCAGGCATGCTTTCTACTCTTTCTACTCTTTCTACTCAGAAAAGAGTAAAAATTGCACTAGATTAATTACCCGTCTTAAATTAGTTTGTTTGTTGTTTCTAGCCTTTAATAGAGTTTTTCCATAGTCCATTTCCATTGTGGGGGGTGTAGTCGCACCAAGCCATGCCATGAACAGCTGCAAGCAGTCGAGCTGTGTAGTCACAGTGTGTTCTTTAACCGCAAAGCAACATTTACCCAGCTAACTTTGGCTTCCACTGTCTGATCCGCTGGCACAGGATATGTCCATATCTGGTTGATTGGACCTGTATTTGTTGATGAATAGCACCCCTAATGAAGCTCTGATAACATGGTGACAAACACATTGGACATAGAACTTCTTCTAATAATGACATCCCAGCAGTTTTCCACTGGAAAGCTTTTGATGTGAAGCAGCAACAGCAGGAAAGATTTTGATTGCATCAGCAGCAACTTAACTCACGTCTAGTATGGCTGAAATTGATCAGTAAGTAGTACAATGCAGCTTTGACGGCACCTTGGAAGTAGGTGAAGTGGTCCCAGAAACCTCTACTAGTATCTGTTCAAATTCATCAGGGTCAAACAGGATATTTGACATTAATCTGTGCATTTTGCTCTGTGAGAATTCTCACTTTCTTTCATGAAAGTTATGACATTTTTGATTAGAATAAACATTTTAGTGGCATCTAGCAGTGAGGTTGCATATTGCAACCAACTGCATACAGCTCACCTTCCAAACTTCTAGGTGCCTGCAAAACTTGTGGTAAATGTGAAAGGCTAGTGTCCTGGTTTTTTGTGTAAAAGAACCTACTCCCTCTATAGAAAAAATGGCTCAATCTCAGGTAATGAAAACACAATGATTCCTATTTCCAGGTATTTATATATACTAGTGAAAATATACCTATAATTATTATATTACATTTTTGCCATATTCTGCCAAAACACTAGTCCTTTAACTTTATGACTGCTCTATATTCATAGACTCTAATCAGATGTTGATGACATTTTATTTAGTTTTGGTTCATATTGCCCACAAGCCTTGAGTTTGATGCACTATTTTCTATGTGACAGTTTTACACAGAAGCACACCTCTTGTAAAGAGACAAGTAGACTTTGGGGAAAGAGGCTTATAGTGCCAAGGTGACTATTTATATATGTGTGTGTTTGTATGTGCA
>NW_023339729.1:10468773-10488062 GCF_004916995.1 Morone saxatilis | reverse complement strand
TCTCTCTCTCTCTCTCTCCCTGAAGCTCTCTCTATCTGTCTCTGTCTCCAACTTCCTTTGTCTCGCTTTTTTCTTCCCTTTTTCTCCCATGTGAGTATCTCCCCATTTTCTTTCATCTCTTCTTCCTTCCTACCACGTCTTTCTCCATCTCTCTCAATTCCTCTCTGTCGTGTTGTTTAGCCAATGGCTGTCTGCAGTGACTGACAGCATACAAACAAGACTCTTGGGTTGTAGGCTTGAGGCGTACACACACACACCGACAAACACACACACTCACTTAGTCTCACTTACAAGGATGATTATTCAAGTCATATAGGAAATTTGCACACACAAAGGCACTCTCACACACTTAAATTCGTGAGCATAACAGGCCACATCAGTGCTGTCAATTGGCAAAAGCTCCTTCACACACACACACACACACACACATTTCCCCCATCTGTCTCCATGCTGCCATGTACACACTGCACTGATGGATTGGCTAGAGGCATACACACACGTAAACAAACACACACCAACAAATACCCACCACCTAGAAGAGACTTATACATAAGTCACATAAACACTTCAGACAACAACCCAACATACTTTCCCTATCTGCACATAGAAGTGGCACATACACTTTTGATGATGGACAGACATAGATCTGATAACCTCATCGCCTGATGTCACTCAATGCTCAATAGGAAAGGTTTTTTTTAACACAAACACACACACCCACACACACACAACTACTTATACACTTAAAGAGATTACATGTTGAAAAAATCCATTTCAATTGCTTGTCTGCCTCTTATTGTTACCATTTGTACTGCACGTCTAACAAAAATCAGCTTATCTTGTTCCAAGGTTTAACATGCTTAAGAGGTCATTGTAGTTAATTTGTTTTTGCTGCCACCTGATAAAATTGCTGAATTGATGAAAATTGCTCAATCAAGAACGACATCCCAGCCATGCTGTTATACAATATGTGTTAGTGGCCAGAAGATCTAATCTCATGCTATGACAGACGCTCAAAAATTCATTACTGAATTATATTTTAAATGTCTCACAAACAGAAAAATCAAGAAGTGATGAACAAACTACACCAGGGGTCTTGTATGTATCAAATCTAATGAATGCAGCCTGTTACACTGGTAACTTTTACAGCAATGTTTAGCACCCCAAATGTACATATACATCTTTGTTTTCGACCTAGTCTGCCAAATAAACACTATAAAGTGCCATCCATCCACATGTCAGGTCTAGAGAGTCATCCACAACTACTGTACAGATAAGAAATTAAAATAAAACCATACGTTGACAAGCATAAAGAATCTAGATGAATACCTACATCCAGGACATGTTTTCATGAGTATGAAAAATATGATCTGGATTTCCCAACATCTCAAACACCTATGGGACCTTTTGGAGTGAAGTAGCACTCTTCACCACCATCATCAAACATTATAGTTTTAGAGACATGGAGAATCTATCTACCATGACCTTACCCTAACCATAACAAAGTGCTGTCAGTGCCTGAACACCTGAACACAACCATACATACATTTAATAATGTTTTAGTCACTATTAAAGGATATTGTATTGCAAGATTGGATATTTACAGCATTACATTTCCTTCAAAATATGTTTATATATAAAAACATAATTTCTGGGAGAAGAGTTGGCCATCTTGACCATATCTCTATCCCTGAACAAGGCCATGCATCCACAAAAGGTTATACCTTTAGGTGGGTTCTCATCTGTCCATAACACAAGATCAAGGACATATGCAAAGACAACTTATGCATCTTGATATTAACATGGACAGGCACACACAAACATCTACCATAACTTGTCCATCAGCAGTGTAGCCAGTCATGATATTTTCCACTCTGTTTGGTATTCAGGTCATATCAGTTCCAGGCAGACAAGTGACCGAGTAGTTGGCATGGGCTTTAAATCACATAAGCAGTCACTTGTCCCTCAAGAAAGCCGCTGTCACATATTATTTTTGTTATTTATTAACTTTAGAGAAATAGCAAGAGCTGTATGCAGTGCATGTCATTAACACTGAATATTTGTTCACACATATAGCTTGTCTTTTTCATATTATTATGTACATAACACTTTTAAGACCACTTATGTATATAACATCAGAGATAAACAGTGACAGTGTACAGTTTCAACAGGAAAAAATGTTGGCAGTTCGAAGCAGTGGGCAGAAATGAAGGACAGAAATGAATACATGCTGGATGAAGCCAGACATGTTGTGTCACTTATTGTGTCACACAGAAATTGAATCATCACAGATACTTAAAAAAGTTAACTTTGTTCCCTTATTTTGTGGCTGTTTGCCAGCAATGGATCAATATAGACCATATAGATGAAAGAAAATGTATTTTTGTTATGCTTGTCACTCTGACACAATCCCAACAGTGGAAGAAGACATGCTCTCTGTGTGGGTGCTCTTCGAAGGCAAGTGATTGGCAGACAGGGGAGCTGGTGGCCACAGGATTCAGCAATGATGATCTGTCACCCACAACCCATTATACCAGTCACATAACTGGTAGCAGGGATAAGATGGATGCCTGGTCACCTGCTTTATTTTTCTACTCTGTGCATGAGACAGACACCCTAGCTCTGGGTGCATAAGTCAGGCATCATAACATGTCAGTTTTTAATGATACATTCGAAGTGGCAGTGTGGCAGACACAGTGCAGCACTTGTTATTCTAATACAAACACGTTGAAATGTGGTTGAAATGAGTTTTTTTCGCAATATATTTGCAATTTGCAATATAGTGAGTGTGTGAGAGACTTGATTGAGTATGACACAAGACTGGCTTTGAGTAGGGGATGTCTTTGCAATACCAGGGGAATAGAGGGATGATCCAGTGTTCTCAGTGTTTTCAGTCCTAATATAATGCATGACATACAGCACCACACCACATGTACACCAGGAGGGGATGTCAAGCCAACACATAGTGACTTGCTTTCTAGTTGACTCTATATTGAGTGGTCAGCCACTGTTAGCCGCTGTCATGTAAAGTAGTTGAAGGAGAAGTTTTTAGTTCCAAAATAGTCAGGGTAGCCTGAATATTAGGATTTAGCCAGCAGGTGAACATTTTTGAACTTCTATTTTGTCCTCATTTAATGCTTACATCAATACAAAGTGGTTAATACTTTCTGATTTATTAGGGAGTTGATTACTGGTTTATTGTTGTAGTTTCTGCTATTAGTGTGGAGAGGTTTGAAAAAAGTGTATCATGTTCAGCTGACTAAGGCCTTGTAAGAACTATAGCTGTTATTACTCATACTTATGTTGTGCATACAAGAGAAATTGTGGTTAGCTTAGCAACTGTAACAGGTATTTCCTTACACTTCATACTATAGTGTAATGTTCTTCCTTGTTTTGGGTCATGTATTGAAACAAGGTAACTTTTTGAGACTCAGTTTGACTAAGTGCTGTATCCCCAGTCTGGGTTGTTGGGGATGAAATGACATACATGACGGGATGGGATAAAGCGGATAACAAGACTTGCTGGCCCTGGTTCAGACTCTAGTGGGATGGTATACAGCAACAATTCTAAGAGAAATTAATTAAGTAATTTGCTTTGTTATTTAGTACACAGGGAGAGTTAGAGTGCATATGACAAATTGTTTGATATGGTACTAGTAGGCTTGCCTTATCTCTACCAGTCAGAGTTTTACATTAGGTTTTACTCAG
This sequence comes from Morone saxatilis, assembly GCF_004916995.1. Classification (NCBI taxonomy): domain Eukaryota; kingdom Metazoa; phylum Chordata; class Actinopteri; family Moronidae; genus Morone; species Morone saxatilis. Next base: position 10,484,354 of record NW_023339729.1, on the reverse strand, counting down.
CTGCAGACAGACCTTAAAATATAATTTGATGTGCTTGAACCACACTGGTCTGTGGTCATGTTGTTCACTTTGGGATTTTGACTAGCATTCCCTACAGTTCTGTGGCCGTAAGGCATCTACTCTCGGGTAAACTCTGCTGAAAATATTATTAGTCTCCACAGGTAATTGTAGAGAGGGATTGAGGTCATTTCAACAGCTTCAGGAGTAGACTTTGCCCCTGCCTGGCCTTATCATTGAAGATTGCACTCTTGACTAAGACTAAGAGGAGTTAAGTATCTAGTGTTTGGTTTTAAAAAAGAGTAGAAAATAGATATGAAGAGAGAACGAAAGACCGAAAGACCCTTGCTCTCTCAGCTCAGTGAAAATGATTCATGTATCACATAAAGGTTATTTGTAAGCAGTGCCAGAAACCTGTAACTAGTAATTTAGGTTCCTGAAGGTTGTTGAAAAGTCAGAGACGTCTGGCTGTCGGCTCTGTATCACTTTTGTGGTGAATACATATCTCTCCAAAGAAAGTTTTTTTTTTTTTTTTCTCGATGAATTCATCACTGCATTGAAAATACAATTTTACCTTGTAATTTGAACACTGACATTGTTGTGGGACCTAATTCAGATTTGAGATTATAATACTATGAAAATGTTTCATGTTAGTTGATTGTTAATAAAAATGTACTGCAGAATCCTTGTGTAGCACATTGCAGGCAATTTGCTGCAACACGGAGGCATTATGGGTTAAATGTGATCCATGTGTTAGGAAGGCAAATAAATGACTGCAGCCGTTCTGAATATCAGCAAGTCAATATTAGCACTCTAACTTGTCACCATTTAAATTGTCCCCGTTCAGACTGTTTAGCTAATACAGAACATGAATGCGTGGGTTGAACAGCAGTTTGGATTTGTATGTTGCTTTCATAATGTATACCCTTGAAACTATAAAAGTATTGTGGTATTCCAACAATACGTGCTTCTGCCACTTCTTCAGTTGTTGTTTTCTCCTAGACTTGATGGAAAAAAAATTAACCTATCGAGCTGCCACACCCCCTCATCAGTGTCTGCTATCAAAAGTGCTTAATTATTGATAATATAAATTAAAGTATAAATACAATGTTATCTCATCGTTCACTATTTGATTGTCTCTTCTTTAAAACTTTTTTCTGCTCTTTTCCTCAGCCATTTCACATTGTAGAGGTTTAGTTTTAGCTCTTAATTATCCACAGCTAAATCAGTTTCAAACATTAGAAGTTGGTACCCATTAATCACTGACAACTAATACCAGAAAATACTTTTTACTCTCTCTAAGTATTGAGGGTGTTATATCCAGCAGACATAAATAGTTTCTCCTTCTGACATCAGTGTTTCAACCTGTTTCCGATTGTGTCTTAGAACATGTTTTTCAGGCTGAAGAGGAAGCACTGAAGCGAGCAGACAGTGAGATACTGACAGAAAACCTGTCACTATTTCCTGAGACTGGTCATGTCATGTCTCTTACATTCACTTACAGGAGAAATACACAGGACATCCAAACTCTTTCTCTACCTCTGCAAAGAATTAAATCAACAACATAGGCAATAATCTTTTCTCAGTTAGTAAAACGATAAGCATTGAGGTTAGATAAATATGTTTTAGACATCTGAATTAAATACAAATTAAAGGTAACCTGAGTCAGTGATACATTTTCGAAAGATGCATTGACATATTAAATATACGGTATGTATGTGATGGAAATTGTAGCAGTTTTAAAAATACTTTTAAATTACAATACAAATACAATTTCTATACTAAAAAACATATGTGGTCTTACGACAAACTCAGTGACTCAAGTGCTTGAATATTTCCTGCAAACATCTTGAAAGTCATTGGAAAGTTATTGAATTATTTGTACAAGTGAGTGGAAAGCCCTCAACTAACCACTGAGCCTTGCAGGATTACTTCCATACTCTCCCCATTGACCTAACATTTTAGATTTATTTTATTTTTTATGACAAGAGAGAGTGGGTTGACAGTGGTGAGGCAAGCAGACAAACACAAGTGTGAAGAGGCATTAGACCTTTGCTGTCATTTGTCACTCAGAGTGTCTCTCAGGCTGCAGAGGTGAAGCGGGACACAGCTGTTGCTGAAAGCAAGGTGATGTTAACTGCACTTGTCAACTCGTTCCTTTGTGATTTTGTGTGCGATTTGTGTGGGTGAGTGGTTTGTGAGGAGTGAGTGAAGCAGCAGGAAACTCTCTGCTGTCATTTTTCAGTCAGAGGTGATTCAGGACACAGTTGCTGAATCTGTTTGTGAACACTAAGGGCTGTCTGTTCATGTATAGCCATGGTCAAAACAAAGCCCAGTATGTTAGGTTAATATCCGTCCTCCTGGGACAGCTGACGCATCATGTAGTTTCTCCCCTGTAGCTTTGTCATTTTCTCTGAAACTTCACATACAAATATAGAACATATTTTCTAGCCCTTTCAGCTGTTCACAGAAGTTGGATTTACACTTATGACACACTTGATTAAAAAGCCTACAAATCCCAAATGAGGCATACACACACAAAAAGGATGGAACATATAATCACACAAATATGCTGTAATTTAGTCTCATGTTTTTAGCAAAAGTCCTTGGTATGATCAGCACCATGGATAGTGCTTGTGACAAATTAGTTAATTTTAATTAAGTTAAAATGCATTCATTTTCTCATCTCTCTTACTTATTGGGATGTGTAGAAAACAAAAATAATCATATGAACATAGCTGAGCTAACTTAACTCAGAGAATATGAACTATAAAATGAATGTTGCTTACATTTTTACTTTCATTATTAGAACAAAATGGCAGCAGCAAGAAAGATTAGAAAATAGATTAGAAAATAATAAATCAGTATCAACACAAAAGATATCAAGCCAACTCACAAATATGTTTAGTACAGATCAGAAACAACAGCGTGGACCCTTTTGAGTTGATTACAGAAAAATAATGTGGTATTACAGTAGGTATCATTTGCTATAACAGGGCATCAGAGACATGTTGGATCAGTACATGTTGCTGCAATCAGGAGATGTTAATCATGGAATGTAAGCCTAGTTTTCAGTTGAAGGACTAAAAACCTAAATCCAAATGGAAGAAACTCAAGGTCACAGTTGAATAATATAATTTGTAGTGAGTCTAATCAAGTACAGATGATTCAGGTGTCTTTACAGATTACTCAAACTATATTCAAAACTAAAATATGCTCAGTGCAGTAAAGTGTTTTGATAGTTCTGTTCCCACTCAGCGGGTCAAGTTCTCGCTTCAGCACTTGTCAGTCATCTTAATGAGATGTCTACCTTATTTAATCCAATGTTAAAGAAGCGGACTGTGATCACAGAAACTCTGTGCACTGCTATTGGCCATATTTTGTTTATTTGAAATTTAGTATTGATGTCTTACTACTTTTTCTTTACAACTTTGGCAACTACCTCATTTTATTTAGGTATTAGTAGGTAACTGCTGGTCGAAGCTATATATAACACACCAACATCATATATTTTATACTTTAAAATGTCAAAATTAAGGTTGTGTTCATGCATGAACCCACATGGTCAAAGAGAAGGAAAAAAAATAATGCCATGTTCAATATATTCATCCAATTCCACAGCATCAAATACATCATTGATATATAATTTTAACAGATATATTGGTCACCTTCACTTTTAAGCTGCTGTTAATATAAATGAAAACCTACTGTTGATGTTTTACAAAAAGGCCTTTATAGGAGGGGTGAAGGAATTCTACCACCCCGAACTGCAAGTGTTTTAATATGAAACAGATGGAGGAAGTGCTGCATTTGCATTAACAGCAAATGGCAGCAACAGCAAATTAACGCAGCATATGGTAGAAGATCAACAATGCCTACTTTTGAAACAGGCGGAACTATAAATAAAGTCCTGTCTCTAATAAGTAAGGCCTGATTCTCTAACTGGGCAGTAGTTTAGAATTTAAAAGTTGTTGTTGTTGTTACAACTTTACTCTTGCTTAATTTGCACTCGGAAATCTCTATTCTAAACCCACCTTAAACTCTTGGTACAGGAAATAACTTTAGCTACATAACATGCCACAGCATACCATGCCTGCTTCAATTTTAAACATGGTTTAACAGAGTTAGAATCCATCCCTTAATCCAACTCTGGCAGCGTTAGTGCCATACCAGAGCACCAGGAGATCGAGGAAGTTGTGCAATTTGAGGAGAGAGCAAGCAAAAAAGATAAGAAGTGTAGTGGGAGAGGAAGAGAGGTAGAGAGGAGAGGAGAAAGATAAAGAAAAAAGATGCTATGCATGCACTAGCTGTTGGCATACAGCCCTGAGGGAGCTGTTAAGGTAGCTTGACTTTCTGCCTCCTGTGAAGCTGTCAATAAGGTGGTTGCCTCTAAAATAGATTTTGGGGACTTGCAAGTTGAAATTTCCAGAATGAGCTAATCCAAGTAACTCTCCATCTTGCATGTATCAAACAAAATTCTGAACGGAGAGTGATGCAGCAAACATTTTAAAATAGAGCTTGAATTATGACATATCACTGTAGATTTTTTATAGCAACTGCAAACTACAAGTTAACGAGGCATGAAACATAATATGACCTTCTCTTTCATAGTTTTAAATTTCTGCATAGTTCAAATAATCAAAAGACATCTAATGTCAGCGGGTGTGGTTTGTTTATAAGGTTACATGGAGGTATTCCAAGTTAAAACTGCAAACTTATTTTTTTAACATCTGGTAGAGATGAAACTGTTAAAGCTCTAATGTGTAACATTTAGGGGAGACCGGGGCTTGTTGTCACTTTTTACACTCTTATATATTTCTTGAAATCTATACATTATATAAAAAAAGTGTTTACCCAGGATGGAAAACCAAAGCTTCCTCAGGTATATTACTTTTATTATGTCATTTTCATATCTTGTGTTCCAGTGCCAAGTTTATAAGCCAATCCAATTAAGAAGTGTGAACAATTGTGACATTATTTGCCCACCATTCGGGTAAATTTTGTCTCACTTTTATGGGTAAATGTCTACACTGGATTCTTTTTGCAACTAATTAAAAACAGGACAAAATTTTGTTTTTGTTTCTTTTTTTTTTACTTAAAATAAACCATTTTGAAGTCAGGCACAGAAAATTTTTATTCATTTTACCTTGAAAAAGATTGAACAACGTTTTAACATAAAATTATTTATTGCAACTTTTGCCACTGGATTTAAAGTCCTTCTTAGGACTGCTTCTGGCACGTAGCTTTATGGCTTCTCAGACTCAAATTGCCTGTTTTTACCTTTCTTTAACTCAAATTTTTTCCAGATTTTGAATTTTGATTTTTTACAAAAAAAAAAAGCATTTGGTTTATTATCAAACTTAACCAGTTTCCCTGAAATGTTGTTTACATTTCCCAAACAACCAACTTTGGAAGATCCATTTCATAAAAACTTCAAACAAAACCTTGACAACACAATTTTCCGCCCACTTATTCCAGACTCATCATTCCGCATTTTTGCAGTTTTCTTGGCCATACGTAGACTGATTTGCTCAGGGTTGCATTCTTTCATGGGCCCATTCTTTGGAATATTATGCCACTGCACCCAGCGTTTTCTCCCCTTTTGGGGGCGGGCTTGTTTCCAAATTACTTCTTACACAGACCAGGCACAGGGGACTCATTCTTGGTCTTACCGATGAGGATCATTCTGGATTTTTTTCTTTTTTTAACCTTGCCCCCTCTTGTTTTCTTTCCTTGTGCCTTTGTTTTTCTTTTGGTATTTGGATTTGGTTTGGCCTTTGCCTTTACGTTTTTGTGGACAATAACCCCAAATGACTTTTGAGACATTTGGCCCCAAACTACCATGTTTCCTAACACTAGGCTTCTTTAGCCTTTAAAGTTTTAGCTTAAAATAGAACAATGACTTTAGGGTATGACAGGATTGCCTCTGAATCCCTCCTCGTAACATTGTCCACACGAAAGCTTATTATGAAAATATATAAAGTTGTATTTTTTACTTAGGATTTTGTGCCAGACTTGGTTTACTTGTGGCTTCATTCTTCAGCTCACCAAATTGGTGCTATCCTTCCCTTCCTTAGACAGGACATGACACCTGAGTAAAGGAAGAAAACTAGTATTCCACTTTTTAGTTGCGCCCCTTGGTGGAGAAGATAATTGCAATGTGACAACTTACCCGTGTGACAACAAGCCCCGGTCTCCCCTACTTGGACCTATTGGCAGAAACGATTATAATATTCATAGGTATGTTTTCAATAGCATATAATCACCTGAAGAATTTTGTTTTCGTTACCTTAGAATTAACCGTTTTTATCTTCGACACTGCATGTTGCCTCCCATGGAGTCCACCATGTTGAACCACTATGTTTATAAAGCTAACTGGCTGTAGATATTGGGGCCTTTTGTATTTTTTGTGTTCTTCACGGCCACCGTAGTTTTGCCTACACACTCACACAACCTGTTCTCATTCCTAGGTGGTCACAGACGCCAGTGGTGTTCAGGTTCCACTCTACACACTGGACCTTTAACTCATAGAAATGTTGTTAATAGCTAATAGTTTATGTCAATTACACTAATAATTCAACATGATCAAAGGACCAAAGTTAAATGCACTAGAAAAGTTCCACAAAAGCTACCAAAAGTCCTTTTTTCAACCAGGACCTTCACATAACGTCTCTAAATGGCCACAAAAGCAAAGGACAACTAAAGCACTTTCTAAGTTTCCTAATTTGTGCATCCCTTTAGCCATTTCCTCAGTTGTTTTCCCTAGGCAAAGGTGACCCTGCTCTTCCTCTCCAATCTCTCCCTCTCTCTCCCTCTCTCTCTCTCTCTCTCTCACTCTCACTCTCTCTCTCTTTCTTCACTCTGGATCTGCTAGCTGACATAAAAGGTTGTGTGAAAAATTACAACATTCCTGAATATTAGAAGTGCCTGCAGAATACTTCCCAGCCTATCCATCACCGCAGGAACACACGGGTTTATTGTATGTGTGTGTGCCTTTGTGTGTATGCATGTATGTATGGACACTTAGAAGTCATGGCGATCAACCTGTCTGTACTTTGTATATGATTGGTGTGGGTGTTCTGTGTGTATAACCTTGCATATGGTATGCTTTAACCTAATGGGACAGTTTGCCAGTTAACCTCCCCATGATGAGGGAATCCATCATTATCTCTACAACCGCTGCATTGAAAAAGGACGTTCACACACTCACACACTCAGTTGACCTTGCACATACAAAACACACACACACGCAGCCCCCTGTTTTATAGCTGGCATTAAGATGTGTCTTGTCTAGACACTGTCTAGAAGTGATTAAGCAACATTACATTCATAGTGGGCATGGAATACATGGTATTTCACTCAACACATTGTAGTTTCTAGCACAAGTCAGTTCCTGGTAATAATATTTAAATCTCTGATGGTATTTTAAATACCTTATTTTGCTTGTTTCTACAATAAAATGTTTCTAAGATGCATACTTTACATACTTTTTTTTTTTTTTTTCAAACATGAGCTTTCAATGCTCTGAGCACCACACACCAAATGCTATTTACTTCCATTTTTTCCATGGTGTGAATCTGGGTCATACTTTAATGAATGAGTGCATATTTCTTTTTTGACCAATTAGAAGTCTCTTTTTGTAAAGTCGTTTTTTATCATTGAAAGCAATGTTGTTGTTATTCATAACAGTTCCTATTTCATAAGAAGACACCTCATTATTCCAAATCACTGCTAATGCTGTGTCAAGAAAGAATGTTTACTTGACCTACCAGAAAGTAGGTCAAGTAAAAGTAAAAAGTAAAGAAAGAGTTTTAATCTGTGTTCGTATTTTTCTACTGTGTGTCCATTTGCCTTTCACTGCTCTCTCTCTCTCTCTCTTGCTTTAGTAAGTAAGTAGTCAGTAAGTAAGTAGTATTAGTGTGTTCGAACTTAACCCTGAAGTCCTTTGTATTCAATGGTTTATTGATTCTGATAAACCTCCCACAGGTGCTTTTCAGTATGGGCCCAGAGATGTAGTTGAGCGAGGTATATTGAAATAAAGAGAAAATGGCCACCACCTCTCTTTGTACCTTTGTATGTGCGTGATCATACTGTATCTGCATGCTTGCTGTATGTATGAGTGTGTATGTGTTATTGTCTACATATTTCTTTTGTGTGGGTGCCCACATCCAGTGCACCAGGCAGGGCCTTCAGTTATTTTTTAATCTTGCATACAACAAATAATGTGTGTAAACCAATCCTGCAGTTACTATGAGTGTGATATATGAATCCATCAAAGATAATGTAATAAGACTATAAATTGTTTTGCAATTGTAATTCAGAGTCAATTTAAGCACAGCTCTTACTCAAATGATTCAAAACGATTAATTAATTATCAAAATAGTTACTAATAGTTAATAGTTATTTAGTCACTAGTACTATAATACTAATCAATTAATTGACTAATTGTTGCAGCTCTAATTAAGACATAAAATACATCTCTCACAGTCAGCTACAGACATACAGACAGTCAAATAGACATGCAAAAGATTTATGTTATGATGAAAGAAAAGAAGCAAGGGAATGTAGTTTATTGTTTAATGATGAGACTATTGTGTCTATAGTCGTAATCATTGTGCTGGGAATTGTTGATTTTTCTTTGGCAAACACATTTTATACCAATGAAGCCCATTTCAGTTGGCAGAGAGAGGGAAATAGATATACAGACAAAGCCAAGCAGAGGATAGTTTGTTGTCTGATTAGTTGCTGTTATTGTTGCCAAACTGACTGGTTGGTCTGCTATCATTTTTTTGGCTATTTTTATTTGGGCCTATGATGTTTTGACAATATGAAAGCTTTTAGCCAGTCATGGTGGGACAAAGACAGATGCCCAGATAAAAGGAATGTCATTTGTTATTAAAGTTAAATTAAAAGCTATATATTAGTGGATACATTACCTGCTAATGTAATAAGTAAGGCTCAGGATTGTTACCAGAGTCTGAAAGCGCACATGCTTTCTCTACTTCTATGATAGTGAACATTTCTAAATCAAAGGCAATGAAGTACATGATATTACAGATACACTATATTGTAATGGGCCCTACACGACCCTTTCATCTGGTCATTGTAAAACCATACACAACCTGTTCAAGAGGCTATTATATGCATGTAACCTTTAACCCTGTTTCTAACTACACTCGATGTCCAAGTAAATAGCGGGATGTTGAGACTTCACTGAGCAGCCAAGGACATGATTAGACCCATATTTGTTTCCCCAGAACTCAGGAATGTGTAACTGTGTCAGAGTAACGCTCCAACAAGGATAAAATGATACTGCCTCTTCGAATCTTCACTCTTTTTAACTTTCAGCGTCTGAATGTTGTGTTGAATCCATTTATGGATGACTTGAATAAAACTTCACAGAAAGACAAGATCATACTTTGTATGCTTTATTTAACAAATAGCCACCACACTATTGATAAGTGTAATTATTTGTGAATGTGGTGCAGGGTGCACCAAATAAATTCTTTGATTATGTCTTCTGACATGATGTCTTGTGATTGACAGTATTAATGTGAACATGCTAAAATACATGTACTATTGTATATTCACAAAGATAGAATGAGACATTTTTTGCAAAAATATTCACACTACATTAGACCAGTAAGCTACAGAAAAGCACAGGCTGTATCCACAAAACAACAAGATGGGAAGAGACAGATAGTCACAACAAACCAAGTGGCCTTATATGGACACAAATGTAAACTGACCGCAAGCCCACTAGGCAACAGTAGTTTACAGTGTGTAAAGTGTAAAGTAAAACAGTCTGGTGAGCTTTGCAAGCTAAAGCATCTGCTGACATTAAAATGGTAAAAGCCTGGATAGAGGTAGAGAGTAAGTCTGTGTTTCAAGAATAAAAATCAATGTTAATAAAATCTCAAGAAGCTCAGAAAAAAGATTTAAAAAAAAAAACACTGTCAAGGTCTCTTCTTTCACAGAAAATGAATGAGCAATGTAATTAAAAAACCTGCAAATCAGGCCAGAATACTATTAGTATAAATATAACATAGATACAGCAACTTTTGAGCATTTTTTGTGATGGTTGAGACAATTTTCAACAGTGACATAGATTTGACCTCTCTAAAACTACAGAGGCATCTGTGTCCCAAAAAGCCTTGGTCAAGCCTTTTTGCAACGTCACACACAATGTCTAGTTGGCTTCTTACCTTGACTATGTATAACTGCAGTTATCTGCAGATTGAAAATCCCACTGTTTATTTATTTTATCCTTACGTACTTATACTGAAGTCCAGGTGGCTAAAATTAATTGAGGTCATTTTGTAACTTTTAATTATGAATAATCAAAAGGTTTATTATCAATTCGTTCTCAGTTATAAATGACTTTCCACATGATTACCAGAGTGTGCTTTTAATTCAAAAAGAACCCAGCCTTGCTAAAAGGCGCATTACAACCTCTGATCTGTTTTCCAAAACTAATTTAACATTAACATAACAATGAAACAGAGAGACAGAAAGAGAGGATGGAGAGAAGTAGGACAAAGAAAAGCCTCGACAAACAGAATCAGGGTAAGGGAGAGAGCTAAACAATAAGAGATAAATGAGTGAATGGAGAGATTTACTCATTTTCTTCTGTTTGTTGATGAATTCCCATTATATTCTAGGCTTTGGCCATATTGTTCATGTACCATTCATGCAAATGATGCATACTGGATTGAAAATGAAACAAAAAGATGAGCAGTGTGTGAGATATACGGAGAAAGAGGGAGAGCTGTCATGTTCAATCAGAATGAGCCTTGAGTGTTGGACAGTGGAGCAGTGAGGTGGAATAAAAACCACCTGATTAATTTTTACATCATCGTCTTCGTGTTTTTGGAATTGAGAGACAGAGAGAGTGAGAGGGAGGATTAGAGTAGCATTGCAGGGGATGTCAAGAGTGTGAATTTGTTAAAACTGAGCTAATTCTGTAGTTGTGCCATTCTCCCTTAGTGTGTGATTGTGTGTGTGTGTGTGTGTGTGTGTGCACGCGCATTTTGTATAATAGCACCTGTGAAGGTATATACTATTGTTTCTCTATCTGTATACTGAGGATGTGTAGTTGTGTGTGTGTGTGAATGTGTGTGTGTGTGTATATATTCTAAGGAGTAAGCGAGTTTGTGATTCCCCAGGCCTGCTGTGTTATTGTTTATTGAATAAGCTCTGTGCTCCACTGTATATTCAGTGTAATAACTATAGATCTAAGAACAACACTGAAAACCTCTGGCTGGTTTAACTTATTGATCTGACACACTGTTATCGCTTTTATAAGTATGTATGTGTGGTGGATTTCCAATATATAAAGTTAGGATTGGTCTTTTGTGAAAATCATGTATCAGACTGTGAAGGTTGCACGCCTCTGATATGATGTGTGTTTTATTACAGAATTATAATAAAATGTATCAGTGCTGACAGGGCTTTCCTGAAAACCATTCTTTGGGCTTAGAAGCTTCAGTGAGAATGACCTGTAAATATTCGAGAAGGTGGGTGGTTCCACAATTCCATTTTCATAACAACAGGTGAGCTGCTTGTTGAGGGGGCTTGTTGTTAATGACGCAGCCCATTGAAATGATTGAAACCAACCATTAATGACTCTATTGAGTGTGTTGAGGAAAAACCCGACAGAATTGTTTTGAGGTGGAAACAAAATTTGCCATAGAAACTGTCAAGACAGGTGGCTACACATGACAAGTTCTAGATTTTTGATTTCACATTATTATTTAGGTAGTTAGACAAAGCTGATTTTCTTTCTTAATAGATAAATAAACAAAAGTAAGTTCAACATTCACTGTCTTTATATTCCTGACAGTAGTACATGAGAAAGATTTGGAAAAATTCTGAATCCTATGGCTCATCCTAAGTGCAACTAATGACATTTGTAAAAAATGAATGAATGAATTCAACCAATCACAGCCACAAAGAGTCTCTAACACACTGTCAGTCGCTGCCTGTGCACACACTGTACTTACCTCCTTACCTCTCTTATGCTTTTGCTTCAGGAGGAGCTTTGTAAACACAGAAAAAAACATCAGCAATAAAAAAACTGCCCATCCCTCTTTAGCTAAAAACAGCGTTTATTACAGAATGTGTGTGTGAACATGTCCCACAGTGGGGAATAACTTTTGAGGGGAGACAGCGGTGTAATGTTAGCTACTAGCCACGCGTCTTTCACTGGCACAAAGCATTTCCTTTTTTGTGTTATTAGAGGTTGGTGTGACAGTCCAATAATACAGTGCTCCGCTCCTGGAGAAATCTCTGCTGAAGAGTGTTGATGAAGCAGTCAAAAAGGATATCCGGGCCATCCTCTAATCCTGCTGTTAGATGTGTCGCACTTTGCAGCTGCCTCTGAAGCCTGTGGCGCTCTTTCCTGGGGCCACGGAGCACTGGAGGGGTGTCTTTGAGAAGACGAATCACGAGTCAGGTTTACTGGATTACAGACAGGGATCCCAAAGAGAGAGAGTGAAGATCCCCACGCCCACACACAGACACAAAGAGACAGACAGGAGACAGAGAGATGGTGATACGAGTAGCAGAGAGAAACATGGCATTGCGTATGTTCAAGTTACCTGCTGCAGCTTTAAGTGCTGTAAAGGAAACTAAAATTCCACTGCGGACATTAATGGGTTAACTGGTCAACCAATAACACAGACATATAATGATGAGATGAGCAATTAGCCTAAAGATCCATATGCACAAAAGAAACCTGTGAATAGACAGAATTATAAAAATACATTTGTCAAACTGTTATAATATATATAAATATATAAATATCAACATCAGTAGAAAGGAAAAAACACATTTTTTAAACTTAATTTTGGAATGGTATTTATCTTCCTGCTTTCTCATGTTGGACATGCTTTTTTTAAGATGACAAGTTTTTTGACTCCTCTCCATCTCCTATGGACTGAGTTACTTTCAATAGTGCTGCTTTACTACTTTTATATTATATCTGTTCACCTCCACTATGCAACTAATAGAGCTTTAGCTTGAAATTTCTTCTGTTTCTACAGTATGTCATTTATTCCTAAAGTTTTGTATTTCCCCTGCTGTATTTCTTGTCCTCCTCTCCTGCTGTCCTTATTGTCTTATTCCCCCAATTCTTTCCCTCACTGACCCCCCCACCTCTTGAGTACATTTCTAATTTTAAAGGCTTTGTTGGTTTGTTGCACCCAACAATTAATGATAATTCGCTGCAGCACTCCAAACAGAATTCCTATCTTCATGGACAGTTTCATCAATATTTGTGAACATGAAAAGAAAGCTGGGAACCAGGGAAGCAAAACTAATTTGTTGTCATCGAGCGATACATTCTGTGCAAGAGTTATTGCAATTGAAGGCTGAATTGGTTCAATCCGCAATGTTTGTTTGAGCCTTACCTCCCACAAGAACTTTATTTCACACTCATAACTTTTTGAGCCTGAAAATGTTTGCCCTGAGGAAAGTTATTTCAGAATAACCAGGAACACACCTGTGATCTTTGTTTTTATTAAGACTTTATCAATAAAAAGGGAAATAACACTGGCACTAAACCAGTATGGTAATAACCAATTTTCGATAATTACAGTTGTATTAAAATATTTTCTGTGGACTTACAATTCCCTAACCTGTATTCCAGCACTCCTTTTTCTAGAATTCATTGGCCCTAAAGCTTTCTTACCTACTGACATGGTTTAGCCTTAAATGTTAACCATCCAATTCAATTCTGTTGGTTTCAGCTTCTCTCTTATTAGCTAGGCTGAAGATACCGGTAAAGCAATGATATCAGCATTTATGGAAGTTTCAACTACTGAATTTGCTTAATCAACAGACATGTGTCTCCATGAAACCTACCACAATACCCAGAAGCTTCACCAAACTCTTAGAAAAGACATGATCAGAACAGCTGTAGCGCTGCTATACTCCTTCCACTGTCACTCTCCTAAGCACCGATTTGACATGGTACAGTAGCTGCCTCTTTGCTCTGTAAAAGCCCCTACTATCCTAATACCCTGCATGGCTGTTTGAAAGGAATTTAATCTTACCATGTAAGTCTGATCCAACAATCTTTCAAGCATTCACTCGTGTGGAATCTGTAAAATGCAGCACGACTGATCACAAACCGGCACAAAGCCATTTTTATCACAGAGAGCTGGTCAGCTGATCAGAAATGGTGCTGCAATGTTAAGTACACAACCTGAATGTGTGATTTATACATCTTTATTTATAGGCCTCATAGCCTTATGCTGCTGTTTTTACTTTGGAAACTTTAGAAAGCAATGTAGTCCCTATTGAAGCAGCGGTGCTTGAATTTGTGTATGTTCTTTTTTACCATTTGATGATCCAACGAGGCTGAAAGAAAGTCCTTTGTTTTGTTTAATTGTAGTGTTGATGAAGCAAATAGAGGTTATTTGTTATTAGTTCAGAGTTATTGCATAGTGAAACTAAAGGTCTAAAAGAATAAAGAGAAATTCACTTTAATTTGTTGCAGCTTTATCTCATTGTAATGTAAGTAGGGTTTTTAGCTAAAAATGCGTAATTTGTGAGTTTAGTGCATTGACCTTTGTATGAAGAGGATCCCCATATAAAGCCAAAGTCTTCCCCCTTTTCCCTAATTGTTCCACTCGCTCCATAACTCCATGGGTTTTCTCAGCAGGGGTGTCTTCATCAGTCTTTCTGACAAGCTCAAATGTGTTTATGGGGTTTTCTGTCTGCAAGCTAAATTGTTATCTAAATTTTCAGCACCTTGTTGTTTTGACAAAAATAAAACAAATATAGTGTTAGCATATTAAAACTGCAGCTCTCATGAGGTGTTGGCAGTTTGCCAATGGCTAAGGCTCCTGGGATATGTTGTTGCTTAACACTAACAAAGTGAGCACAACATGTACATCAAACTGTAACTTACAGTTTCCCCCTCCTGTTCCCCTACCTTCCTCTCTGTGTTTGGGGGTGTAATGGTTATTGTATGATGCTTTGATGTTGAATATATGTATTAATAATCACATGCTCACATTAAAAATACATTCCTAGTAGACTGTAAAAAATGTTCTCTGTAAAACATGATCTGAGTGTAGATGAAGCAGACCTGTGTGAATACATGATATTCCCATTTCGCATCAATATTACACTGCTCATCAATGACTAATTTTAATAAGTACTACTGGGTCTGGAGATCCTTAAAAGATCTGAACATGTCATAAATTGTCTAAACCTAAGACCTTCAATAGTGTAAATGTCTTAAATACAGACATTAATGTTGATATTAAGACAAATTTGCAAGGCAAACAAGATAAATGCCATATTTCTTTTTTTATTTTCAAGTACGTAAGATGTATGTAACTTTGCATCTTCATTTTGGTTCTGTTAATTAGCTTCAATTCCTCATAGCACTGACAATTTGTAGTCTTAAAGGTCCAGTGTTTAACATTTAGGAGGACCTATTGGCAGAAATGTAATGTAGGTATGTTTCCATTAGTGTATACTCACCTGAAAATAAGAATTGTTGTGTTTTTATTACTTTAGGATGAGCCATTTTTTTTTTTTTTTAAGTATTTTTTGGGGCTTTTATTGCCTTT
>NW_023339729.1:10467569-10468673 GCF_004916995.1 Morone saxatilis | reverse complement strand
AGACAGACAGGAAAGGGGGGCAGCAAAAGGGGATGACACGCAGCAAAGGGCCGCAGGTCGGATTCAAACCCTGAGCCGCTGCATAAAAACTTTTTATCTACAGAGGGAGCTGATCCTAAACTCTTCTATACAGTAGCCCAGAATGGACAAATCAAACACTGGCTCCAGATAGGTCCTTTGGCTTTTACTGTCTTTTTTTTTGTATGCTCATCTCTTCTCTCGTTTCAGACAATTCACCTCCTGCCCCCCATCCTTCCCTCCCTAGTGTATGTAGTCTGTCTGTTGCCATGTGGGTTTGCCAGTTCATCTTTGTTCTTAGTGTTGTGTTCCAGCATTACTTTTAGTTTTAGCTTTCTTGGTCATTTTGATCTGTGATAGTTTCCTGACTTAGCCTTTTGCCTTTTTCCCTATGGGATTTGTTTTGTTTCTTCTTTGATTCTTCAATCTGCAGTTTCACTGCTAGATGCCACTAAGATCTTTATGAGGGACAAATTACCCCAACAACACATTTTTTTCTGACATTTAAACATTTAACACATGGTGTAAGCTTACGGTCAAGTGCAGTTTTATATGATGGATGGGGTTAGCTAGTTGTCCCAAATAATATTTTGGAATAAATATGGATACATAAAAATATATACAATATACATTATAGTTAGTATATATAAAAAGAGACAATTGGACATTTGACACAGAGACACAGGATTAGAACATGGAAAATTCGAGGCCTTCTGAAACCAGAAGATGTTTGAACCAATCATAGCTTTGTCTATAACTGATTCCCAGTCTGTTTAACTGCCAGATGCACTTGTCAGTATGAACTGACTAACTTGGCAATTGACTCTTACCACTGTTCTCTTTTTTGTTTACTACATATAATATTATAGGACTATTTAAAGAAACAGTGTAGGATTTTGTGGCACCTAGCGGAGAGATTGCAGAACAAAAACCCCTTCATCCAACCAAGTGCGAAGTTTAAATAACGGTGGCTGCAACGCTGAAAAAAATGCTAAAGGGCCAGTGTTTGTTTTTTTAAATCTGGGCTACTGTAGAAACATGATAGTTATACACTAATGAAAACATACCTATGAATATTATGTTCCA
>NW_023339729.1:10465204-10467543 GCF_004916995.1 Morone saxatilis | reverse complement strand
TGTTACACACTGGACCTTTATGTAATAGATGTGTGTGATATGTGTATTAGCAAAGTATGACTGGATTCTCTGATTCTATGGAAACTATATGTGCACAGATGAATTTTGATTGTTTCACTCAACTTGTAATTTATTCATTGAATAACCACCAAATTTCTCTCTACCTCTCTCTGTATGTATCTGTTTTTTTAGGATGGCATGGGAAATCTGCGGGTGACCAAAGAAGGTGTCAGATTGGAGGGAGTGTCCGAATTCCTATTGCCTTTATACGTCAAAGAGATCGAGTCTCGTAGGGTAAGCCCACATGTCTGCGTGAGTGTTAGTATGAGTGTTTGTGCCTTTATTGCTCAAAAAGAAAGTCATGCTGCATTATAGAATTAAAATCTATGCATTGTTTCACTATTCACTTTGATTCTGACGTTAATGTAGTCATGTGTGCATGTGTATGTATATGCCCTTATGTTCCAACCCCTATAATGAGCAGAATTCAGATGCTGTTCCCAGCAGTCGGGGTCTATTTGTCATGTGACATATTATAGGGCTGCATATGACCAGCACTCTTCCATATCTCCATTCATCACACACAGAATCATCATCGATCCCGTCAGCTGAGGCAACATGGACACTATGTCACTCTATATAGGACAATCCGTGTAACGCTGTGTGTATGTGAGCTTGAGCGTGTGTGTGTGTGCGCGTCTGAATAGTAAGCAGGGGGGTTGACTTTAATAGTGTCATGCTGCTATTAAGCAAGAGATTAATAGTGTGAAGGAGCAGGAAAGAAAGATATAGGACATTTGATAGACAGGACATGTATGAAATATTTAATACTCCATACAGCTGTCATGTTATTTTTCATTACTGTGAAGCTAAAAAATGTGTGATAAATCTGTATCATACTAAAACCCTGCATTGCTTTTAATGGTTGCAGTCCCTTATTAATGCTAATGCTTCTTCTTATGAGGCCTTCTGTCTGTTGGGATAGGTTACTTTACTACTTTAGCATCAGCTTCCTCTTCCACTTTCTGTTTGTGTCAAGCATGTAGATAAACCTGAAACCCCATTTACACTGATGTGTATGGTTTGTACAGCAGATAATATCAGTGAGAAACATTACCCCCAGTGTAGTCAGTTAGTTATGACACAGTATGGTAAATAGTTGTATTATACTGTCAGAAACACTGCATCTTATTTACTACATGATCATATATGTTGTAATATGTGGTACATGGCTACAGTATGAGAACTACAGAAAGCTACAGAAAACTAGAATAGTGACAAGAGAAAGAAAAAAGAGGAATTACAGCTTGAGTGAAGAATGTACTAACTAACTACTCTACATAAGACACGGTCCAGAGTGTAGGAGGGATAAAAATAAGATGGTGAATAAAAACAAAAGAGGCGAAAGAAAGGATAAAAGTAAGCTAACGGGGAATTAAGGATAAGAGTAGGGATGATGAAAAGTGAAGAATGACATGAGGAGATGGAATAAAGTGTGACAAGAGATGTTGTGGAATGAGTGAAGGAGAGGACGTATGTGGAGAAAAAAGTAATTAGGGAAGAGAAGAGAGGCAAGAGGAAGAGAAGAGGGTAGAAAGAGGAGATGAAAGGAGTATCAACAAATGCTTGTGTTGACACGTTTATGAGTGGATAGTTAAGTAGAAACTGCTTCTAACTCGGATCTCAAAATGTAACTTACATTAGATATTTATTCTTAACTGGGCAGTGAAGGGCAATGGAAAATACTGTATTTGCACTGACATTGTTGCAAATGTATGGCATGATAACCCTAAGAGCTATCAAGACCACTCGTGTAGAAAAGAAATATGATAGATGCTTTTCAAGTGCAGCATGAATCAGGTTTTCAGTACTTCAGCAACTGTTGCTACTTTCTTTTTTTTCAGATTGAAGATATATGAGTCAATTTCCTAGAACCAGCCTCACAAATCAGAAGTGAATAAGTGTAAGGAAAAGCAAATATTGTCTGTATGATTGAGGCTCCCAAACATGTCTAACACTGCCAAACATTGTAGATGTTGTGCATACAACAAGTTTTACCGATCAGCTCACTGTGCATTTGAATGTAATATTGTGATGATACAATTGCATTGCCAACCCAAAAGTCAAGTCAAGGCGATTTTATTCATACATCCCAAAATCACAAATCAATTTTCTCAAATCAAATCTGTACAAAAAGCAACACCCTCTATTCTCAACCAATAAAACTGAAATACATTAATTTAAAACTAAGGAGTCCTTTTTCTTATTTTCTTATTATTATTATTATTATTTTTTTTTAAAAACTGCTTTTTGTTTCTAACCTGTAGCACTTTGAGATC
>NW_023339729.1:10462067-10465167 GCF_004916995.1 Morone saxatilis | reverse complement strand
ATTATTATTATTATTATTTAGTACTTATTTAAATGCACTTACAATTACTTACAGTGATTGAAAACTGATAAATCTTTTTTTTTTTTCTAATCAGTTTAACATTTTCTAAACTTGACACAAGAGTCATATCAATGAAGTCAGAGAAATTGGAGTCAATCTTCTTGTTCCCATGTTACTTTCCATCACCTGAAAGCTGACATTAATGGTATTCTCATGAAGAAAGCGCCACTTACTATGCAGGTTATTTCCCATGGGACATAAATGCAGAATCACATTCACATCAACATGATTAAACATGAGTCAATTGCATCCCAGTGTATTGCTTCCAAGATGACAGTGAATAAAATGCCACTGCCTGACTTTGAATCTTGGAATTATTTAACTGAGAATGTGACACCGATCATAGGATTGTGTGCCAAGTCTGATTGCCACAGACTGTCTTCAAAACTATTGCTTTTACTTCAGGTGAATCATCCCTGCTGTGCTCAACTGAAAAGTGGACAGAATCAAATCGATGCTTAAATCAACTTTAAGACGATGTAAATGTCAATAAAATTGATAAAGCCTACTAATGGCAAGACAGAAGTGAGCATAAATGTTAGATCAAAACATGCTGTCTTTTTAAATCTGTGGATAGAAACCCATCTATAGGTCTATAGGAGTATCACTTGACCACACAACCGTTTTAATTACTTTATATATACTGTAACTGTACTGACATGTGGGGCAAAGGACAAAGGATCTTCACTTCTATGTGTTTAGGGCGTAACTCTGTCACCAATAAAAGTGAAAGATTAGAGCCAATACAAGAAAAATAATGAAATGGGAGAGTGATACAAAAAAGCTACAATATATGTTTCTTTTACACAGTGAAGTTTTGTTTTCTTTGAACCGTTACACTGTATGATATAAGCTTGTTTGTGTGTGCCTGTGTCTGTCTCTGTATACTGTATGTGTATTTGTGTGATAATCAACCATTGTGTTTACAAGCCTGTGTGATAATCTGTGTGTGAGGGTTGCATGCGCCAGTGAGTATCTATTGATATTTTTGTTTTCAAAGCTTTATTTTTTACTTTCTTTTGAGCAGATATTGATGTTTTGTGTCAGTGAGGAAGCCAATGTACGTTTGTGTGTGTGAAAATTTGTGTGTATGAGGCATAGCTTAAATTCTTACATGAAAGCAAAGAGCAAGTCGCCCTCACATTTTCTAAACAGCAGGCATGCTCTTATTTTGATATTGACAGTCACTGCACTTTTACTGTGAAGTGTGGTTGCATTGGGGGAGCATGTTGAATCAGAAATATCCATTAAACTCCCTGAGGACACAATGGTCTCCTGCTTTCTTTGTGAAGAGACATACTGTGGAGAGCTGGGGATACAAAAGACAGAGCCATAGAGCGACAGTGACAGTTTAGGACTAAGTTCCTTGCTGCAGAGGAGCCGACTAGCAATTAAAATTACATTCAAATAAGAATATTTATCTATTTTTTATTTTATTGGTGTAAATCATGTTTTTACACAGCTTTAGTTTGTGTATTTGACATCTCAGAACACATATACCACATTCAACACTGCGACAAATACAAGAATTGAGAATAACAAAAAAAGCGTTAACTTAAATAAAAAATAACTTATTTCACTTGTGTAACATTAATTTGAAATCATGTGGGGTATTATGCCAGAATCTTACTCAAACAACACATATCTAGTGTACAAACATTTAGACAATATATCACAGGAGAAATTTAAAACAAGTATACAAAAACAACTTGCTGAGTTGGCTCCAGGAGCTTTTGGCAAACTGTCCTGGCCTGTGGTGGATATAGGCTAGCTAGTTGCATGGACACACACACCAAGAACCCATTAAAATGATACCTACCATATCATTAGCCAACACAATGCAAAAAAATAGAGACAAACTAAAGCGGATACCTTGGGTCTAGGTAACTGAAGGAGATTACTTCAGCACAGAGAGTGATGGTTAAGTGGAAAATAGAGATGTTGACAGAGAATTGGAAGAGGAAAAGAAGCCTACAAATGCAAGAAGAAATGAGAAAGAGAACAACACTGACTGAATGAAGGGAAGAGGAAAGGTAGACATTATGTTGATGCACATTAGAGGAATCAGTACAGACATGCATAACATTTTGCACCTGACTTATTAGTCAAAGTGTCTCCAAACAGGAAGGGGGAAGAGGAGAAGGAGTAAGATGAGAAGAAGGCAGATTTTAATGCTTGGCGCAGTAAAGAGGAGACTGAGCTTTGTTTTTCAGAAATGTATACCTACATGTTTCAATAAATAGGCTCAGACAAGTGATGTAAACTACAATATAAAGTCTGCTGTCAGCGGCTCCTAAAGTTTTTCTGTTGCCCCCCTTTTTGAAATTGAATATTGCTACTGGCTGACAAGTCAGACACTAAACTGAAGGTTTGATAATCACCAGCTCAAAACATGTTTTAAACATTAGTCTGCATTGAGCTTCATCGTATTTTATTTTTGTTTTTTGCACTTGTAAGAATCAAAAAAGTCAGACTTGAAGAAGAGATTTAAGCTCTTTTAAATACATAGCTTGAGAAAATACATTTTAGAGATAAAGAGGGGAATGGAGGAGAAGATGAAGATGACATCCCTCCCACGCAGCTGTATTATGCCTTATTCAAAAACATCACATACACACATGCACATTTTGCATAATCGGGGCCATTCCCCAGCAGGGCATTGTGGGAAAGGTAAATGGAACATTGTGACTCCCAGAGAGAGCTAAATACAGAACACTGCATATAAACCACACACTAACAACAACAACAACAACAACACATTGAGAAATTAGATTGGCTGGCTAGGAGGGAGAGAAAAAGACAGGGTGCAGGAGAGAAGAAGGGAATGGAAATAAAAAAAAGAAAGGAAGGAGGTCAGAAGGATGTCAAAGGGACCAGAAAAATGTGGGAGAGAATATAAGACAAAGATAGAGAAAAGAAAAACAAAGGCAAAGAAGAGGGATGAGAGACAGAGACAGAGATAAACTAGCTGGTGGAATAAAGACAGGTTTAACAGCGCAACATTATTGCATTTGGGGCCCGGTTAGCTCAGTCGGTAGAG
>NW_023339729.1:10454481-10462043 GCF_004916995.1 Morone saxatilis | reverse complement strand
GCTGCAGCGGCCCGGGTTCGAATACGACCTGTACCCCTTTGCTGCGTGTCATCCCTTCTCTCTCTGCCCCCATTTCCTGTCAATTTTCAGCTGTTCTATAAATAAAGGCATAAAGGACAAAAATAATAACTTTAAAAAAATAAAAAATAAAAAAACATTATGGCATTTGTTGGTTCTTAGAGTCAGTATTGTGTGTCACATTTCCATAACTCCTGGAAGGGTCAAATGGTTTAATTGTAATGTTGTTTTGTTTTGTTTTGTTTTACCTGCCTTGCAGGTAAATAGATATTACCATGGATTTTGAGTGTGAGGTCAAATACATCAACATTGCCAGTAATTTTGGCAGAGCTAACCTTGCCGCAAACATGTTTGGATTTGTTTTTGAAGAAAGTTTTGATAATGTGCTCAGAGATATTTTTTTTATCATTTTAGGTGATGTGTGTGCTTGTGGGTTATAAACAAAGGAAACATTCTTTTAGTTGTGTATATAAAAAACAAAATCCTATTTTAATAAAAATCTGTTTGTTATAGTCTTTATTTAACAATCACAGCAAAACTGGCACCACCCAGGTGCTCAAGTAAGGTACTGAACATTTCCCTGCTTACCGCTTCTGTGCCTAGTACATACAAGCCAAAAAAGGGAATTCATACAAAATATGAATTTGATCATTTTTAACAAGCACCGTGCACTACTAGTGTCACTATCAGTCAGAACTGATTCAGATGAACAAACTCAGATCAGTCATCAGGCAGAACATCAGCAAAAGATAAGAAGACAGGTTTCAGGTATGCATCAAGCAAACATATAACAGCACGCTGGAGAAGCTTGAGCACTTGGCAGCAATTCAGCATGGATGATCTGGCAAGGAAATACTGCAAGGCATCAGGCAGGAACTGGAAGGCACTGGAGAGCACGGAAAAGTATTCAACAGGAATTTGAAAGCACCAGGGAAGCTTTGAGAGACACAGAACCTGGAGCAATGACTGTGTGGCCACAGAATAAAGCTGGTAAGCAGCCAAAATCTCTGCCAGCCCTGGGAGCAACATCACAAACCAGCGCTTGGAAGATACCATACACAGCACACTGTATGCGTTCTGACAATACGTGTAGAGCCACATGGCACAGGACAGATCAGTCTCATTTAGCGACACATTGTGGACAGATCATAGTGTAACAAATGCACCGGAGATCAACAAAAAGGTGTGTATGCAGGCATAACAGGTTGGGCAAAAGGGTCTTTACTGATTGATCTTACAGGCTGGTTGATCAATAGGCAGGCAAGCCTGAATCAGATAAACAAAAGAGGTTTTGGGCAGGTAAAAGGTGGTAGCAGGTAAACAGGAATGGCTTTCCAGCCATTCCTGTTTACCTACTACCATCGAGTCCTTCAAATTAAATGACAAAAAAAAAAATGGAGCTCATTCACCAACCATTCTTCTGAAGAAATGTCTTTATTAAAACCCATTAACCTCCGCTTGCGCAGTTTTCACAAAAATTCTGACATTCACCAATGTTTTTCTTTCTTTCTTGGGATTTTGAGTGCTGACACGTTTCAGCAAAATAATTGTTTATTGCATTTTCTTCAATTCTGTAGTTGTATATTATAGAATTAAAGTTACAATATTATTTTTTATCATTTATAATAGTTTTTAAATGATTATATTAATTATTTTACAAAGCATGATGGTTTTTTTCAAATAAATAAATGAATAATGTTAATTGTGAACCTTGCCATCCATTAATCAGTGATCGATCCTGCTATTTATAGGCCCAAAGCAGGCCTTTTTCTGCACCTTAGGCCGACTCGCACAATGTCACATTTACTGCTGCTGCGAGATGTTGCAGATCGTGCCCTAAGGAGGGAGCTCATCTTACAGGACCATGTAAATCTATTTGCAGAGAGTGACGAGTACCTCTTGAGACGCTTTAGGCTACCAAGAGCTGTACTCATGGAGCTTTGAAATAGTTTGAAGCCAGCACTGCGGAGCCATACCAACTAACCCTGTGCCACCAGACAAGTAGGTACTGTCCACCTGGGGCTTTCTAGCCACTGGGACATTTCAGAGGCAGCTTGGAGACAGGCTGGGCATATCACAGGGATCCATCAGCCACACTCTCTCGTGAGTTGTGGAAGGAATACATCAACTGGCCACACATTACATAAAATACCCCTGTACAGTTGGTCTACCCAACACCATCGGTGGAATAGACTGGTCACACATGTGCACATCTGTTCCCATATCTCAACCGCAAACAGTACCACTCCATATATGTGCAACTGATGTGCTACTCCCAGAACCACCTTCTGAATGTGCTGTCCCACTTCCCAGAAAGTGCACACGACTCATTCATTTTACAGTTCTGTGAATATGCAGCTTGAACAAGGAGCTAAATGGGTGATTGGTACTCATCTTTGAGTAATTATAAATTGCAGCAACAGTGGGCTTCTATTCCTGTAATGATTAGGAGATTAAGGCTATGCCCTGGCCCCTGGTAAATGGCATTCACCAACCCTCAGACTCACCAGGACATGTCCTGCAATCAGCAGTATGTATGTAATTGCTCCACCATTGAGCACATCAATGGCATCATAAAAGGATGCTGGATGTATTTGGACACTTTTGGTGATTATAAACAAATGAAGAATTGTATTTTATTCTTACAAAAAACACTAGAGCATATAAACTACCTCAGCCAAATTCTCATATATGCATAATCTTTGGACATCTTTTCATTGCTTTAGGTTTGTAGGATAATCATGGCTCTGACATTTCTATCTGTTTTATCATCTGACCATGCTACGATTAGGGTTTGGACAGGTTAAGGCACAAAAACAACTTGGTTCTTTAGACCCATGGTTTGGGTTAAAATGACTACATTAAGATTGTCACGGTTACAGTAATAAACATGAATAAGGTTAAAGGTATAGCTCATCGTCATACTATTAAAAAAACAATATTGACGGTTGGCCCTTTTTTGGTGGACTACTTCCTCCATTGCTCCCATCATTACTATGACCACTAGAGGGCTTTGTCACTTATATGTACATATATGATGCTTCCCTAAACAACTGGTGGTGTCGTTCTTGTTTGGAGGACAGTCTCCTTTGGCAGTAAGGACATATAGACCCATCTGGAAAATATTATGGGAGAATAATCAAATGAGCTGTGTAGACAAGTGGCTGATGACAGTGTCAGGTGAGTCAAAGAGGAGGGTAATTCACTGCCACCTAGTGGTCAGGTGTGGTGTGACTAAGTTGGGACATTTACAGAGCTATGTATGGTTGCTGTGCATGGTTTTAAGCATGTTTTTTAATTATTATTATTTAATTATTTATTTTTTCATTTTCTTACAGTCTGTATACATGGGGGATTTACATAGTATAGTGTACGGCATGTAATAGTATGCATTTACCTGGAAAATGATTCCATTATAAACCAGAGGCTGTGGGATTATCTTCAGAGCAGCAGGTTTAGGGTATTTTAAGGTGTGTTGGTGTATTTTAAAAAGGCACACTGCTGATGCAGTGTCCCCTTTGTGTCTTGCCCTCTCTGCTCTATTCCTACAAAGGCCTGGCTTTAGTGACACACAGATGTGCGCGTACACACACATACACAAACACTGACTCTTGCCACTAGGCCCTATAATTGTCCCCATAGGGACCCCATGACGACCTATCACCACAACAGGAGGCACAAAGAAAACTTCATTTATTCTGCTCTCTTGCTGTCCCTCTGTATCTTTTTGATCTGACTTTTCTTCTTATGTGGCTCTTTTCCCTGTTATTAGGCATTTTCTTCCTCTACCCTGTGTCTATGACATTTCTCTCTCTCTTTATCACTTTCTTTTTGTGTCGTCTTTCTTTCCCACCCCTGTAGTGATACTGGCTCCTCAGAGACAAGCCTAGTTATGTGCAGTTGGCTGCCTGGATAAGGGCTTCACATCGTGGAGAGACAAAATAATATCTGGCACACACACGCAGTGGTGATAATGTATATGTATGCATGTAAAAGGAAGGAAGTAAGGTATGAAAGAAGGCATGAAGCCCCATAAATGGATTATTTAAACTGCAAAATAACTATGAAACATAATGAAAAAGTTAAAAGCAACAATCATTCAAGATCTCCTCTCATCCAGAGCTTGTTCTGCAACTTCAAGGAAGACTGAAAAATATGGGGGGTGGAAGTGGGAGGATGCCATAACTTTATTTTTGCTGTTTGTCAGTTTTAGATTTATTACTCCCTCTCTCTGCCTCATACTTTCTCTGTGCTTCTCCTCTGGGGACCTGAGCTAGCTGAAACTTCTCCAACTCTGGAGCTGTAATTGAATAGCAGAGACTTCTAATGGAACATTAGGCTGTTCTCGTCTTGGCAGGCCCTATTGATTTTGACTTTGCAGCATTGTAAACAATCTGGGGTAAATGTAACTGAACGGATGCAGACCTTGGTATAGGCTATAATTCCAGGCCTATTGCCATGGAACTGTTGCGCTGTGGCAAGTCTAACTCTTACAGTGTGGTTTGGTTTGACTTTAATAGCATGTTACTGAGGATGGCTTCGCTTGCAACTTTCTCTAAAGAATAATAGCAGGTAATTTTTATTTGTTTGACTTTCTATTCTTGCCTTTTGTTTGTGACAAAAGGATGCCACAGAGTCCAACTGTCAAGCACACTTGATTTTAATTGCGTGTCACCTGGGGAGCATGAAGCTGGCGGGTTTCTTCTCAGAGTAATAGCTTTTTTATGTTATTTTCATTTGTTTGTGGTCACCTCTAGGATAGAGAGTGGCATGTTTTTATGTCCACAGCACTCTTCATCTTTTTAAAGGCGATGCCTTTCATGTAAAAAAAAAAAATCACAAGCAGTCATTCGGACACACTCAACAGTAACTCCAACCGATAAAAATGTTTGATTCAAATTACATGTCATCCTCTGCTGGTGTGATACGCCACATGAAGAGTCTCTACTGGTGAGGAACTCGGATGCAATTTAGGTCACATCATACACAAAAATAGATATTCTCTGTACTATTGAGATGACAGTTGCTATGTATAAAGAAAAATGTTACTTGACGCATTTGGTGGCACTTGTCCAGGTTGTTAATGCCAATAAAGTCGGTTCAAAACAAGAGTAGTGTACTCACAGTAATAGATACCATGGCTTAACTTTTTGGGGGATTTTTTCCTTTACCCTGTTTGTGAACATCCATCCATGTAGCATGTGCTACAGCTACTTGTACTGTACTACTATTGGTCTTTCCACCACTACAAATAGCTCTACTGTACTGCAAGGCAGAGGGGAATATTACGTTTTATCAGAAAGTCACCTCTCATTTCTTTTAACCATCTGAAATTCTTCAAGACAAAGCGACCTCTTGCTTTCTTTCCCTATATTTCATTATTTCCCTCTCCTATTGCTTAAAAGTGTAACTCACTAGCCGATCATAAAAGAACACTCAACGTGTGGTATCTCCAAAGACCAGCAAATGTAAAGTATATTTGATTTAAACAGCATGTCACTTTTAGCGAGTGGCGCTCGCTACATGAGAATTTCTCCAGCCTTCAGCCTGGGGAAAAAGGAATGACTTAGACACGCTGTCAGTGATAATAAGGGTCGACGTCAGCAGATGAGAGCTCCACCAAGCAGACACATGCAGAGTGCTCGTCAGATGTCTGAGCCTTTTTCGTGTCCCCCACAACATTAAAAAGATATCAAATAAGAAGCCAATGCTGCCACTGAAATTAAATTGATGATAATAGAAAAATGAAGAAAAAAGTTTGACTGGGAGATGTTTGTAGGTTAGTGGGGCCAGGGGCAGTGAAGATAATTTGATCATTTTTCTGGAAGCAAGAATGCAGCCCTAATTCTTTTTACTCAAGGCTGAGCTTAGAATGTGTGTGTGCGACTGTCTGCATATTTGTCTACCTGCATGGGCAAATGTCCAAAATTCCTGTGTGTGAGTGTCCAGCATGTATGTGTGTGCCAGACATGGTCATGACCCATGTAAAAATAGTCTCCATTAACATTTAACAGCATTTTTCAGAATGTCAGGAGAATCAAAGTCACATTGGCCCCGAAGGGGACAGAGGAAACGAGACAAAATGAATAAGAATATTAATCCCTTGCTCCAAAAGATCATTCCATCCTTCCCTCCAGCTTCTGTCTCAGAGGTCACATCATCCAAAAGCCACAACAAATCCCCTCATCACAAAACTTGACTAGAGAAAAAGGGCACATCATGCTGTACCATGTTAAATCTAAGAATTTTGATAATACTGTCATTAAAATGACCCATCAAAATATTCTTGTCACTTCCTTGTCGAGCCACATTGTATGGAACCTTTGAGAGTTTTTAGGCACCAAACTTGAAGTATAGTCACTAGTGCTGGATGTATCGTAGATGTTTGTACAATGGAACAGGAGGGAATATGTTTATACCACAGAAGCTGTCAGGATGAATTTAATGTAAAAGAAAATACATGATTCATTACTTAACACTTGTATAGTGACTTTCTCTTTCTTTTCCTTATGCTTTATATTCAGCTTCGATTATTAAAATATACTAACAGAAAAAAAGATGTAATCATTTATATTTAAGACCTTTTCTCTTCACACTGCCCCATGGGGATGCCCATGAGATGATATGCCTCCTGTAATAACAAACTAAATTAAAAAAAAGCAATACCTGCTCTTGAACGCCTTCCCTCCCTCGTAACTAATCCTGGCTCTAGGCAGCATATCCCTTCACATCCATAAATGCTGCATTGCTGGCATAAAGACAGTAGTAACCATTGAGCACAAGGCCATCAGCTGTGTGCCAGCTCTCCATTTAACATTTGATTTAGTGAACTACACACACTCAGGGTCATTGATAGTTGGCTGGGTTTCTTCTTAAGTGCAGTTTTATTTTAAACTTTATAACCTAAACTCAAAAGTTGCTTTATAATTTTAGCTCTATATAGCAATGTGTTTGTTCTATCATTCTGTAACAACCATAGCTTCTGCTATAATCTGACAGCCACAATTTAAAGCAAAAGGATTGTGATGCTTCGCTTTAAAGCATATAAAGCTGAGTTTTCTCTTTATATTCAAGTTTGAATACCCCCAATCCTGGTTTCTGTGCAGTAATTGGCATAATGATCAGAGGGGCAGATAGCTTTGTACAGACAAATTTATCTTTTAGCTCACAGCTAGTTTCAATGATAGCATCAGTGGGAAAATGAGGGCCTATATTAGGTAAAGGGACAGTCGAGACAGAGATGTTTCATTCCACAGCCAGAGCTGCGCATTTACTGAAGTGTGTTAAAGAATTTGTTCAGTGTAATCACCATGTCAAATTAACTGTGTAGAATGTATGCTCCAACATAAGAGGGATCTATGTTAAATATACTGGCTAGAATTTCCTTCCCACTGCCCTGTCTGTTTCAGTATTCTCAGGAGTATTTTACAGTACAATCTTCAGTTGTAGTAATCTAATATATATTTTCTATTCTATTATAATATGTTTAGGTTAGTCCATTCTGTTCTCAGTTATTAGAATCTGACCCAACAGACGAGCTACTG
>NW_023339729.1:10436653-10454458 GCF_004916995.1 Morone saxatilis | reverse complement strand
GTTAATGCTGGTTCTGATAGAAACCAGGGTGCCGAGGTGGTCGTAATGTTATGGCTGGTCTGTAAAAATATTCTAAGGTAAAGTACTATAAGGTACAGTATGTTTAGTAGAACAAAGACTACACATGACTTTTATAAATAACACATATATTCTAGTGAGTGGACAAGGGGTTTACAGTACCTTGCAAAACATTCTAGTACTGCTCTTTAAGAGTTGTGTAGGCTACATGATGGATAACATTTATTGCTATATTGCTGAGGGGTTCACTTTGCACTTTATGAGATTAAAGGCGACCATAAGTGTAACCTTTTTTTAATATAATAGAATAAAGTAGGTTGTTCAAGAGCAAATTATCATGTTATGCTTAGATTAGGTTGATTGGATTACATGTGCATATTTTTGCATTACCTAAAAGTCTATACTGTCCATACTGTTCACTACTAAGTATTAAAACCTTGGTTACTCTTTTTTGTCTCAATATTCTGACTTTTTTTCTCGTAAATGTTTAGCTTAATCCATTCAATATTCCAACCTTTCTCTTAAAATATTGCAACTACATTCTCTTTTTTCCCCTGACAGTGCATTCTCACATGCTTTTGACAAGATACACTCACAAAAAAACACCTCGTGCACTATGCCTTCACACAGTGTATTCTGTCTCTTTTTTAAACATATTTCTTGCACATTCTTACACAGATATTGTTTAAACAATATTTACATATTTATTTGAAATGCATATAAGAAATATACATTTTCACTTGATCATGGTGAAACCTCACTCTCACGTAGACCCAAAAATACACCGAACTGACATTGACAGTGCATTCATACACACCCCAGTACACACCTTGTCCATGGCAGTATTATGTATTCACAGGTTGTTTCCAGGGGAACGGTCACAATCCACTGTGTGAAATTAATTAAAGGTGGACATTTGAATTAATTAACTGGACGGGAGTGTGGCATTACACTGCTCTGGCCTTATGACATTAAACACACACTCACGCTCATACATACGCACGCGCATAGACGCACATGCTTGCACTGAGGAGACATACACAGATTAGATTTAATTACCAGTGTGTAGATCATTGGTACAATGTGGTTCAGCCTTAATTACATACTGTACTGTTTCTCTCTATGTGTGCGTATGAGAAGTTCATGACAAAAAAGAGATAGCAAGTGGATCAGTTGCATTTCAGTTACATGAACGTGAGTGCAAAGTAAGCAGGTTTTATTTTTTGCTGCTCTGGTGTAACATCCACATATTACGTCTTATGCTAACTCAGCTGGAAAGGCGAGCCTTAACACTTGCAATACTTGTTTCCACTGAAACTTACAAATTTCCCTAAAGGAATATTCTACTGAGCACCTGCGTTTTGAGTGTAAAATGTTCACCTCCTCTAGGCTTAAAAGGTGCCACTAAAAAGTTTGTAGTTTGCTGGAGACAGCTGGGATTCCAAAGTTACGATACATAGCAACTGTGAACCAGCTTCACGGCCACAAATGTATTCAAATGTGCATAGAAACCTTTTACCTTGTACTACTCCTAGCAGGTAGATTGGATCCAGCTGAAATTTGGTCAGAGAACCCTTAAGAAGTTGATGGTGTTATGTTATCAATCTTGTGACTGTTGGTTGCCATGGCAACAAGGGAAATGTTGATAATAACACTGTTACAATTTATGGATGTTTTGGGGGGCTTAACATCCTCCCAAATTCACACCGATTTGTTGATTATGTAGCACACTGTGCCACTCTGGCTTTCTTTTGAATCTGCCAAAACAGTGAAACGGCTGTGTCGGGAGTGTTGGGTGGTAGCCATTATTCTGTACAAACAGTTGGCAGATGAGGCATTGTGTGTGCAGCTCACGTAATTTGTTGTCTATGGGACTACTGGAGTGGAAGTCGAACCCTATCTAATCATATTGGCCACAGAAGCTTTAGGTGTATAGTCTTGGTGAATTCAAACATTACTTCTTTCTGCTTTTATCATAAGAAATCTACATAAATCAACAGCGCTCCAGAGACACATCCAAAAAGGAGAAAAATAAAAGTGAGTTGAACAGTGGATAGGAAAAAGATGGGCCAGGCCTACATGTCTGTTTTAGAGCAAGGCTCATCCAATCCCCAGAGTGGCTACAGTCTTCTTCTCTCTCTCTCTCTCCAACCGCACTGTTTTGCATGACGATGAATTTCTTAACATGTTTTGCCAGAATTCAAGAAGTTGCTTCTCCTTATTAAAATAGAGAGAAAGTTAGTGAATAGGTTTACCTCTGTTACTAATTTTTTGTTCTAAACACTCATTGTTTTATTCTTTACTTCCTTTCATGTTTTTTAGGCCTTTCACGCATGATTAAGGAGTGTGTCTTATTTTGATAGCCGATTAGGTGGTTTGGGTTGTGTTACCTTAAGTTAGGTACTTGGATTTATATTCAAGTGAAGTGGGTAAGTGAATTTTAGCTTTTTATTGATAATGGATGGCTCTTAATAGAGCATATGATTTGGCAGACTGGAGACTTACAGTTGTTGTCAAGGTAGGGCACCCATGGAGGTAGGTTACTGTATGATGAAAATGCCTCCAGCACTTGGGCAGCCTCCCCTTCCTTCCTTCCTTCCTAAAGCACAAAGACCTGCAGCACTGGCATGTTTTCCTCTTTGATGTCTCATGATGTTTTTACTGGTAAAATCATGAAGGATTAAGGTTTCCTTGACATACAGTAGAGGTCCAGTGTCTCTTGGAGCAGCAGAATTACATAACAATAGATCTGCCACTGAGAGAATCTCAGTGCTGTACTCAGATGTCAGCCTGGCACAGCTGAGGTGATAACTGAAGATCCTTTTCTCCCTTAAGATGTTGGAGCCTGGCACAACTGGAGAACAGAAAAGTAAATTATCATACCAAAACAATGAGAAGCTCTATGGCACTCTGCTCTAAAGATGATGTCTGGGAAATACTGTGTTCCAGCCAAGAGGCCCCTGACTAAGTTGAAACTGGCAAGCAGTTGCTAAGGTCATTGTTGCTGTCAAATAGAGTAATATACGCATCTTTGAGGCAGAATTCTGAAATCACAACACACAACATAATAATCTGAATCCAGAGCCAGAGATGTGGCAACCCTTGATGACCAAATGCATCCCATTCAAACCTGCAAGTCAGGTTTGGATATTAACAATAATTAATTTAAAGGTACCAGTCACATCTGGGACAGTGCTTCCCAATTCAGTAGCTATATATATTCAAGTTATTTCATGTAGCCCCAGATCACAAGTCTGTTCCATGGTGCTCTAGCATACAAGACCCTCTTTCAGGTCAAACAAGCATGCAAAAGATGTCCATGGACAGAAGGAAAAGTAATAGTATTAGAAGAATTGCACTACAACTACAATGTAATGATAACCAAGAACTTTCACTCTTTGAAAAAAAAAACCGTGACTGAATTACAAAATTCTACCATGGAGCTCTTACACAAATTGAAAATAATATGTCAATTACTGCAACATGTTATGGGTATTGATTAAGTTTCATGGTATATAAATGTCAATGGAGTGAAGAATATCAATAAAATGGCAAAACACATAGGCCTAGAACGAGGTAAACTTAATGATATACCATCCACAGCAGAAGAAGAAAATAGGAGGTGCTGAGAGTGAGTGCTCAACTTTGTCATTAACAACACACAATGCAAAAACAAGACAAATGAACAAAGACAGAGCAAACACTGGCTGGTAGGAGGATAACGAACAAGATCAAAGTATGGTGGACAGGAACCATGAACAAAACTGACAGTCAGTCCTGAGAAAAATAGAGGAGAAGGGGAAGAAGAGAATGAGGGAGAGAGAGGACTTGAAATCCCAAGATAAGAGTCCAACTCTTTGTAGCTAAAGTACATCATCAGAAAGGATCACCTCAGTTGGAATTCTTCTTTAACATGAGGCACACTCCTGACTGTCCTGCACAGATCTTTCAGAGGGTGCACAGACATGTAGAAGACCCAGTACAGGGAACTAAGATTAAGGACTAAACACTGGATGGAGATCAAAGCAAGATATAACAAGGATGTAAATAAGCTGGAGATCCTCAGTAGCCTGGAAAATCGAATGCTGAAAATGAATTGAAGAGAAGACAGTTGAATGAGAGATCAAGGGGTGAAAATGACAGAAAAAGAGAAATAAAAGAAGGACGATTTTGTACTTTGTCCTTGTGTCCATATTCTTTTTTTGTCCTATCCTAGTCCCCTCCTTGGACACTGTTTAATTCTAGTCGAACTATTACATCTTTGAAACTCTCAACTTTGAGAATCATTTCTAGTCTTTTAGAAATTGTTCTTTCTAAACTGTCACTGGCTCACAACTACAGGCCTTTCTTCCTTGCTCCAACATTGGGAACCAGCCATCACTACCCTGCCATGTGCTCCCTATTCATTAGCTGTTTTAATATGATTTCACCTCCACCACCTCCCCCTGAAGGAAATCTATGCTGCAGTCTTAGTGCTAGCATTACTTTCAGAATTAAAGTGAACTTTTTTGCGACGGCCTCTTGGGGACAGAGAAACACTTCAGTCAGTCAACAGCTATGTACTTTGTGGTAGTTTATGGTAGCATATGTGACATATACTGTTTAGGAAATAAAAAAGTTAATGTATAACATATTTGTTTGTGTAATGTGCCATTTATCATATACAAATATCTAATACTCTAATATTTAGTTATTGCAGGTTTGAGGCCATGTGTGATCTGTTTTAAATGCGTTGCTTTGTCATTTGAAGAAAGTGGCGAAGAACAAGTAAATGGCTTATTGTTGTGGCTCTTGTCTTCTGTCTGCTGTTTTAACCTCAAATACAATGAGTTAATTATTTAATTTTATTGGAAATTATTTCCAAGATGTTTTCTTTTGCATTTCTCTTGTTGCTCTCCATTCTTATCTTTTAAATCCATCCCTTAATTCTTTCTGTCTTGTCATACCCTTGTTCTCTCATGTCTCATGTACCATTTTAAGAAGTTATTACAAATCCTCTTCTTCCACTAAGTTCTGCCTTGTCCATTAAGACTCAGATTGGAAATCTTGAAAATTAACGCTTAGTTGCAGTTTGACTTGGGAACCTGGTCTATATAATTTTAATGTCTTTTGGGTCTTACTGTACCACTTAAACCTATCATTGTGGACTAATGGTAGCAAAGTCATCTCTCTCATTTCTTTAGTCTCTTGGCTGCTGAGGTTTGAAGCAAAATATAAATTAAGTTGTGGCAAACCTTTTTTCAAGCTGACAATTAATGCCACCATGTTCACTGTATATTATAGAAAATTAATAAATTCTAACAAGTTTGTTTAACTTTATGTGTTGGAACCGTTTTCTGCCCCTTCTATCTCTGTTATGTCTTATCTGTCAGACCAATTCCCAGTTGGCCCTCTCACATTCTCTTTGTCAACCATTCCCATGTCCCATTTTATGCAATGTTTCACCATCAAGAGAATCCACTTTATCTCTCTCAATGTCCCACTCTTGTAAACCATCCCCAGTAATTATGGAAGCAGCTACTCGACTGGGGATTTCATCACATGGCTGAGAGCTCTGCAGAGATGCCAACATCAGGAAATCCCTGTCACAGCAATGAGACACTAACAAACCACAAGACATATTGAACTGCTAGAAAATGAGCCAAAAAGCCCTGAGGAGCTGTGATTAAAGCATCAGTTCGGAAACCAAATGCAAACACAAAGGTTGCCCCACTCAAGAATGTTAGAGATGAGGTTTGAAAAAAAACAATTATTTTCATCTCTTTATTATCTTCCAGTATATATAACTATCCAGTAAGACAAACTCTTAGAAACTTTTAGTCCATCTGCAAGTTCTGAAAAAATCTGTCCAATTCCCTCTTTAAAGTGTTTCTAAGCAGACAAAGAATTGCACAGCATTTTTTTCTCGTCCAATTTAACAGGATTGGGCCTTCAGAGAAAATAGGAACATGAAAACTCCCACCAGCCTCAAGCCCCCAGTGAATCAGAGTATTCAGTTTGAAGCAGCCACATCCCATCCAACACTGCTCCTTTGGGGGAAGAGAGAGGCCCCAGCATACATTATTCAACAGCTATGACTATGGGATAACAAGCTGGTATGGCTGAGCTTTGTAAAAGACACATAAGTAAGTGTTGAGAAGAGAATGACTATATATTTAATTGACACTTAGGAACACAACACATGTTGATGCATTTAGTTACTCTGCATGCCATACTCGCTCTCCACTGTACATCAATAACCGGTAAAAAACTGTGTTGAAAGCTATATCCTTGTCAATTCTGGTTATTTCCTCCTCTCTTTCATTTTGTGTTATTTCATTTCTTTAAACTACACTGTCTGTTTGAAACCAATAACCTTGAGGCAGAGGAAAAGCCAGTGCATTCTTGTGTTTTATTTCCCCCAGCAATGATAACTGTGATCTAGATTATTGCTGGAACCAGCAGCCTTTAGGCTACTGTAGTAATAGACCAGTAATCTAAGTGTTGTAATATCTGCTAGCTATGATAGCTATCTGATCTGTCTTGCTTTGATGGAATGGATTGTCCTGACTTTGTAGAGGTGACAGAGTTAAAGAGAAGAGTCTGTACAGCCATTAAAGGGAAAATGGGCTTTAAACACACACATACACACACATGCACCCATATACTCGTGGGTTCAGTACAAATGAAAAAAGAATCTATTATGATCCCCTGGGGAATTGGATGGAACAGGGACAGCAAGGAAACTACAGGAAAAACAAGGGATATGAGAGCAATGAAACATATATAAGGAATAGTATCAGATGTTAAATTAATTTTGAAATACATTATATAATTCCAAAGATTGTTGTTCGGAAACCATGACTCTTCACTGCTCATCTTAAAACCAATGTGGCAATGGAAGCATCAGAACACCAGCCACAAGGTGATGAGTGAATGAGTAAGAAAGAAACAGACAAAAACAAATTTTGGGTGTAGTTGTCTTAAGTTGTTTTCATTTCTGCAAGTCAGGCAGTCAATCTGCGTGTGTGTGTGCGTGCGTGCGTGAGTGCATGTGTGTGTGTTTGCGTGTGTGTCTGTCAGCCAGTACAGGCCTTGGAAACTGACCCTGATCAATAATCTATTAGCAGCAGGACATGTCCGCGTGGGCAGGCATAAAATACACACAAGCACATGGGCATTTAGAAACACAAAGGTGAACAAGGTCAACTATTGTCACATACACATACACTACATACACTTATTGTCTCCTCCCACACTTGTACACATGTAACACACACACACACACACACACAAACTTCTCCAGAGTTAACTTATTCCTCTTTCACCTCAAGTATTTGTACCACAGGGGAATATTTCATGGCAAATGGAGCATTGCAACTTTATCTGCTCTGCCCTGCTCTCCTCCTCCGTCCTCTCCACTTATCTTGTCTCTTCTCCTCTCCTCAACCATGCCACAGGACACAGGCTTTAGGGGAAATTTGCTTCTATAGAAATGATGTAGCCGTTTGTCCATGTTGATACGATTGCTCTGTGTGTGCTTAAAGTAGGCTTCACTGTCCAGCTCCTCAAGTTTTTTAATGTTTAAACACAAACTGCATACTTTATAATGTTGTATATTCAAATATAATGACCTTGAGTGTGAGTACATGCGTTCTTCTGAACACCAGTGGATGTAGTCTATTGTGCGTGAGCATACATGCCTGCATATAGTTTTACATTATGTATTAGTCCTGCTGGTTTGTACTGTAGTCCCACAGTGCAGGAGCATGATCTCACTGCTTCATTGCCACAACAACACAATTGATTTCACATTGCCTCAATGCAAGTTTAAAACAGACACAGCAGTCTAGATGTGGAGTGCATTTACAATGTACAGTCATATATACTTTTGTACATTAAAATGCAAGGTATGCATATAAAAGCTGTTTTTTACAATGAGTAAAGTCTTCTTGGATGAGCACTGAAGTTGATCTGCCATGACTAATAAGAGAATGATGTTACTGACTATGCTCTGATGAAATGTGTATTAAGATGGTGGGTCAGAGGCACATTGTGAGCACTGTTGCCTCACAGCAACAAAGCGCTGAAAGTTTGAAGCTGTTAGTCAGCTGGGTCCCTTCTGTGTGAAGTACGTATGCTCCCCCATGTCTTTGTGGTTTCTAGGCGCATAATTGTCAATAAAAAAAACTTGACTTGCCAAGGTTATATGCCCACCTTCTACCCCTGCTTAGATTAAGAGGATGTAGAATATGAATGAATGTTTGTCAGGATTTGTTATTGTTTGTCATTTTAAAAAAATGTACTTAACTTAATAAAATCTTTTTAAGATCATATTATTTATATCATTGCACTTCATCGGACCAATCTTCCTGTGGTGTTTTTCTTTGCGTTCTTATACGTCTATTTTAATGAGCACTGAGCACTTTTTTCACAAAAAATTAATTATCCTAAGATTAGGAGTAGATTTTGGGTTTGGTATGAAACATAAGCAGTCTAACAAATACTCCACTAGACGTGGTATATGAGTGACTGCAGGGAAGTAAAAGAAAGTTGATAGCATTCACATAGTTTCCTTCCTTCTCTCTCTCTCTCTTTCTTTTTTTGTCCACCTTTTCTTATATTCTTATTTTGTTCAGCCTCTGTAGAAGGTCTCACAGAAATACTGAACTAATGCCACAACAGGACTAACAGTATCCTCTGATTGTGCGCTTAAGACCATTATATTTAAATGTATTCCAGAGCTCTAATCTGAAATGTTATGTAAAATTCCCTCAGATGTATTATATGTCCAAGCCCTCAGGTTGGAAGGTATTATTTGTAAAACCTTGCTTGCAGGATAGTCTTTGCAAATCTCTGGAATATGAAACACGTGGGTAGAATCTCCAAGCATTTTCTGTTACCAGAGGCAACTGCAAGATGTATTTAAAGTATATCTTTAATATACTTACATTTATATTAATTCAGAAATTGTTCAGATGATGGGGAGAATAAATCAAACCATTTGCTGATTCACTTTATTTAGATTTATAGATAGATTCAATCTCCACTACTTTTTCTCTCTAGCTGGCATTTTTTCCTCGAGCTGTGTGACTTTGTTGACCTCTCCCTTAAGCACCATACATTATTGCGGAGAAGCAGAAAGTAGAGGGCTGATGTTTATAGATCTATGTGGTGCGTCTATCTCCAAAACAAATGCTTTGTGGTTTACTGGCTCTGCCTTCCATCTCTATTGTGCCCTCCCTCCTTTTTCATCTTTCCTAGTTTCAAGATTTATCGCTCTGCAAGTCTGAAGCCGGGAGGTCCCTGCTTACCTCTACTTCTCGCCCCTATCCTCCAACTCTCTTTTTCTTTGCCCCTTTTCCCTACATGCGTTCCCTCACTCAGTCTCTTTTTACCCCAGGTCCACCACTCCCACCCTATCCATCTTTCTCACCCTTTTAACTTTCTGTATCTGTTTCCACCTTTTTTTCCCTCTGGTAAAGAACAATCCATTCTTTGAGAATCAGCCTGGCAGAAAGAGCAATGGGGCTTGGTGGCAGGTGTAACCCCAAAGAGTACTAGAGCACCCATTAAAAGATTTGTCAGTGTCTTGCCAAACACCTGTATCTCCACTCACTACACAATTTGGGAATAGGAAAAAAAAGAAGCACCAGTTTATACCACAAGTCACATTAAAATCTTAACCTTGTGCAGTTTAAGTGGTCTGGCTGCAGAATTGGGATATTGTTAGCCTTCGTTGGAAGTGCTGTTGGATAACAGTGTGACAGCAGATTTTCTGCAGGCTTTTACAGTGCTACAATGCAAGGATATGAATATTGAAATGAATCATGAAAAGATCACCTGAAACTTGTGAAAAGACAGCTAATTATTTTTCATCTTGCAGGACAGTTGCATTAACAGTTTCAATTGTTTTAGGGTTGATGTCTATAGATATAAAAAGCACTGAATATGTTTTAAAAAGGAACTAGATGCATCAGTTTAACTGCAACTGCTGTGTATTACTGACATTTGTGTTAGTGTGACAGCAAGTTCACAAGAAAATGAATGTGACCAATATTTTCAGACAGTCCGCTGTCTGATTGTCTGACATGATTTGACTTTTGGAAGGACAATATCGAACCTGGTAGCCAAAAATGTCCCACTTTCTAGGAGCTAGTTGTCAAAAATATTTATTAAAAAAACAAGAATATTCCATCTACCTGAAACATGTTAAAGCAACAGGTAACAATGAGTGCCATCTGTGTTTTGCTACAAATAATATTGTATTTGTTTGTTATATATTGTATGTTTCTTTTTTCACATTCAGACATGTTCTTTTACACTTACTACACTGTCTAGCTTCAGACCCTGCAGCTCCACCCAAGTAGCAAACCTCCTGACCTTAAGATTTTTGACTGTAATGCAGCTGTTGAACTGGTTAATAATATATCCAGCTTGACAGTTTACAAATCCTTTCTGCAGTGTGACTCTTACCTCATTTTGATTGGTTACCTCACATCACAACCCAGCTGCCTGATTCACATTGAAATTGAGTCTAGTTTATTTAATCATTCAGTGCCAAATGAACCCAAACAGTTTATAGAGGACTCCCCTGCCAGAACCACTAAAAAGTTACATGTAAGAAGCCAACAGCCAACAAGTACTTGGAATCTAGACTAGCAGAAACCTTGTCTTCATGCCAAGTCTCCAGCAAATGTGAGTTCGGCGAGCCAGACAAACCCCTCTTGCTAACCAGGTATAGGGCCATAATCACAGTTTCCAGCAGAGCCCCTAAAATAAGATAATGAGAATCAACGTAGCTGCTCAAATAGATTTATTAATTCAATTTAAATCAAGTTGTACACTCACTGCGATGCTTTGAGACAGCAATGTTAGAAAATGTGATCATGGAATAGTAATTGTAGTTTTGCTGTAAAGCTGGCTTTCAAATTATGGTGTTAATTAATAATTTGCCAGCTCCATACAGCACCATTTCAAATTATTTTGTAAAGAGGCTATGAATGTACTTGATATTATGCAATTCAATCAAGCAGTATGATATGGTTGGTGATTATTGTTTCTGACAAAGAGATCTAAAACCATTGCAGTAATTTACAGAGGGCCCTGACCTTCAGTCTCATGCTTGGTCCTTCAAATGTTGCACTATGCAATTCAACACGCACACAGACGCATGATGATCTGACATGTCTTGACAGGCCCAGTCTCGTGCTAGCTGTCATGTTGAGATTTAAATTGATTAAAGTGATCTCAAAACTGTTGACACAAGGCTTGTGCAGGACACTGATGACATGTTAAATAGATCATAAAGCCCCTGGAGCCACATGAAGACCCTTGAACATATTAAATCCAAGTACCTAGAGAGTAAGCTTGTGAGCAGCTCTGCTTTATTTTTTGTTGTTACATGGCCATGGGGACTGAAAACAACAAATTAGCACCGCACACCAACAAACACATCACTTATTTAATAGTCCTTGCTAATTAGCTGAATTAAAGTTGAAAAAGAAATGGAGGGACACCGCAGGCACTTTATCACACATTGTTTGATTGGCATTCTGTTTTAGCTTTGACTATATACAATGTACTTGTCTTTACTGATACATTTAAACAACTTAACAAGTCACAGTCCCTGTCTCTCTTAACTCCTCCACTCTAACTTATTCACCACTTCTATAGCATTTCACATCATTATTGCTCTATGATCTGGTCTTCCTAGTACCAGCTAATTCTCTATGACAGTGGGACTCTTCATAGATTAATACAGATATATAGGTGCGTATTCAAAGGTCTACTTGAATTAAGATTTTGAATCCTGTCTCCACTTACATTTAAATATCTTAA
Organism: Morone saxatilis; assembly: GCF_004916995.1. NCBI lineage: Eukaryota > Metazoa > Chordata > Actinopteri > Moronidae > Morone > Morone saxatilis. Next base: position 10,442,620 of record NW_023339729.1, on the reverse strand, counting down.
TTAAATCAGCATCAGAATTTATTTGTTTTAAGTTTATGCATTTTTTTTCACAGCATGGATTACAAAAGCTTTAAAACTACAAAGTCTACATTTCTATTTTTTCTGGTAGCCAGTGGTTCCTCTTTATGTTTGCATGCTATGAAACTCAGCTTGTGCATCTTGAAGTGACTGTAATCAGTATTTTACCATTTAATATGACAATGTGAAACCAGTGTGGCTGTGTGAAAAGTGTCGCTTCTAGTAATGACCCTACAGAGATTTATCGCCTGAATCTGCAGCTCCTCTTGTTTTTTTACGGAGCAAGTTTCAGCATCTTCACTGTTTCGGTTCACTCTCACAGGTAGATTGGCTGAAGAGATAGTGGCTGTTTGGACAGTCAGAGAGACAGGAAGAGAATAAGACCGACCAGAGAGAGGAGAGCTGAAAGCTTTTTATTAGATTGACAGCTAAAAGTATCTCTTAAGCGCATGTCCATAGCTCTTATATAGAGAGACATTCAGTCAGTGAGACAGGCAACCACAGAGATATAGTCAGGAGAGCTAAAAGCTGTTATTAGGTTGATGGAGAAGATGAATCAACCAAATGTATCTTGTATGAGGCCTGAGTACATTGCTGTTGCGATGGATACTGTATGAAGTTAGACGGCTAGTGAGACATAAGAGACAGACAGGAGAGCTGAAAGCTGTTATCAGAGCGATGACTAAACACAAATAACCAATCACATCACTTATGAACCTTCAGTCCAGACCTATTTAAGCTGTCAGACAGGCAGTCAGTTAAAGCAGTGAGACAGCCAGTGCGACAGGCAAGCTGAAAGCTGTTTTTAGGACCCATCTGTACTAGTGGCTGGAGGCTGCGATGATGAGCCACCAGTCCACAGCTTATTATTACCTGACTAATTACACTGGCTACCTCAGGCTGGCATCACTGTGCCTGTATTTATAATCAGAGTGAAATTAAACTATTAACTGAATTAATGGCGCTGTGGTGTATGTTGTGTCAGCTCACAAGAGAGAGCATGACGTGTGTGCCTTTATTTGTGCCTCTGTGCACATTTCATACGATGAGGGGAGATTTATGAGCAAGACACTTAACTCAAAAGCCAGAGGGACAATGCAGAGAGCGAGAGAGGGAGATAAACAGAGAAGTGAACTGAGCATAAAGTAAACATCACAAGTGATGTATGGTACATGTGAGGAAATAGTACATGAGCTCACCAAACCATATTTTTGAAAATGTATTATCCATAAATACCACCAGTACCACTGCTGGTACTGTATGTATTTTAACAATTTGAATCTTCCACTATTCCCATATCTTTCATTGTGTTTTGTCCCTCTCTATGACAACCAGCTTTTCAGTCTTTCAGTGTAGACACTTTTTTTCCCTGTATCATATGAAGTAGTTCTTTTGAAGCATATCCCTTCCTTACAGCTTAGGTTGGTGACACTGGAAAAACTAGCAACTTCAGGCCTCCCTCTAGAGTCACTCCCTCAAAGTTGGGGAATTTAAAAAAAATATATAACAAAAATGCTTCTGAAATAAATTACCTACCCTCATTTTAAATCTTACTACTATTTGATTCTGCAACAGCCAATTTGGCCTATGAATCTTGTCTAATACAATTTAACACATATCTAGACCAATGAACAAATGTCCCAAAATAGATAGTTTTATAGGATATTTCTGTCTGTAGACTTGAGTTATATTGCTGTGATGCATAGGCTAGCTGATGTAAAAATATGTGGTGTGGAAATGCTATTGGGCACTTTCATATTGTACTGTTTAATCAGTGCGCTTATGCATAATTATTGTGTGTAAATGTGGCTTTGGATGGTGTTGAGGCTTATCTGAGGTGGACCGATCTCTAATCATTGTGTGGCTGCTGTAAATTGGCCACAGGAAGATCTGTTGGCAGTCAGTCAGTAAGAGTGTGTGTATGTAGGGCAGCTGGAGTCTGCAACTGGCATGAAAAAGTGGCAGTACCATATTGTCATGTATCAGCAGTAAGTGTCAATTTCAATGCAAATAGCAAGAGAAACCAAACACATAGGCTAGTAACACACACACACACACAAACGCACACTTCCCGGAGTGTAGGATTCCAACACCGATTGGATTTCTAACATCAAACAATGTTAAAGATGATGTATGCATCACCAAATGGATATCTAAGAAATTATTACCATTCTGCAGTGCAAAAACCTTTTTCGGGATCCAGCACAACCAACATCAAACTAATATTAAAATGAGAAAAACATCAAACATAATGCAAACTCCACTAAAGATAAGAGCTTTAAAGGAGGAGTTTCATGGAGAGAAATTAACCTTTAATGTCACAAACTAGCTGAATAGGTTCTACATAACATGTATGGAGGGACAAATTAATATAATGTGGTCAGTTTTATCAATGTCTTACAAATTTTGTTTGTGTAGCATTTATAGCAAAATGAACACATGGGAGTCTTTTTTTATTGTGATGAATGTGTATGTTTCTCAAACTACACAAAGTGCATTAATTTTTTATCAATAAATGTATTTAATTATATATTTAATATATGAAGCTAGTGTCTATGGCCCATTCTCCTGAACTATAAATAGCACCCAGCATAGTTGGGCATTGATTGAGGCAGAGTATGCATCATGAAAGCTCTCCACATCTCTACGTTTTCCATAATCATAGCAAACACTACAAATTACAGCACACTTGACAATTTACCAAAAACATTACCAACAGAATGTGCAATGTCTGAATGGATTTCATCAGGGTAACAAGCGCAGGAACCACCCAACGGTTTTGTGTGATGACGTATATTCTGAATAGAGTACATTGGTAACCAAGGTGATAAGAACCTTTTCATTTTGCACTTGATAGTGTGAACTACTACTACTGTTGATATAACCTCTTGGTAGACAATCTTTTCATCAAGAAGGACTAGCCATTATTGTTTCCTGCTGGTATACATCTCACATACACAGCACCAATCAGATTGTTTGGCTTCAATCAGCTGTTGTGTAAATAGACATTAGCAGCTGTTTACTATGCAGCAATTATTTGAAATACAGCCCATATTTCCATGCATTTGCATATGAGTGCTTAATCAAGTAAGAATCTTCATCTATGGTTGCACTTCTAAATGATAGAGTCCTGCACTAAGTGAATGGGATCAGGCCTGTTCATGCACACTGCCCATTGAGCTGGAATGATTCAAAGCACATTACATCTGTCATGCTTTACAAAGCGCCCATCGCTTTAAACAGAGTGGAAAGATAATATAGTGAAGCTTATCACACGCCCCGTTGAAAATAATTAATTCAGCACACATGCATTAGGAAACAGAGGAAAGTGTCAATGCACAATAAACCGTGTGGAGGACTCATTTGTAGTTTGGCAAATTTGTTACCTGACTCTGTATGAGTGGGTGGTGTGTGTGTCTGTGTGTATGTGCACAAAGGCGGAGGGGTGTAACTTACACCTGAGCACTCATTTGGATGTTAGTGTGTGAGTGTATGTGTGATTACATCCAGAATACGTGTATGTGTGTAGGTATGTACATCCACACACAAGTTATGTGTGTGCTGCTTGTGTTTTGTTTGTGTATGCTTTTTGTGTGTGTGTGTGTGTTTTGCACACATGCATCTCTAACTTTGTCTTTGTCCCTCACGCTTGTGCGGTGGTTCGTGTTTGAGTTTGTGATCAGCCCCGTCCTAGAAGTCTCTGGACGCTCCGAAATAAAACACAGACAGGTGTGACATATTATAAATTTGGTCTCAACTCGGGTAACAGAGCAAAAAACAATGAATATCCATCCATAACAAATAGCAACAGAGAGAGAGAGAGGGGTGAGAGAGGGAGAATAAGAGTAAAGAGGAAGGGGGGGGGGGATTTTTCCATTTCAACGGATCAACGACTTTCCAATTTTAACACAATTCTCATTTGGAATTCAGACCGGAATGCAGCAAGATATTAATTTGGGGAAATCAACAGAGAAATTGGGTCACCTGTGAGCTGTTCATTTCACGCCGCCAAAACAAATAAGCAATTTAAAAGAGAAACGGAGAGAAGTGAAGGGAAAGAGAATAAAAAGAAAATTATGTAAGTTCAGAGATATAATGAAAGAGGGAAGGAGAACGGAAGGAAAAGTTGGTTAAGAATGTGAGTAGGGTGATTTTGCAGACCGGGGTACACAGTGGAAAGAGAGAGAGAGAAACACAAAAGAGGAAGGAAGGAAGAGAGTTAGACAGTGAGATGTTAGATTGAGTTTGGAACTTAATGAAAATGGCAGACAGAGTTTGCATTCATTGCAACACACATCCACCGAATGTAAACTAATGTGGGCAGCGTGTGGCTCAATCAGACTCTAAAGAGGAGAGCAGAGGTCAGGGTCACAGTTGCATTTAGCTCATTTAGGGCGAGAATAATTGCCTTTTTGCAGACATTGATACACACACACACACAGACACAGTGTTGGACACAAGCAAACACACTCACAGACAGGATGCTGTTTTGAATAGATTATGCAAATTAAATGCAGAGTGTGTCAGACTGGCAGAAGAGAGGGAGTCAAGTGTAAACTGTGAAGGTTGATACGGGCTAAGGCAGTATTGGTTATGCAGGTTAATGCAGTATTGACTGGTGCCCACAGGGGTGAGGGTAATAGCTACAGGGGAAAAAAGAAAACAGAGAGCTTGTGTATGAGTATAAAAACTTAAGGTATATCTGTATACATGAATTTGCTGGTGAGAGTGCGAGAAATATTATAAAATTATCTGTTGTTTTAATCAATCCTCCCCCTGTCCCTCTCATTTTAGGACAGTCCATTGATCCTCCAGTCCGACAGAAATGTCACTGTCAATGCTAGGAATGATCAGGGACAACTGACTGGTCAGCTAACCGTGGGTAAGACACACATACACACACCATACAAAGACATGTCTACACATACTACATTGGCAGTAAACATTTTCTTTCGAAAACAACCTCCAAATCAGATCATTTCTCCAAGACAGTCAGTTATATTGCTTTGTTTGTGCTTGAATTCCTAAATGTATTTTACCTCCTTTTGTTTACTAAACTAAATGCTATCTGTTTCCATTAGTGTATCTCACTGAGGCTGACAGCCGTGCTGTTTGCTCAACTAAATCATTTTTCCAAGTTCTTATTGGATTAGCGAGGGCCCAGTGTCCTACGAAAGATGTCACTCAGAGGACATATGACATATATTTTATGACATATTCTTGTGGGACTCAGTAACTTAAAAAAAGTCTAAGAACATGAATTAAAATATATCCATGGTTGACCAGTGGATAAAGATCAAGAGTGTGAATCTCTTGGTTCTGCTTATAATCATAGCAGCAGTGTTCTCAAGTGTTCTCATTTTGGTGAATGAGTGAGGAAGAAAAGGGAAATTACAATAACCAAATCTGGAGGGAAATAATTTTGCAGTGGAGTGTCAGAATTTCAGTTGATTATGAGACTTTTTTTAACATTTATTTATTCATTTATTAGCACACTAAAACAAAACAGCCAGAACACCACAACAAAAGAAAAAAGGCAAATTGTACAGGTGAGATTTGAAGCTTCTAGAAGGAATCTCACATAAATAAGCATCATAAGCAGATACAAAAGTCATGAGAGTCTCAAAAGCAAACAAACAAGCAAATATAGGATCAAAAACACACACATGCAGACACACATAAATAAATAATATAATGTAGTCAGTTTGGGTTACATTAGGGCTGCCCCTGACTAAAGATTTTCCTCGTCCAATAGTTGACTAGTCGTTGCATGTTGATATGATATTGATTTGATTATTTAAATACATACTTTAACAGCTAAATGATTACCAAAAGCCGTAATTAATTGAATTTCTCCTACGGGGGATCAATAAAGGACCATATTATCTCTTATATCTTAATGATTCTAAATGTGTCAGAACAACCAGCAAGAAGACTGAACATTTAGTT
>NW_023339729.1:10431073-10436553 GCF_004916995.1 Morone saxatilis | reverse complement strand
GCAAGAAGACTGAACATTTAGTTATTTCAACACAGTATAACATCACACAACTTAACAAAAACAAATACTTGCGGATTTATCGTTACGATAAATGATGTATAATGTTAACAGTTACACACCGCCCATGTGTGCGTGGCATGTGCGTGGCTTAACATCTTGATTTTTATTTCGCCCATGTTAACAGATTAGAGCGGTCACACTGCCCACGTGAGATGCATGTCTGCTTCACAAGAGGCCCTGCCTACCTTTTTCACGTGCAACGTGCGTCTCCCAGCAAGAGAACACAGTAAAAGGATCTGTCATATCCTAATATTTAACTACAGTTTAAACGTCCTTTTCACTGTAAAAAAAGGCAAGTCCTCGACTCTCTAGTGAAGCGTCATTGCAGACACAGTTGAGACTGGGACCGCTCTAATCTGTTAGAATCGGCAACGGAATAAAAATCAAGACATTCCGCCATGCACATGCCACGCAGACATGGAGGGTGTGAACAAACCATTACAAGAGAAATGGTCTGTGTTCAGATACTTTCGTACTTCCCAAACAAGTTTTTGTTTTGTTTCTCCAATTAATGAAAACTGGATTACTAAGACTCTTCTCAGCGGCTAACAATTAAGTTGACTATTAGGGGGAAGCCCAAGGTTACTTATTGGAAGATCTGAAATTAAGGTGATCAATATGCATTCAAGCTTTAATGGTCATTAACAATTATTTTTTATAAGCTGTTGTCCTAACACACAGTGTGCTATTTCCATTTGTGCTTTAGGTTTTGACATGGCACAAATTTGCTGTTTAGGAGTTTTGGTTTTATATGAGCTATTGAATCAATCATACTGGCCAGATCAAAATAAATGAGTGGTAATACTGTCAGGGGTGCCAATATAACCAGTAAGAGTGGAAAGATTGATCGGCAGTTGCTCAGTGAGAGAGGTGATGGTGGAGGCATTATGTTGGCTGGTGTATTCCTAATTCAGTCTAAATTTTACTTGTAATGGGATAAAAGGGTGGTCATTCAGAGACGGTGGACCCAAGAGATAGTTAAACCGAGGATGAAAAGACATTCAGTTGGTAGGGTCGCGTATCAATTAATGAGGCCTTGTAAAGTGGGTCCAATACATTTTTCACATGAATATTAAAATTCCCTATGATGACAGTATTGCCCATTTGTGTCACCAGTTCTGACTGAAACTATAAAAACTCAAATACAAATTGAGTATAGGGCTCAGATTGCCAAAATTCAGTGACATAAAAGGAATAACCGTATTAGGTTTCACAAAGCTACAAAAAAATCATGTTCAATTAAAAGATGAAGAAGGACTTAGCTAATACTTGAATGAAGGCCAAGTACAGATATAAGGATCGTGTGTACTGAAAAATGGGCAGTGTCGTTGGTAAAAAACAACAAAAGTGAAACAACTGTGTCATTTATTTAGTACATCTAACATAGTACATCTTTATATTGGTCTAAACTCAAGACATTTTTTTTACTTCAAACCAGAGGTTTTCATGTCAAATAACACCATAACGTCACATAAGGTCACTCTGCTTTGAGTTTTGCTGTCCACCATTACCTTGCTTCTAGAGTAAAAACCTTTGATTGTTCAAGAAGGTTGATCCAAAGTACCATTTTTTTCAGTGTAAGGTGAGTTGCAAAGACAAAGGGCTACTGGCAGAAGCACCAAGATTATGAGCAACGATTGGAGTTCAGAGCAGGTTAAATGCAAAATGTAGTTAGCTGTGAACATTTGTGTTTCTGTCTTGTTCGGATTTAAAATTGTCTCATTTATTAGTCTTGTCACAAAGCAACAAAGGTTCAGTTGCCAGTGACCAGCACTAAAAAGTCCTCTGAACATTTCCTCAGGGCTGGAACACAAAGAGAGAACACAATGATTTTTTTGGCTCCTAGGTGTCACAATGAGGTCCTCGCAATAGTCATGCTGCAATTTAATTAACTTTTTTCATAAGTGATTAACTTCCTCAGGAAATGGGAGAAGAACAGCGGTCGCCTTGGTTAATGTCCTGTGTTTGTTTGACCCATCCATCTATCTTACTACCTCCATATGCAAAGTTTCCTACTACATCACCTGTCTTTGATGGCAGGCAAGTTCAGAAATGCTAGAGGGATAGCTACAGCTTCTGCTTTTGTTTTTTTTAAATATATATTTTGGGCTTTCTGCCATTATTGGATAGGACAGCTAAAGATTGAAGGGGATGACATGCAGCAAAGGGCCACAGGTTGGATTTGAACTCATGGCCGCTGCAGTAAGGACTCAGCCTCTGTACATGGGGTGACAGCTCTACCAGGTGAGCTTTAGGGCGCCCCACAGCTTCATATTTTGAAGCAGAAGGCCACTGACCAAGCAGCAGTAATTAAAGACTTGGCAGTGAGACAAGAATGGAAAAGCTGTTTGTACAACCTAAGGATTGCCTTTGAAAGGATTTGCTCTTTTGAAGCAGTTGGAAACCATGACAGGTGACCACTGACAATTTATGACAGCTTTACTGAATTCTGATTAGCTTTTTTTTTTTTACTTCCCACACATTTGTGATGATACATGTAGGTTCATGTCTTTGTGGAAACCAGAGACAGTAATGTTAACTACAAATGAAAAGGTTTGTGCTGCTGTGACTTTTTAAAGGAAAAATTTGACATGATTGGAATTCCTGCTACTTTTAGGAAACGAGGAAAACTCTAGTTTTTTTTTAAAGTCCTGCATTTTCATAAATTAAGTGGTGAGAAATCCTTTACTTTTGTCTGCGATTAGGTCTGTTTAGGTTTGAATGAAACTGCTGTTGAGATCTGGATGCTTATTAATGCCGTTAGAAACATTTATATATTCAGCATGTGATTAGAATTGCCACGAAATGTTACTAGTGTGTGCTTGGGTAGCGGGGAATATGGTTGCATTTAGTAATTAAACATGACATGCATCAAATTCCCTCTCTATGTATTTTAGCCTTTCACTACTTTCTTCCAGAAAACGTTTGCAAATTTAGAGTTAATTATTTCCTTCCCACCTGACACTTTGAATACTCGCAGAAGCAGACATTTATGTTGCAAAGCTAAAGTACTTCAAATCACCAATAACAAATCCATCAACATGGGTGGATTGGCTTATTGCAGTCATTTATTTCTCATATGAAAACATGCTTGATCTTTCTAAGTTCCTATCATAAAAACAAAATAATTTATTCTGTAATTGGTTATACTACTTAAGTATAATTTCTTAGAGCTGATTTCATGTGCTTGCCGGCGACGTCAGAATTCACAACGCTTCAGAGAAGAAGATCATTGCCTAGTAACATTTACAATGTGACAAGTGAGGTGAATGGTATTTTCAGGAAGAAGGCTTCCTTGTGTGAATACAGCATATAGATTTCATCTCCTGTAGGCTGGTCAGGCACTTCTAGTGTCTTTATACGCACACACACAGTCTTTCCCTTTTTGACACATGGAAGGTTTAAAATCCCTGACAGCTCACCTCCTGCTGTTAAAACTCCCTAAAGCTGCTTCTGCTTCCTCACCAAGAAAAGCACTTTAATGCTTATGTTTGTCTGAGTGAGTGTGTGTCTGCGTGCCTCTCTTGCAGTCAGCAGAATCAGTCTGTTTTAAAACTAGTGGGCCAGACAGCCAACCGCATCTAACTTCATGCTGCTACAGGATGACACAAAGAGTGTTGTGTGACCTAGCATGTGCAGTTTGTTGAACTTGTACTTGCACATAAATAGCAAATTATCTGACTGATATGCTTGTGTGTCACACTCCCGCACACAGAAACACAAATTACACATAAACCCTTACTCTCACACCCACACAGCAGCTACAACTTTGGGCTAAGATTCCCCAGACACGGGTAAACCTGCCAAGCAGGTAGGAGTTCGATCAATAACAACTTTGTGACATACAAACTCACACGCACACACACACACACTAAAGACCTCAGCAGCTGGCTGATAGGATGGAATGGGACGGAATGAATCCCCCCGAGGAGCTTCTTCTATTGGGCTCCGGAAATCCCTTGGTCTCCTCCTGCCAGTGCCTCCTGTTGCCTCTCTGCTGACGCAGCAGCACATTTAACACACACACAAACAAAAACACGCTCTTTCCACCTCCTCTCTTCTTCTTCAGTATCCTCATGGGTATATTCAGAAATCCTGAAAGTAAGACGGTTACTTCTCCTCACCAGACACTTGAACGTCAGAAGCAGAAAATTTCCACCTCAGTAAACCCCTTATTAGTATTCATCACTGAAACTCGCAGAGGAACAACTCGCTTTAGCTTGTACAAGAGGTACATGATCAACACAGTCAGTGGTATGGAAAGGTGAAATGCCCACAAATATTGGACTAGTACATTAACATAAAATACAGAGACACAGGTGTACTGACACCTTATTACATATTGGATGTGAAAAAGATGGCTAATAGGAGCTGCACAGAAATGCTATGGTAAAATCACTGCAACTGGAGACAAAATCAAGGAGCTGCAAAGAAACTATCTTAAAGATTTTTTTATAAGGTCAATTTGATTTATTGATTAATATAAATTATTAGACATAGGTCATCAAAATATCAGCTTGGACAGTACATTGGTCTTTGCTCTTTGAGAAGACTTTTTGCTAGGTACTTGACATTTCCATTGCATGTCAGGATCAAGAGGTAACTGATAAATGTTGAATCTTTACAGCTTTGATGGACATAAATCCTGCAGGATGATGTCGGTAAACTACTCTGAGCATTACCATGTTTTCCAATCTGGTCTGTGGCACCTATGCAAAAGGAATATCAAATTTTCCAGAAAAAGTGTTGTATTTTGATCTTTTTCCCTCTCCATTGGGGTGATAAAAATGACTTGTTCAGGGAATTCTCACACCTGGCCATAGTCAATTGAATATCATAAGACAGATAGAAAAAAACACTATCACACACACACTCACACACACACACTCTTCTACATTTACCATGTGTCCCCCTGAGGGCCCATCTTTCGACAGAGAGGGTCTGAGTACACGTGTTGGCCTTGGGCTTCCCATCTCAATTTTATTGCTGTCTCTCTCTCTCTCTCTTTCATCCCTCCATCCCTTCTCTTACTGTCCATCCTCTCCGTCGCTGTCAGCTCGTTAATGTGAGTGAGAACCTGTCATCTTTGTCTTCTGAATAGCCACCCATAAAGATGATGAGTGAACTTGGAGTTTTGAAGCCATACCCTTTCACCCGCCTAGGTGATGATGTCTCAGCATTAGAAGCAGTGCAGTAGTGTCGATACGGCATCCGGTGGAGGAAAAGCATGCAGGGGGATTAACATCAGGAAAGGAAAGATGTTAAAATGGCAACATTTCTTATTCTTTCATATGAAATTATCAGTTCCCGATTTTCACAGCTGCCAGTCAACTACTCTGGATATCCAATCACGTTATGACATGTAGAGGTTTGCCCTGCCTACAGAGTAATTTTTACTGATTGTAGAGACACAGAGAGAG
>NW_023339729.1:10430814-10430971 GCF_004916995.1 Morone saxatilis | reverse complement strand
ATTCTGCTAGTTAGTTGTTGATGTTAGCTTTATGAATGAAACCTGTAATGTAAAAATATACTTGTAACATAACATATCATAATATGTTTATTATTTTCATTTCAGAACCCCATTATTGCACTTTGGAAAGTACTAGTGTGTGTGTAGTGTGTGTGTG
>NW_023339729.1:10419802-10430788 GCF_004916995.1 Morone saxatilis | reverse complement strand
GTGTGTGTAGGTGTGTATGTATGTGTGTGTGTGTGGATGTACTATACTTTTTGTATTGAAGAAACTTGCCCATAAAGTTCTGAACTCCAACTCCATCTCTCTGTCCCTTAACAGACATCCTGCAGAGTGTTTGAATCCTGTAATCAGCTATAGTTTTTAATAATGGGTGAGGGCTGCATTAGCCAACTGTTCATACGGTTGAGAGCATCCAAAGCTATCATATCATACTTGATAAAATGTTGAATCATCCAGAAGATGAGGAGCCCATTGGGCGCATCAGGTGCCAGACATCACACTCAAACACCATGTCAACCATGACCTCTTCGCCTCAGGCCACGTAAGGCATTTGTCACCAACACACCCACTAAGCTGCTACACAACTGATATCACGTACAGTAGATCGTACATTCTTACCTCCTTTACGCCACACTTCACCACCACGGTGGGTGATACAAGTCCATTGGAAGACCACCACAGAAGAAATAAGACACCATCGGCAGGACATTTTGCCATCAGAAATAAAGAGGATGGGTATGGACAGTGCAGACCAACATCCCAGGTCACCCTATGAGAGGTAGCAGATGCCATAACATCCCCAGCCATCCACTTACCCTGTGCCACAAAGTATGCATTAGGTAAGAATGGAGTGGTCCAGATCCATTCCAGCCCCACAAAGAGATCAAGCGCTACACTGGGAGAGGCTGCACGTTGCAGCAGCCCTGGCCCGGAAACAGGAACACAGAAACAGGTTATGGATAGGTCGCCCTCAGGATGCCTCACATTCACGTCCCCATAGACAGACAAACCCGACTCACTACCAAGACTGCTACCGTTCGTCTTGGTTGGAGCGCCGGGTGACCACCATGCTTTTTGGTACAGAGAAAGGGTTCCCAGGTGCACAGGCAACACCAATTTTAAGCACCATGACCACCAAAATGCGCTGCAAGACCTACAACCGCCAACACTTAGTGGTGCTCCATGATGTCTCTAAAAGGGTTCCTGAAAGACTAGAGAAGGCCCAGGATCAGACAGAAAGTGCAATTCTGTCCTACTAAACACCACGCATTATGGCTGTTGTTTGTTTGTTGTCAGGCCTCCAGCAGGTCGTACTTAAGGTGTTCGTCAGCACAAAGGTAGTGGAGATAGAATACTTTACAGACCCTGATGCATGGCACTATGTGGACACCACTAGCAGTCCTGCCAATGACATCACATGGGAAAACTCGCTTTAGCAGTGGCGTAACCGGCCAATGCTATAGCGCCAATTCCTGACACCCCAGAAGCTAGTCAGTTTACCAACTTTGCCAAACTTCATGCGTCTTATTTATGCGATGCGTGAGGGAAGCCCCTCAGCCAGTGACTTCAAACAGGCAGAGATATCCCTCCTCTAGCGAGTACAGCAGGACTCTTTAGCCACTGACGTGACGAACCTGAGAGCAGGAAAAGCACACTGCTGGAATTTGATGCTATCCACCCAATGGTGCTGGATCACCATGTTGATCATCAAAGAGTTTGACGAGAAATTATTCCACCCAGTAATGTTTCTGCTAGTTTCTTGTTGATGTTAGCTTTATGGATAAACCTGTAATGTTAAAATATGTTTGTAACATTACATCATCATTATTATTGCATTATCTGATCAAACTTTATACTAATATAAAATAATATAAACCTTATAAGTCACATTTCTACTTATAGTTGTCCAAAACATGCTCGAGTTACAGCGTCAGTTTGAAGTGTAGGGCCACAGACCAAGCAGCCATACTTGACAAGCTTGGAGTAAGAACAGGTTCAGTTTTCCTATAGTTATACTCAAAATGCATTCTCATATTTTGGTTGATATTTGATTGATATATTTTTAAGTGGACTATTAAAAACATGATGTATCTGTGCATTAGAAATCCATTTAAAAAGTAAAGACTTAAATGCCTGTTTTTTAATTATAGTAAAGAAAGCAAAAACATAGTAATAACAGGGAAAAATAGTTTTATGTTAGATTGTTACAATACACAAGTAAAGCTGTGCACTTGGAATACCACAGAGCATAATATTGACATGTGCTTAAACTGGCTAGTATAATTATTGTTCACTGTTTATTCCCCATTCCCTGTCTCTTTACCTGTGTGTCTGTCTCTTTGCAAAGCTTGCAGTCATTACAGCCTTTGTGAGCGTGTGTTTATGTTGTGGCTGTCTTTTTGACTTTTCATTTTTCTAAGTGCATGGTGCTGATAATGAATGTTCCTTTCTCCCCAAGCAGAAGAGGTATTGGTAGCGCTCATTACCCTTGTGTGTGTGTGTGTGTGTGTGTTGTTTTATGAGGGCAGTTTTAACAGCAGAAGCCAAATGAATTTTGGGAAGAGTAGGAGAAGTGTTTGGGGGTGTATCTGCATATGCGTGTGTTCGAAAAGTTTTATTTTGGGAAGTGAGAGTGTGTGTCCTAGACTGTGCTTATGGCAGTGAGAGGGTCATTCATTCATGTAGTAGCTGCCATAAAAACAACTCCTCCAACTTTAAAAGTGACTTTCAGTACTCAACTTTTCCCTCTCTCCTGTTTTCTTCCTACACACTCACACACTTTCCCTCTGTCTTTCCCTTGCCCTTTTCATTCCCTTTACTCTTTGCTCCCTTTCTCATCCTCTGATCCTCTATTCTATTGTGTCATTTTACCTTTCACTCCCCCTTTTTTAATCATGCATGGACCTCATCTCTTATTAAACCAATGAATTCCCCACTGACCTTGTTACCTTCTCCTTAACTCAGGCTTACATTTATCACTTCATTATCTTTACCCTCTTACGCTAATTATGTTCCCTTTTATCTAGGTGGAATCACTCACCTCGATTCTCTGGCGTGTAGCTGATGTATCTCAAAAAGTGGATTATCAAAGCAGCAAAATTAGGCAACTGAATGACAAAGCCCATCAAGTCTAATAGATGGTTAATGATTTGTGGTATTTTTTTTCCAAGAGAAAGTCAAATTATATCATGCATTGTTGTTAACACTCTTTCTGGATGGATTTCTGGATTTATAGCTGTAGAAATGTAAAAATATATAGAATATAATCATATTTATTTTCACTAATTTTTCAGAAACATGGCATTGGTCTAGCAGTTAAACTGTTGAATGTCGTTTAAAATTGATTTCTGATTTGTTTGTGCAGAGTGAGCACTTGCAAAGCCTTGCATAAAATTGAATTGTTCCATTACACACAGTCTAATTATGAATCTACATTTTTGCAAATCCCCCTCTGAGAAACAAACGATGTACATAACAATCATATTTTGCAGCGATCACATTTCCAGCTTGAGTGAGATCTTTCTGTATTGATTTGGCTGCCTGAGAAACACAGAGATACTAAGTAGTCTAATTTTATCTCTCTCCCTCATCCAATCAGCAAAGTTCAGACAGCACGTCTTCCTCATTTTATAGTGCCTCACTATGATCAAATCAATGGTTTTAATGAGGCAATTAAAAATACATAGAGCTGAGCATTAACAAACTGGAATACACTTAAGGGGCCATCAAGGACTCAATAAAGGCATGGATTTACTGCCATTGTTGTCATTTATCCTTATGATTGCATTTTAATTGCACAAAGGCTAATTGTCTGGATACTGTTTTGCCTGCAATATGGCAAATATTGTTTTCATCACTTGTTCATACGTGTGAGTATGTTTGCCGAAAGGAATGGATTTAATGGACCATATGAAGTCATCCTTCTGCACCGGTGAACTATAGGCTTCATACTGTTTGCAGGTGGTTGGACATAATAATAAAATGACAGATATATAGTGTTTCAAGCTTGAGGGTGCTCTCCTTGCCACTGGTATTGCAGGCATATTCAATGAAGGATGTTTGGAAAAGGGTGCCAGTGGTTTTTAAGGTAGAGACTATTTTCTTTTTCTTTTTGCTTTTTAATAAAGGAGCGTAGTGTACTAATCACGCCTTCACGCACTTGATAACACAGGAGAAAGTCATGGACAAAATACAGACAAATATGACAATATTGTGCAATTTAATATATTGAATTTGCACTAAAGAGGCATACAAAAAACTTGTAATTACTGTTTCCTGCAAATTTTATAGTAATTTCTGATATGATAGTCTGTGGTATTGGATTGAATTATATTGTAAGATGTTCTTATTTAGTCCACCATCTATAGCTGAATCACTGTTTACGCATTGGAAGGAGATATACAACCATGAACAATAACCATCAGTTTTTTTCTGTGTTTGATAAAAAGACAAAAACGCTGCTTGGTGACATAAGTCAAGAAAAAACATTGTCGCCTTCAGGCAATGAGGCGGTCTTTATGAGTGTGGAATCTTTTTTGCAAGGATAGCAGAAAAATTGTCTGCCATAAAGCAACAATGTACTGTCAGACTATTTACACAAAATCACCTTGTCAGGAACTGAGAAAAGTTTTAAATGCCATCACTGTCCATGTAATTCTTAAACTTGCAACCACCCAATGGAAAATTACTTACCCCAGAGGCCAATCAAAAATTATATTGGTTAGTATTTCTATGTATTAAAGTGTTAAAGTCAAGTTTGATAACAAAACAGAGGTTAACAACCAACAAAGTTTTCTGTGGGACACACTAATAATGTTGAATAGTATTTTCTTTTTCTGCATTGTCTGTGTTGAAAACATGAATAATGCAGAGTGCACCATGGTTGCGAAATCTGCCACAAGGTCAGAGCAATGACTCAGTATTCCTTTAGGCATGTTTGGAAAAACAGCATTTATAAATGTGTGCATTTTTAATAAAAGGATAGAATGCCCAAGCTCCCTTGCCTGCATGCAATTTTGAACACCACTACATCCCCTAAGGCACTATTGCCATCTCACGTTTACATTTTAAGCACTAGGCTGACGCTGTTATCCAGGTGGACTTTCAATAACTGCAAATAGTGGAATATGTTGAATAAATCTTTGTAACTGCAAGTTGCATGGTAATAAAGTGCAAGGAACAGTCATGTAAGTTAAGTCAGACCACACCCATTCTTTGCAAAAACCATTTAATGTAAGCACCACGCTGCCTAAAAGCGGGTACTGTAAATTGGCACTAGGCTTTTATTGCAAATATAAAAGGTCAATTAATAAAATGTCTCAGTTAAGGCTCACTAACTCATATTTAAATGCAAGATTATTATCTCTTGCAGCTTGCATTTGCCATGACTTCAGGATATTAATGTAATTATGTTCACAGATGCATGTAAGTCACTAGATTCCATAAAGATCAGATATACCCTAGGCCACGAGTTCTTCAACTTTTCAAACGAGGGGAACAACTGTATACTGTGCATGTGAATGGGAAACGGTTATCATTTTTTGATGTCACTTTCCTAGTTGATGTGATATAGTGTAAGATGATTGGGTCTGGGACTGGGGTTTGCCTAGAGGTTTGAAACGCACGAAGACTGACAGGGAGAGTGAGCAAGGAATATTCTTCCCTGCCCAAGTTTTGGTTCTGATCCCATGGAGAGCCATGCTGCCCTATGAGTGACACACCATAATGTGCATCATTTGACCTGCAAACTTTGAAAGTTGCCAGCCCAGCAACTGTTTCCCGTCATTTGTCAATGTAAATGTTACTTATACATCTTGTTGCAAATAATAAAAGACAAAAATGACAAATGGCACAGCTCCTTTCAGGTAAATATATTTCATCATGTTTTTTGCTTGTTTTTTTTTCTGACTGAGCACTAAAACTTGAATTTAGTGTTTAGTTTCATGTAGTAAGTTTACCAATGTAGTGAGGCATACTTTTGTAAATAAACGTTATTTCCATAGTCTGTTGCACAATAAGCCTGATCCTGTCAGGTTTGTTTTGGGGCTTATTTTTACCTTAAGCTTTGCTGGTTAGTGTTACAATCTGCTAATGTAACAAAAGGTTTTCTTCATGTTTGCTAGTTGTCCTTCATACTTGTGTACTGTGAAGTATAGAACTGCAGCACATATCAAATGTATGTGTATGTGTTACACAAGCTACAGTTATTTCCCTTTTAAAGTACAGAGCTCAGACCTTCACCAGGCTAAAGTACAGTATGTGCACATTATTCACATTGGTCAGTTGGCTTTTAAATGCACAAGAAAAATGCATTTTTTGCTTTAGACTGCTTGAGTGTATTATTCATGGACTTGAACACAAGATGAAACAATTTTAAGGTGAGCACTGAGAGAACCTTAGTTACAAGTAACAGGGGAGTTCAGCAGCATGGAAACCATCTATACCTATAGAGTCCACTGTATGTGCACTTGTGGTCTCTAATGTGCTGCCAAAGATTCTCCTTAGCTTTCCTCATGTTTAATATTTTATTGTTCATGCTATATATTTTATATGTGTTTCTCTGTAGCCATGAACACCATAGCTCTATTTGCATAGCTTCAGTCTGGTTAAGTAAGACTTTTAATAATAAGCCCTGATTTTCACAAAACTGTCTCAAAACTAAGATAAGGATTGGTTGTTTAGGACTTTTCTCTCACCAGAATACAATATTTAAATAAGCAAACATACACACAGAATACTCCATAAATCTATAACCACAACAGTAGTCTCCATACAGACATTCACTCTGATGGCTATGCTGCATATTATTATTATCAAAGACAAAGGAACAATACATAACCAAGACAAGGAAGAAAAAAAGAATCATGAAAGACTGATTGAAAAATTATGCATGGGATGCACAATACTGGACTGATTTGAATCACATTAACTATTTTATTAAGATTCCCTTTAAAGGAAAATCCTCAGCTGAGTATCAAGGGGAATTAAATGAAATGAAGTTTAGTTTACTGAATAAGATTTCCTGTTTTCATTTAAAGTAGGCCCTAAGCTAGCAATATCACTAATTGTGTTAACGCTGACAGTAGTTGTTTGGTGTTTTGTGCTTTAAATTCCATAGGAATATGTAGTGTGGCACAACCCTTGCCTGTCTTTTCATCTTCCCTCCATCCCACAGCCCTGACTCCAGAGATCAGGTTGATTAATGCAGATGACAAACGGCACTCATTTATCTCTCCCTCTGTCTCTTTTTCTCCTCCCTTACTATATTAATGACTGTAATCAACTCTAAATAAATAATTTGTGTCCCTAAGTGCATGAATCTCACCCTTCCACCTGTGGCAAATTCAAAAGTTGGATTAAAAAGTGCTTTGCAATGCAGTTTCTTCCTTTCTCTACAGTATTTCCCTCTCCTCCCTTTTACATCTTTTTCATCATTTATCTGTGTCTGTTTCTTTTGAGAGACACCTTGAAGAGATTAAAGGTGTGCTGTGGTGCAGCAGAGGGCCTGTCTCTGTCTTTGACTGGTAGAAGCACAACGATGTGGTGACCGCCTTGTTTCCTGCGGTTGCATCATGGCCATGTTGCATGCTGTTTACTTTCAAAGGGCCAAAATAATAGTTGCTGTCTCTTTTGCCCCCTTCTCTTCCTCTTTTATTCTCTCGGTACAGTGTCATGAAGCCCTTATCGCTCAAAAGTTGGTGGCTCTCTTTAAACTCCAGCCAATTCATTGTGCACCAAGTTGGCTCTGAACTTGACCCTTAACTGTGTGTTTGTAGTGTTTCTTATGCATGAGGAAGGAAAGTTGATTGGCTGAGGTTCCGACAAGGACTGTAGGCCTTTCTCCCTTTTTTTTTTGTTGTCGGTGCAACAGGATATCACGCCATAGTGTGTAAAAACAAACGCTGATCCACCGTGGCAGTTTGGTTAGGTTTAGGAACCAAATATTACTTTTGTAGGTTTAGGCACCAAAAACCTCTTGGTTAGGTTTAGGAAAAGTTCATAAGGTGCATTACATCCCTGTATTTGGTCCTGCAGCTTGACTAGCACTTACACGAAATACTACTGTGGCCACATTTTTGACTCTACATGCAAAAATGTCACCATATGTGTACAGCAGGTTCTTGTCTTGCTGAAAATATCCCTATTTTGGTGATAGGAGTTTCGGTCTGCGCCCTCGAAGCATAATTGTACGGTGTGCCTCAGCTAAAATCCATGAAACCTCTGATCCAGGAGACACACAGCAGCTGATATGAGATGACCTAATTACACAATTTGACTTGCTTTTTTAAACTGAATTCGAATCTTATAATATCCAAGATAGAGAGACCCTAAACCTTTAAGCAACCCAAGCATTTAGGCACACTGAACATTTCTTGAGAAATATTGTAGCTTATTGTTTACTGTTGAGAAATCCTTAACGAAACGAGAACCAGAGCTAATTTGTTGTAAACGGGGTACTAGACGTGATGATCTCTGTGTTTTACCTCTGCTCACTGTCCTGCCATCACATTTAATCACAGATGTATGCATGCTTTACATGCATGGATGATATTGAAACAAAAATATCAAAAAATATATTTTTTAAATATTTCAGAAACCCCTTCACCTACCACTACAGGTAGGACTTTAGTTTTAGAACCACTGCTCTAGTGGATCAGCAGTTCTATTACACATTTTGCCGTGAGACTGGTCTGTGGTTTCTCTGTATTCCAATACAACAGTGCACCTGGTAGCAAAAATGAAGATTATTAACTTCATTAAGGTAGGATTTACTAACAATAGGATAACTCAGTGTATGTATGATCACAGCCTTGATCTTTTAACAAACAGACAGTATGAAAACTTGTCTTTTGAAATAATTTAAACATATTTATTGAATAGAAGATACTGTCAAACAAAAATAAGGTAAAACTGCTTTTTACCTTAGGAATAAAAAGCAGACATTTTCTGGAGAGATAATGTGACACTACTCAGCTCAATATCAGTAACATTCAATCAGACAGAAAATTCCAGCAAAGACACTTTGAGGGAACTGCAGTATGGCTCATCAAGTGATCTCTGGTGTATAAAATGAGTCCCAGAGATAAGCAAATACCAGCATTTATGAAAGATTGCTTTGCAACAAGTAGTTGTAGCCATGCAGGGCTGCTGTGTATCTACACTATTTTGTATGTTTTATTTGTTTTTAACTATGGAGGAATGTTGAATTTTTGTGTTTCTTTGTGTCTTTGCACTGCTTTCTGGTGGGATGTCCTGGTAGCCAAGTGGTTAAGACGCATACAACTTTATTGCATGTTATACCCCTCTTTATCACCCTGTACTGTCTGCTCACTGTCATTTATGAAATAAAGATATCAAGTTATCAAAAAAGGGCCATCTTGCAGGCTGTTAAGGGCCAATACAGTTGCTGTCTCCTTTGCCCCCTTCTCTCCCTCTTTTATTCTCTCGCTACAGTTCCATGTAGCACTTATCACTCAAAAGTTGGTGGCTCTCTTTTTTTGTTGTCTGTGCAACACCGTATCGCGTCATAGTGTGTAAAACACATGCTGGTTCAACCTTGGCTAGTCCACTGTGGCAAATATGACTTTTTTAGGCTTAGGCACCAACAACTTGGTTAGGTTTAGAAAAGTTCATAAGGTGCATTACATCCCTGACCAGTCAGTGTTTACTTTTGGTTTCAGATGGGAGCAGCGTGGGTGAAAAGTCCTGTGTTTGCTATTGCACCTTCATACACACATGTAGTTTTCATGTTTATGTTGTTCAATGTTGGCTAATTTTAAGTCTGATGTTTTAGTTATCTTTTATCAACATTTTGATTTGAATAAAATGTGATGTGACTGAAAGGCATTGGTGGTTAGCAGTTAGTACAAAAATGATGAGTATGAAAAGTTTCACCTTTGGGCAAACTAAAAGCTCTGGTACTAAACATGGCCATTGTGGAGTATATAAAAATTGCTGACTGTTTCTGGAACATTTGAGGTTGCAAGAAATTACAGTATACACTTCTGTTTATTTTTAGAGCTTATTTACATTTAGGGACCCATAACAAGTAAAACACCAATACAGTAAAGCACAAAGGTTCACTTATGCATTTATCAAAATGGGAAATGTTTCATAAGAGTAATTAAGGATATTGTACACACATATACACGTTAAGTGTTTGCTTGCGGACGTTGTCCTTCTTGACATTGAAAGAGTGAACCCTTGTTCATTGGTTGTGATCGCCATTCAGTTCTAACTTCAGTTGACCCCTTGCCTTTGTTTCCTTGCTCAGAACCATGAGGACTCAAACTTGGACCTAAAATCACTCAATTGTTTCCTCACTGGGAATGAAGCGTTATTATTTTCAAAAAGAAGACGGTTAAACATGATATTCAATATTTGATTAAATATTTCTACACATGTGCCATCCATTGCATAATGTAGTTTGCACAAATCCCCCCTCAGGAACATTTTCCCTCGCAGAACACACAAAAGAGCCCAATGGGCTTTTGAATATTCATTAAATTTGACATTCTAGACAGTAAGGGGAACTGACAAGCATATCAGCCTGACTCACCCAACAGAATGCTCATCTTAATCCACTGATAAGCCATGCCATGTTTGAATAACTAATCAGGAAGTTTAGTGAGTGAAATCCAGTCAAAGCCAAAATTATTCACCTGATCGTTAGTATGTTTTCACTATAAATATATGAAACAAAAGGACACACAAATATCTCTACTATTCATAATGTCCATGTTGTTGAATATTGCAATCATTATTTATATTTACTCTTCTGTGAAATTATATGCAAGAAGGATGCAACATGGTGTCTTGTTTTCTTCCCATTCCTGAAATGTTATATAGCATACAGTTCTGCTTGCTCTGATTCATTGCTGTTTGTTGGCATGATCATTATTGAACACACAGATATGCACATACACATTCAATGTTTTGCATACATGAATAAGAAACCTTCCTAGTGCTCACATCACTCAGAAAGAGATGTTAATTTGGGGATTTTGTCAGGAAACGTCTTTGGTTTGTGCATGAGTGTGAATGTGTGTGTGTGTGTGTGTGTGTGTGAGAGAGTGAGTGAGTGAGAGAGTGAGAGAGAGAGTGAGTTTTGGTGGAAATTGGGTCAATGAAAATGCCAACCTCCCTTTTTCTCTCTCCCTGAGCAGATGGAGCTGGTCTTGGGTAAGCTTC
>NW_023339729.1:10395493-10419702 GCF_004916995.1 Morone saxatilis | reverse complement strand
ATTGCCTACCCTACCTTTAATCTTGCTGATGATTTACTTATGCCTGTAGCACTCAAGATGTGTTGCCAACCAACTGTCAGACACACGTGTACATATACAAATAATGTAAAAATACTTGTCTGTCTCTATTTTTGACTTTGTACAAGACAAGTAACACAATGCTAATTTCTCACTAGAAACACAGCACGCCAAGAAAGCACAATATTTGTAAATTTTTTTAAACTAAATTTTAACCATAAAATAGTTTGTTTCTTAAAACTTAAAAGACGGTTCTGAAGGTGCAAACACCCTGTAGGCTTTAAATGTGATTCATATGAATTTGAAGAAGACTGTTAAAAGCATCATATATATGACATTTATGCCTGTGAATAGCCCACAAAGTAGAGCAGTGCCCAATTTAGCCACTACAGTGTAGTATCACTTTTTCTCACAATAAAGGACAGTATGAAGTATATCACAGACATTTTCGAAAAGGTAAAAGTAAAGTTATAAAGATGTCCTTGCACCTTTTATTTTCGGGCAAATCCTTTCAGGCTATGCTATTATGGCTCCAGAAAGTAGATGTTGCTGATGCTCTTGCTGAAGCAGCCCTAACCTTTTAGTCTAGACTATGTAGCTGTTGAATGGACCGTGCCTGGAGATCCCAGGCTGTACTTCAATTCATAAAAGGTGAAAAATGATTTTGCCAATGGCCAGACCATGCCAAGCTTTAAAGGCTGCCAGAGAAATATTTAAAAAACAGTCATAAAATCCACATTTAACCATTTAGGACACTAAAAGTCTGAGCTATATAACCTTATATTTTACTTAAAAGCCTTAATGCTGCATTTAGCATATTGCCAGAATTCTGACCTAAGGAAAACTATAGTCATTTAAATTAGACAAAATATGATCGACTTTCTCTACATAGCCAAAGGATAAAAAGTGCCTAATTTTAGAAGTGTTTCTGGGCTGAAGAATGAATTAGCATTCATATATGAAAATTTGCATGTATGCAAAAACTATTCAAGGCCAGACACATATGCAGAGAACAAATAATTACATTAATGTCACATACTGTTTCACACACTCCTGTGATGTTTAATCTCCAGGAGTGTGCTACTGAGGAAAAGAAAGGTGAGGGTGGTGGGGAGGCATAATCACAAAGTGCACTAAAGCTGACTTTGATTAAAAATTCATCTTGACCTGTTTAGGAAAAATTAACCATGCATGCAGTGTTTACATGGCTTAGCCACACTCTTCTTTGTACCTATCCCCCAATCCTTTTACAGCGTCTTCTTGCGTCATATTCCATCATTGCTAGAAGCCCTAATTTAAAGCCTCAAATTTAAAATCCAGGATAGCAAACCCATATAACTTTATTATGGCCTCAATGCTTTAATGTGCAGTAGTAAAAAAGTTACACAGGGGCCATTTTAATGTCCTCTCATTAATTACAGAGTACAAATTGGAGAACTTAGAATCCCATTGAAGTATGTGAAAAGTTTAATAAATTATTTATTTTGTTTTTACCTCCATTCAGAACTTGAATTCCAAAAACAAAAGGAGCTCAGAGGCAAAGTTAACGGAAAGTTGTGAGGAAAAGAAACCGGTAATCCGGTTAGGGTGGGTACCACTGAGTTGGAGATGTGAATTAGAAGCACTTTCTCCAGCCTCAGCCACCAAACTGATGTTGATGAGGCAAAGTAAAATGAAGAACTGAAGAAGAACACATATTTGACAGTAGTTTTCAAACTGTGATAAAGTTTGATAGTGTAATGACATGACTTTGTTCTTATACTCATTTAAGATCAAAGCTGATTGTAGAATATCACTTGTTGCTATAACTTTTAAGGAGATGACCAAATAAAGAAAATAAGTTTTTTAGTGTATCTGGATACGAAATCAGTGTAAATATTGCAGACCTGACCATGACCTCAGTGTTGATACATATGTTGAGCAGGGATGTGTATGGAACTATATTTGCCAGAAGACGTTTGTGTGAACCACGACAACCTGCAGCAGGCTGGTATGAATAGGCAAAAGTTATTTTAGCATGCATTTATTCTTGCAAATTAAATGTAGTGTTTTTGTTTCAAAGTGGTAATAAACCGCGAAGTGCTTTAGCACCATGGTGAAAACAATAAAATGCCTGTGATAACTACAGGGCACCCTATTGACTCAGCAGACTGAAGCTCATGTCACATGCTTGTTAAAAAGTTCAGATCTGACACAGGACCTCAGTCACATGCACTGTACTGTTTCCTTTTTTCACAGTTTCTTTCTCTAGCACCTCTCTTCATCAGTGAGATATTCTCAAAGCTTTATTATTACTGAAGGATCCTGCTGAGCGAGGCACTTGTGACAACAGAGGAGATCCTGTCAGGAAGTGATTATTTAAGTCAGTGCATCAATTAACATGTCTGCCTAACGAGGAGTCCTGTTGTCATTGGTGACAGCAGAATTACTTTTAGTGTTATCAGTGGGAGAGACGTTTGCAGGAGCAAATAAATTGACCCAAAGCACTTGATTTACACAGAATTAAAATTAGCTACCTGCTAATCACTAACACGAACCAAAAAGATCTGATAGTTATTATTGGACAAACCACTCCTCACACTGTTGACAACTAAATGTGTACAATGACGGGAGACACTTAACACAATGTAGTTGTGTAATTTCAAAGTGTCTAAATTTTGCTATGGAGAACCTTGATATTCCGTGCTTTTTATGCTTTACTCTTTTCCCTGCTGTCACTGTTAAAAGCCATTCAGAACAAACATTTCAGAAGTGACTGTAGCTATAATAAGTCTTTCTTCCATTTCGATGTTTAGAGGATTACTGAATGACACATCAATTAGAGCAAAACTCAAAACAAGTTTCACAGCATAAAAAACACACAAAGTGAACACATCTACCGTTTAATTTTCCTTTGCAACACCACATCACTGTTCATTTGCATAAAGTAAAACTGCTCAACGGAGATGTTTCCTCCAGCCATCACTCCACTCTCTGTCAATCCTTTTCTCTAAGCAATCATTTGAAAAGAATAATTTTGTCTCATGTTGCTGCTGCACACATACAGAGCACCACATTGCTTTGTATATAAACCTTTTTTTTCTTCCCAGGTTAATTTCAATTGAGTGTGAAAGCCATAGGCCCAATTCTTATGTAATCACATATTAAAGCCCCAGTGCAAAGAAAAGGTTGAGTCATAATATTGTAGCTAAAGACCAGATAATTTAAAAATTATTGTTCATACCTTTGTATTGCAGCTGCTGACTCTTATCTGAAAATAGGCAATAAATTATAAACAGGCACATGTTGTCTTTTATAACCTTTTTGTCTGATGCTACTGTTCTTCCACAGTATGTCTGAAATGTGCCTATTATACTAGAACTTTTCTTACATTTTTCCAAGTTCTCACTATCATGTGAGGCTGCCCAACTTCCACTGTTTTAGAATCTTTTGTACACTCCTACTGAGAAGACAAGATGTTTTTTTATTCTGTGAATAAAACACAAATCTTTGGAAATATGCTGACCTACACCCATGCTGGAAATCTGCACTACGAGCTCTATTAAAGGACAAGAGCTGAACAACCAAAGAGAACTAGCTAGGTCTGAGACAGCAACTAGCACCGCACATCTCCAAATTAAACTAGCTTAACATTCTCTTTATCTTTCCTTTCTTAAACACGAGTCTTGTTTTTCTTTCATTCCCCTCTCACCATACTTCTCCCATCTCTGTCAACCCCAACCCCTCAATCTGCTAAACCTTTGCATACAATTGTAACAAACACACACACACACACCTTGCTTTAGGGTGAGCCTTTCACAACACAAATCTCAATTGCTTTTTCACACTGTTGGTGGAGGAGTGAGAGGCTTAAGGAGGGAGAGATAGACAGGATAAAGACAGCAAGAGAGAGAGATGAGAAAAAAGAACTTCATCCCAGATTGATGGCTGCTAATAAAGTTTGATTATTACTGACAAGGCACTCTGGGTTTCTAATTGACACTTGTAATAGCCTGGGAGCCCAGACAGTGAAGGAAGGGGATAGGGAGAGAGAGACTTTCTTTAGGCTCAACAGTCTGCTCTCTCCTGCAGCACATCACAGCCCAAATCACAAAATGAAGGGAAACACGGTTGAACAAAATGAAGTAAAGGCAAACTGCCATCGAGACCACTGTTGGTAATTTGTCAACTTTGTCAGTAGATTGATCAACTTTTCAAACCTCACTGCCAGCCTTTGCTTGAAAATGCACCAGCAACAAATCTACTATCTGACCATGTCAGTGTTAATTTAAACTCCACTATATAGCGGAGCAGCAACACTACTACAAACCGGGCTGACTAACATATAGCTGATAGACAACAACTGGTGCATTACCAAAACTTGGGTAAAACTTGATCTCTAGAATTTCTGTTCCGTGCATGCCAGTACGTAGACATAAATAAACTATTTGAACATGTTCTCATCCCTGGTCAACAAATACCTAAACAGCTTTGTCACAGCGCTGTTTACACTATGTCACCTGACACAGTTACACCTTACACAGTTACACCAGAGTTACATAAAATATGGTATGTCTTATAGAGACACTAAAGGGTAGCTTGTGCATCTGTATGAGATGCCAAAGAGCCATGACAAAACATTGGTATTTGACGTCCTGGGAATGAGATCAAGCTGATTATTTTGACAGTTATTCTTTGGGTTATAATGTGCACTGAACTGAGGATGTCACATACCGAAACTGTCTCAGGCGAATACACATACTTTTACAGGCCTTGTATCTAGCTATGCAGATTATGGTTTGAGTTTGAGTTTTTTAGATCTTCCCTGTTATATATGCTGCCACCCCAGTTGAAGTGAATGGGTCTTAGTTTTCATACTGACTGTTTCTTTAGTACAAAGTAGTTCCAACACAGCTTTTTCTGTGGATTATTGAGACTAAGTGGGACATTGTTCCATAGACAAAATTCATTTTTCTATATATCACAACAGTGTGGATCATCTTAGTTGTCCTGATATCTGTACTCATATTGCACTGGTGTCACAGCAAAACAAAACTTAAAGATGCTGGGATTCAAAGTTCTATCCTTTAGTGGTCACTGAAGCTATACCTACATACACTAATGGTTCTGTAAGAAACTTTGGATAAAAACATCAGATGGTATGTTTAATGTGCTGTGAAAGTTTTGCAATAAATTGAAACCCACTGCTCCTTTCTCTCTTTCTCTTTCACACCTTCTCAGGTTCAGAAATGGTAGAGGCCCAGTGTCAGAGGTTTGAGGTGAGGAGTACAGATGGAGAGAGAGTTCTGTTCTCTGCAGATGAAGAAGAGATCAGCATCGGCACCGAGAAACTTAGAGTCACAGGTAGGTACTATATACTATTACTAATATTGTACTATATACATTTATGCAAAATGAAGTAATATAGCTTTTTTTTACAGTAATGTTTCTGTTAAGGTTCCCTGTGGAGTTTTTTTTTACCTCTATTAGCACTGAGGAGCTGTGCTGAGTGGTTCCCAGTTTTGCTGATCTTGTGCACGCACACGAGGACGCACATGCTTATACGTGTGCATGGGGTTGATGCACAGTCCTGACAGTGATTCATGCTATTCTACGGATCCACATGTGATGGTAACACACCACAAAAAGCAGCAATGCACCAGCAATGGTGGGGAATGTAGACTGCCAGAAAGAAAACATGGATGGATGTCCGGATTCAAAATACTTAATAAAATATACAAAAATTGCAAGTGTTTTATGAATACATTCAACACATTTGTTAGAGCTTGCAAATATACACAATATGTTTTGGTGAGTAACACTGAATGTAATAAACATAAATTCTTTTTGTAAAAAAGAAAACTCCACAGGCCTCCTTTAATATTAGGTCTCTTTAATTCAGGCAATTTTCATATCCCCAGATTTTTGTGCAGTACAGATTAATTGGTTAGAAGCTCCAGCTCCTAGGGCCGAGTGAGACAGGTTAATTGTCTGACACACAATGCTCCCCTAAACTGAAATTAATTTTGTATCCAGATATCTGACATAATTATAATAAGGACATTGTCATAACTTGTTGCTGCCTGAATTGTAATTAAAAGGACGGTATCAAAAGAAAGAGAATACGAGACAGATCATTGAGAGGTCAGAGCAAAGCCAGGTGAGCATAATTGCAGTGGAAAAAAAACAAAGCACTTTAAGTAAAATGAAAAAGAAAAAAGCTAAGAAATGAGATGGGAATATTGTCCTTTGGTGGACTACAATGTCTGTTTGTCTCTTGTTTTCTTTTTACTTTTTTCTCTCTTATTAAATGAAAGTGAGAAAATGTGAGTGTGTTTACATCTGTGTTTGCTTTTATGTTAAAATATATCAGTAGTATTTTATATAAAAAATATGCATTTACACAAACACACAAATTCAACTTTAAAGGTGGACTACACAAATACACACACAGACACACACCTAGGTAATTGATGTGTCCATTAGAGGAGGTGAGAAAAGAAGCTGAACAATGGAAAGAATGCAAATATGAACACATCTGTTCAGCTCTTGCTACTGTTTATTATTTAGATTTGTAAATAGATACTCTTTTTTAAATTTTAAATGAACAATGTTTCCACATGTTGCTGCCCACTGCAGTAGCAAGAGGAGTACAGCAAATACTGCACAGCTAATGTGGAAGGTTACATGTAAGCCTGCTGTTTATGAGAATCAGCCAATGCAAGCCAGTTCCATGGCAGCTAGTGAGGTATGTGATACTAGTGGGCTTGATTTCCATGCGTATACATATATACCCAGTATGAATTGTGTTGGTTCCAATGTACTGGCTCTGCTTTGAAAACACTTCATGGGTATTGTGTACCAGGACAGGTGCCACCCAACAAGCTATGACAAGCGTATAAACATTTAATTTACATAGCAGAGTGCTTAGAGAACATTGTAATTATAGAGGTGTAACCAAAAGTAACACATTCAGAAACTGGAAGAAACATGGACATCCCTGTATAGAGTAGCAATCAGAAATAACACACACTGCTATTTTCACTAGGGATGTCCCAGTCCGATCTCCGATATAAACGATCAGTATCAGCACAAATCAAGGCATTTTTATCGGCATAGGCTATGTTGAGCTTTTTTGATCCAATCCAATCTTTTGTTTTTGTCATACAGCTGTTTCTACTCATGAAGCTCTAATGCACGATGCAACCATTGTCAACTCTTGCTGTCTCTTTTTCTCCATTCTGCTCTGTGTGTGTGAGGGAGGAGAAAGCAGTAGATATCCGACATAGCCTCTGCAAGTGCAACAAACGTGAACCTGTGAACAAAAAGACAATAAGAGTAATTAACTAATGGACGATGGAAATAAACACTCACGCAAAATACATTTCATTCACGTGGGTTAAAGCTTCACTAAAGCAACAAACACTGGAGAGAGAAACTCCCTCCAGACAGCAACAAGACCAAAAAGATTACAGATCATTTTTTATTGTATACTTTGTGTATAAAAATGCCTTTAAAAAAATCATTAGGTAACAGCTTCAATTTTGGCATTTTGTTTCTTTATGCAATGTAAAGCTATTCAATTGTCAAGCATATACATTGGGTTGAGTTTAATAACTTGTATGTACTTAACGTGTGCACTGTGCACTATTATCTGAAAAAAATACAAGTATGTGATTGGGACTTGGTATCAGCAGATTCTCAATATTAAATGACTCGAATCGGATCGGTGGCTAAAATCTTGATTGGGACATCCCTAATTTTCCATTATTGACAGAACCGGGAAGCCTTTCTTCTTCTTTGAATTTTGTTGGCAGTTGCACAGACATACATATGTGTGCTATGTTCAGTGAGCCTTGGAATAAACCTCAGAAAAGCTTAACAAATGCAACAGCTCTCCAAGTTTAAGTCCTTTGGAGGTACAACAGATGGGAGATTTTTGGAGACAGTGGTCCTCATCCTCCCCACAGGTCCTCCTTGAATCTCCTTGAAATAAACTTGGACTATGTTGCTTCAGTTTCAAAGAACAATTTAAGTATACTTTTGTTATCTGTGGGCCTGCCAATGGGCAAAGTTGCTTTGTGTAGTGTTGTAGCAGTGCTGAATATCCAGCATGCTTTCTAGAGTCTCAGCAGGAGCCATGACCAGCACTTTCCCAAAGCATCTGTTCAGGGCTGCAGGCTAAAGCAGAGGTGCTTGCTGTACATGGGGGGTTAAACACTGCATTATATCAGAGCCAACCATTTATAGGGGACAATTATGTCCATACTGAATGCAACTACTTTGCTTCAGTAAAATGTGTTTTGGGGCAATGTAGTGCCATCTGGTTCACATTTTTTATTAACACATCAGAAACAAATACTGAATGTAAGGACTCAGCAATAAAGGATAACTGAGGTAGTTTAAATTACTTTGATTAAACATTTATATAATAAAGTCAACACTGACTTCCAACATACAGCCCTGTCTCCAAAGTATGCCACAAGTTACCATAATATATATATATATATATACATATATATATATATATATTGCTACTAGAAGTATTCTCTCATTTGAAAGTAGTTGTATGATAATTTGTATCATGGAGGATCTGAACACAAATGTGATATGTGATGCATTTTAAGTATCTGCCTCAGCTCCAAGAACAGAGTTATGATGCAATATTGTGTAGCCCTTCACACAAAAGATGTATGTGTTTTCTTTTCCTTCCTTTCATCCTCGCTTACCCTCTCTACAGGGAATGAAGGCGTGGTGTTTAGCCATTCCGTAGAGACATCACATGTACGGGCAGAACCCTTCCAGGACCTAAAGTAAGTACTCTCAATTATTTTTTGATTATGCATGTGTGTCAGACAAGCAGTCTTGCGCACTGGTTCACTTTATGAGTTACCCTTGTTGTTAATATTTTAGTCGTGGTAGAATATTTAAGTGTATGTTCTTCTGAATAATTACTAAGATAAAAACACCACACAATTTAGACAAAAAACGCATTGTTATGTAAAAATCTAAGCTGCAGCGTTACCTGTGGTAACAGTGTGCTCCTGGCTTATAATCGGCTCACTGCAGAAAGAGGTGTGCTGGTGATTGGCAGTCTGACAGGCTTGACAGAGAGAACAAAATCCCTCCTGGCTACTGTGTACAAGGGTCAGGCTGTTACCAAGTGGAGCCTTCCACTGATACATGCACATGAACACATGTAGTGCTCAGTTTCCACAATTTACACGTGGAATAGAGTTTGTTACCTTCTTAGTGGCTATTTGAATCATATGAAGGACACAGTTTGCATCTGACCAAGTCATTTCACACTAATGTGAGCTAATGAGTGCAGAGTCTTTTCAAAATGATAACTGATTAACTGATTTATATATTTATTTATTTTACAAATAGGATAGGAAAAAACTGAATACTTACAACCAGAGGCTCCTCAATAACACTTATGCTAGATCTCCATACTCAGCTCAGTCTGATCTACCATTGTCTCACAATGTCTAACAACAGCACAGACTGTTGATTCCCATGTCACTGCATCAGTGAAGATGGGCCATACCAGCTAAATGTCTTCTCTTTGTCCCCTCTCCTGAAGTGTGTTTGGGGGGTCTTTCAGACGTATGTGAAGTTCCTTCGCTACTAATGTCTCAAGCCCATTTCGATATTATCAGGCAGCATCTAGCTGAAGTGGTTTTTGGCCAGGGAGGAGCTCACAAACAGAGAGAGATGAAGGGAAAGAGATGGGTGCAGAAACAGAGGGGAAGTTGACAAAGTGATAAGGCATGAAAACCAAGATGTGTGGAATGTTCTGTACAAGGGAAAAAGTGGAGAAGGCAGGAAGAGATATAATTAACTGGATAGGGGGAGATGAAGCAGGTCTAAGGGTAGGGGTGACAAAGAGGACAATCAAATCATTGAAGAAAAAGAAGACAGAGGACAGA
Organism: Morone saxatilis; assembly: GCF_004916995.1. NCBI lineage: Eukaryota > Metazoa > Chordata > Actinopteri > Moronidae > Morone > Morone saxatilis. Next base: position 10,409,773 of record NW_023339729.1, on the reverse strand, counting down.
AAAGGGTGACAGAGGGGAAAAAAGTTCAGAAGGAGGGGATGGAAGTTATTGTATAGAAGAATAGATTAAATCGAACCAGCTCCTGCAGGGTGGTTGGGTTGTATCAGCGGCAAGATAATGGCATACAGCAAAAATATGAATGTATTCGAGGTGTGCAAATAGACAAGAGTTGCTTTCTTTTGAGACGAGGGAAAAATATGAAGTTTAAAATGTTGAACCAACTATAGGACCAGCTGTTAACAAAAAAAGAAAAGTTGCATTATTTGTGTGTTTTTCATTGACTGGCTTTAAAAAGAAGCAGTTAATGTGGTGAGAAAATGTTTGGGCAGGCTAACAACACCATCCATTATCAATATTGGAGAGAAATTGTAAGACACTACAGGTTACTTTATACTCTTCTTAAGCATTTCATTTCTTTATTCAATAATTTAATCAGTTCACATCAAGCTTGCCAGCTGCACCATCGATGGCTTATTTTTCTCTAAAAACATCAACAGACACCTTAATAGAGTCCCTGCTGAAGCTAATGTTCTTTTCACTTTATTGAATTGAGTAAATTGCCTGCTTATTCAAGTGCTTGCTTGTCTTAGTTAGCATTGCCTGAACCAAGGCTACTCCCTTCCATTTGTGCCATTCTTTTAGACTGCATGCATTCACATTACCGTACATCTCACTACCCATGTTTTGATTGTAGCTGGCAATGAAGATCCCAACAAGTGTATGGAAATTACTAAGGGGTGCCCCAGTGGCTCAGTGATCCTAGACGTGTGATTGCTTAATCTTGGGTTTGAATCCTGCCTGGAACCCATGTCAAATGTCTTCCTTCTCTTTTCCCTTTCCTCTTCTTACCGTATAATCCCAAGCAATCAAAAAATAAAAGAAAAATGTGTCAGACATAAAATACATTCAGAAACAGAGAAAAATTGAAATAATTTGAAACAGAGGTATGAGATGGATGGGCAGAGAGAGACAAAAGAATGGTTGAAAGCAAAACAAAGTGGGTAGTAGAGGAAATAGGACCATGCTGAGGGATCAAAGGAGAGGAGGGGGGAAGGCATTTTGAGGAGTGGGTGAACTAGAAGGAGATTAGTTGAAGGAAAGTGAGAAGTGACGGAGGGAGGTGTAAGGTTAGGTGGGGAGGGAAAGATACAGAGAAAAGGAGGAGTGAGAACACTGGGTCAATGGATGGGTCAGTGCAGATAAGCAAGGGGATGAAACCTGTGGTGAAGGCCTTAGCTGAAGAAAGAGAAAAGGAAGCACCCCAGTGCCTATTATAAATTCAACACACCAAACCATTGGGGCTGTTTTATTATTTTTCAACAGTTTTTGTCATTAACACCTTTGTGTAGTGACATAAAACAAATTATTGCTGTTAAAAAGCACTTAATGCATCAGTTTTCCCTGAATTTACCCTGTCATCATCAACATCATCACAAACAAGACAGCCAGAACAGTATGAGTTTATGGATAAATATAATTCAACCATGCATGCACACAAAATACATCCACATAAACACACATACATCTGTAAACAATCGCATTAACACACATATAATGAAACAAAATACAAACCGATGTTATTACACGCTAAGCACAACTCACCCATAAAAGTGCACAAACACTCACACAAAGAATTTATGGATTAAACCAGACATTAAAACACAAATGTATAAACTGAAAACGGTTATCACCCCACATACAGGATTGTCAGTGAAACCGTATGAATACATCAAGAACACACATAAAGTGCCACCTTCGCACACGCATTGCACTGACGTCTCTGCTGCATCACCTGCTGCAGGGTTAATGAAAACCATAGAAAAATAACACTGATAAAAAGGCGATTACATGCTTGAAATACCTCCCTCTCTCCGTCGTCAGTCATTAGCTGTTAAATGGTAGGGAAAGAAACAACGGACTGAAGCATAGTCATTATCATGATGATCTTTTCAGTTTTCAATTGAGGTGTTTTCAATATCAGTAGATATTTTACACTATTAGTAGAGAATGTACCAACACAAAAATAAAGTACAGGTTCTCTTCTTTTTTCCGAATTCACAGATTTTAATGCCTTTCTGGTTGGAATGATCCGTCTTTCTACATACCTGTCTTTTTTATTTTTGGCCTCATCTCAACACTTCCTAACTCTCTTGTTGACTAACTCTTTTATTCAAGTACACACTTTTTTCTTTCCCGTTCTCATTCTGTCTAGATCTTCCAACATGTGCATTCCTTCTTTCTGCCCCTATCTCCCTCTCTTTTTCTGCCTCGTTATGAAAAGTAGAGCGTTATGCAGTGAAGGTAAATGGGACATGTAATGAGCGGATTGAAGTCCATTTAAAGCTAATGATCTATCTTACAGTTTAACAGTGAGCGAGGAGGAGAGGGAAAGAGGGAAACAAAGAAAGATAGATGTACACACTTTACATGATAAAGTACAGGTCAAGAAATTCCTATGCAGAAATATATTGTATAGAATAATTTCCACTTTATATAAGGCAGTTATTGGCTCAATAAACTCTTTTTTGTATTTTACTGTTACACCTAGTCCGTTTCAAGTAATTTGACTTCATTGTATGCTGGGGAGAGAATGGACAATGCAACAGAGTGAAAAGAGCAGATGAAAGATTGGATAAGGCATTTATCAAGTTATATTTAGGCAAACAAAACTTAATTGCAAGCGGAATGTGGGGAACAAACACTACTCCTGTCCTGTAGTTCAACTCATCAATCTTATAAAAAGAGTATTGCATTACCACAAACTGCATTCTGAGCGTGTGTGACTGAGCCACACTATACGTAACTATAGGCAGGCTTGAAGCCATGTAAAGTGCAAATCACTGTGACCAGAGTCGGGTGCAGTGAAGATTTCTATCAGTGTTGTTTAAAATTCTACAGGAGTTGAAGAAGCCCTGGATAGCAGACGTGACAAAAGAGACATGAATGCACAACACACACAGTGTTAAAAATGGGTTATGCTAGTAGCACAGAAATAAAATGCTCAGCAGTCTGCTTTCCAGAGAACACTCCAGGAACGCTATTCCGTGCCTTTTCAAAGGCTCTGGTGTGATCGCCACTGTAAGACGTGTTCACACTGTTCTGCTTTTTTTCAAACTCTTTTCCACTTTTAAAGTGTACGGAAAGCAGCCGCGAGGCAGACAGAAAGCAGTTGCTTTGGAAAAAGTGCTGTGCCTGGGATCTTTTTAAGCAGCACAGTTCAACATCTTACAGAAGCATTTGTGACAGTGACTGACTAAATAACATAAAAAATAGAAGTCGGGATTGACAATACATAGGCAGCCAACAACAACAAAGACTCTGAAAATGCAGGAAGTAGCTGTAGAAAAGTTGGTCGTTGATGTTTGTGGAGCACATAAACTGTGAGTTTCTTAATTCTTTTTTGAGTTGTAGCTTGTACAGTTTACTGATAGAAGCAGAGACTCCACCAAGTCACTCTGATAACAAAACTGCTTTTCATTATCAGCACAACATGTAGCTGAGGCAGCACTTTAACTACAAATACCACAACAGTTTGAATGCAGAAGTAGGTAAAAAGTTTCCAAATGCAGTGGTGACAGTATTTTCTGGACATAAAAAAGGCATAATGGGAGACAGATTGTCTAAGAAAATAACTTGTCTATGTGACTATGAATTTACAAAAGAAGGCATTACCAGTTGATTATTTATATATGTATACAATAATGAATCAATATCTATAACTACATTTGCATACGATTCACCACAACATGAGTAGTATTATATATATACGTATATAATATAAATTGCATATACTGTGATACAATAGTTTTATCCATAGTATCACCCACCCTTTATCTTAATGTAAACCTCACTATTTTGACAGTGTGTATGTATCCTGATATATCAGTTATATCTGTATCTCACTGACTTAATTGCATTTAAACTATTCTTCAGCAAAACAATGCATTTGGCCTCAGGATACTGCAAAGGACAATTAAAAAAAGATTAGGTTTAGTGTTAAAGGCTTTTCTGATACACATACCCAACAGTTTTATACTCAGGCAGGATTGAAGAGTTGTTAGAAATGAATGAGGGGTCCATGTTTTTTCATGACGTGCTGTTGTTTGTGTGAACGCCTTACTCAAACCATCATTCAGTCCTAACATCATTCAAGAACAAAGCCATATTTTCACAACTGGTGCATTTTGACCAAATAAAAGACAAATCAAGCCAACCTTCAAACATTTTGCCTGTTATCTTTGAGTAACTGTGTAACCTGTAATTGTTGAGCCTGTCCATGATTGTGTGTGTGTGTGTGTGTGTGTGTGTGTGTGTCTTCTGTGATTTGAGGCTCTTCAATATTTATAGTCTTCTTAACTCAGAGATTAAACCTTGAATTCTGTTGTTTCTTGTTTTTTTTTCTCAAAGTGTTTTTGAAAACTTTCTTTCTCTCTCTCTGTGTCTTCCTAACACTTTTTTTTTACCACCCTTGCATCTTTCTGGTGGAACTCACTCGTAACATTGATTGATTGATAGATTGATAGGCATATTTAAACAACTTAAGACTGCCATTTTTTTAGAGAGGTAGAGAGGAGAGAAAAGAGAAAAGAGCATCACACTGAGGTGTGGGAAAGGAGAATGTGTAAGTATTTATAAAATATAATGTTTGTGAAAAAATGAATGACGTAAGTCCTGAAATCACTCAAACACTGTGACAGAAAGCTGCCAAAGGTGTAGACATTGAGGTAAAGAGGGAAGAACTTCAATCACTCTATAAAAAAAACAAGGACAGCTAAACTGACAGACGAGTGGCTGGAAAGCTAGACTGACAGTCAGACAGCCAGATAGCCTTGATGGAGCTGTAATCTGCGTACTTTTAATATAAATCCTATTTTTGTTCTATCTAGGCCTAATTCCCAATGTTCTCTATTCTGTGCCCATCTTTTGTGTTAAGATCTGGTATTTTTGCACTGCATTTCCCAGTGATCACTTGGTTATCAAGCAGTATGGGCAGTAATTAAATTTCTCTGAATCATCTTACTTGTTGAAGCAGCAACCTTCACATTTCACAACAGGCATTACTGAAGGTCATCTCAGCTTATGCTTAAGTCACCAAAAGCTCAGAAACAGAGAAAGATCAAATAGGGAACAGAGTCATGTTCATCTGTGCTGCCCTTTAGCACAGTTACTGGCTCAAAGGGGCTCCACAGGAGACATTAAATAAGAGTACAATTAGACACCTTGGGGGTAAGTAAAATTTAAGTTAAGTGAGGGGCAAAATATAGGTGCTGAATGGGCTGTACAAAAATAATAATAAAAAATAGATTAGCACAGAGTAGAAGTTTTAATGATGAAATTGAATGGGGCAGAATAAATATATAGTCAAAAGGATTAACATAGCAGAAGCCTGGGTCATTGGGCAGCACTGCTACAAAAAACTAATGCAATGAAAAACACTACTTTGACAGAGACACAAAAGTCAATCGATAATTAACTGGCCAAAAAAAGTTGAGTTTCACATAGCAACACCGTGCTGACGCGAGCGGACCGCAGTTTATCTCAGGTCTCTAAACTTCATCTGATGCTTGGCTCCGCAGCAGAGAGAAACAAGCTGCTGCACAGTCAATATCTCTCTCTTTCTATCCACTCTTTCATCCTCTTATCCCTCCCTCTGTGCTTTCTTCTGCTCTTTCCAAGTCCTGGGGTCATGAGAAGGCTCCCTGGGGAGAGTTAGCCCTAACACAGGCAAGGGCATCGGAGAAGGATTTGTGCTCTGTGCCCCTTCCTCCTATCCCTCGCTCCATTTTCACGTATCTATCTATCCTTCCATCCGAGAAAAGTTAAAGAGAACTGCAGAGGAACTCAGAGCCCTATCAGACTCAGGGGCATGGGAACGGATTTTATTTAGAAAGGATAAAATACTGTAGGATAAAAAGTGGGCTTGTGACAACAGCGAGTTCCTCAGACATGGAGCTAGATATAAAATCAGTCTTTATACAAGAAAGCACACACCATTTTCCACATTAAAGCTGGCAATTATTCTTTTTAAAGTGCAGAGCATACATTACTAGAATAGGTCTATGGGTATTAGAAATGTGACAAAGAAAGCAAATATCTCAAGCAAAGGAACATTTCATTTGGAGAATCAGTCTTTATACTGTGGCTTCATATTCCTTTGTCTGAATAGTTTCAAAAAGAAGTACTTTATTGTTGTGATACACCAAACTAGCTGTTCTATAGCTGAAAATATTAGAGGTTACTAGTAGAAGAAATTTGCTTCCCATTAATTTCTATATGAAACAGGGCGAGACACATTTGCTTCCCAAATTGACCAGCCTCCTTCGCTTTGCCCCAGAGTTCAGTCTGATTAAACTATGACACTGAAAATCATAAGGCTCTAAAATGTGCATTAGATTTGACAGACTTTAAGACTGGGATAGTGTTTAACCCTCCCTCCCCTCAACAACTATTGCCTTGGGGTGTTACTCTTAATGAGAATGTGTTCTTATTTCACTTTTGTGGTTTTTTATTTTATGCTCATGTAGCTTTCTTTCCATTTGTGCTTGAGACTCTACGCATTGGGAGATCAAACCTTACAGAATCAAAGGTGAAGTTGTTATTTTTCTCTGTTTTTCCCTCTACAGTATGTTACCATCCAAATTAAACCAGGTCCCATGGTGAGGTCAACCCTGAAAGCAGCTTTGGCAGAGGCAATTGGTCTGTCTTTGTCCCCTTGTTCTGTCCTTCTTATTGTCTAATCCAGTGGTTTTTAATCCTGGTCCCCAGGAGTGCTGCTGGGTTTTCTTAGTGGGCAGGCAATTGATGTTAATTGCATTCACCTGGTGTCCCTGGTGTAAAAGAGCAGCTGACTAAATACCAAGAATGATAGCTAGCAGCGCTCTTCCTGCTCTGCCCTTATTTCTACCATTCGTATCTCCATTCCACCAAGAAAACTCACCTCCATGTGTAAATTAAAACATTTGGAGAACTGTGGTCCTATTCTACCTTTGTTTTATCCATGGCTTCAAGCTTACTGTACACTGTATTCTTCTTCCTAACCTTAAAGAATATCTATGTTCCCAGGGTCTTAACTTCCCTAACCCTTGAACTCCTTATGATTGTACAGCTGTAGTTTTCTGATTCTAAGTTGGGACCAAAAGTTGTCTTACATGATTCTCTGTAGTAGGTTCCTAAATGACAAGAGGACTAATAGGACTTAATAGCCCTGGGTCCTTGGGGTACTTCCAATTTAACCCAATTACAGACTGTAAAATTTTACAAGTCCTTGAAGTAGGGATTGGAGAAATGAGTCACCCTGTGGCCTCCATTTTCCTCTCCTTCCTCACCCACACATCCAGTGAACAGATCACTCAACTCTGACTAACAATTTCCAAACAACTAAAGGTGATGTTGAGGTCAGAAAATATCTTTAATTACTTAATGTTCTTGTGCTTCTGATTATTTTATATATATATATATATAGTATTTCTGCTTGAATAAACTAAAAACCAGTGGATACAGACAAAGAGAGTAAAAAATAAGCACATGGCAGACTTATTATCTTGAATACTTAAATGGCCCAAAGTCAAAGGGTTTAACAAATAATCCACGGTGTCTTGAACCTTCACATCAGAGAAGTACATTTTACATTTACTTTTTAATTGAGGTTACAATCCTCAAATGCCTTGTAGAAACAACAATGTGATCTGAATTAGGCCCACTTCCCCCGCAAATCTTGAAGGAGTCTCAGAGCAGAGTTGATTTAACCAGGTTTTCCTGTGAGCAGCCAGATGGAGGAGCATGGTGTGGGATGGCAAAGTACACCACCTAATTAGCTCCAAAAAAACTCGGAGCGTAAACCCGCCCCTAGCTGTTTTTTGATTAAAAAGTCTGGGTTTGTGTCAAAGTAATTGGAAATCATTAAAATTTAGAATGAGCCACAATCTCTTTGAACTGTGCCTTTGGGAAAAAAACTTATCTTTACACTAGAGTTTCCATTAAAGAATTGCAGTTCACTTGCATGATGGTTTCTTTATGCTTCGGATCAACTTGATACAGGAATCGATGGCAGGTTTGGCAGGAAAAGGCAGGTTTTTATGTCTGTCCTCTTCATTCCTTTCATGCTTTCAATGGCGATCACCACAAGCATGGCCATCTTTAGAGAAAATCTGAGAGTACTGTTGTTCTCCACAATTGTGATGCTGATTGCAGATAATAAACCTTATTCTAATGTTCACTATTCACTATTTATTCAATATATTTACAACTTTTCTATCACACATTGGTAAACCAAAGCACATTCACTTTCCTACAGTTTGCTGTGCTGCGATTAGATTTTGGATGCATCTACAGTAACACCCCTCTTTTCCTTGGTACAACAAGGACAATCAGCCCTGCCCTGCTTTGTTCTGTCTCTTATTGATTAGACACACAGGGAAATCATTGAGAACAAAGAGAGCGATGGAAGGCAAACCAAAAAAACAAGCGAGCATGGTTATGGGAACGATCCATAATGTATCTGGATTTCTTTGTGTGTTTTTGTGTATTTGTTCGAGTGTCATGTTCTACATATTGAAACAGTACTTTTTCCCAGATGTGGACATTAGGAAATCTGTGTCCTAAATTTTAAGAAGACAAGCTGATTTGATAATGATATGGCTGGTGGGGATATCCCCTGACCTGATGAAGTGTTCCAATCTGATATTTATATTTTCTTGTTAAAATACAGCTGCATTTATAATTTGGGTATAAATTCATAAATACAATCTAAATTAGTTAAGATAACCTTGACAATTTAATATCTGCATAGCCTGAAACTAAGCTTTTCTTTAATGATCATGACTGTCAGGAGTTCTTTTTTTGGGAGTTTGGTTCAAAACATTACAAGGACAAAACTGTTTGTATCTCAAACAAAGCCCAAAGAAAAAGTACATCGGAAACCAGTGAGGACTTCAATTATATCTTATTATGAATAAGTAACTTTTAGCAACTGGATTAAAGATCACACTACAAAGGAAGTAGTTAGCATTCAGTTTTTGGTTTATGAACAAAAGGAAAGAAAAGATCAACCCACACATTATTGAAGTGGTAACACAAAGAGGTGCAGAAGCTTTTTACAGTTTGGGCATATCTCAAACTTCCAACATTAAGCAAGAGCTTTTTCATTATGTACTTGCCCTATGGATATACCAACCCTGTCTTCTAGAAATCAAACTACTTTGATAAGTGATTTGATTAACTCATTTGTTTTGCCAAATTGTGTTTTTGAGGGGAACAAAAAAGTTGTTTCCTGGATTCTTTTCAGTGGCAATGTTTTTGTATAGTAAATAATATCTTTTTGTACTGAAAGCAAGTTGTAGGTAGGTGGTCAGGATGGATGGTGGGCTTAGAAAGTGCAGGACTTTGATGCCAGAGATTGGGATTTGCATCTTTGGTCCCTTCTGAACTATATTGAAGCAGTCCTGTCTCGTACTTTTAAGGCATTGTTGACTTTTTCTATACTTGCTAAGTGCAGAGGGAATCCTTGTGTCTGTTCCTCTCAGTTGGTGTAAGTTGCTTTGATGCTTACTGTCACCCAAAAGTCTAATGTTTAACAGTGGAACAGTGGAATTAAGTGTGTTATTGCACAATGCTTGCTGTAAACATAAGCCCTTGCCATGTTACTGTGGATGTCTCTTTTCTCCTTTGCTATGTATAAACTGCTCCCACAAGTCATTGTTCCTATTAGAGTGATTTTTGTTTTTTTAATTAGTTCACAGAGCTTTGGAACACCGCCTCAGTAAACTGTATACATCATTGTTTAGTCATTGTTTGTCTTTGTTGATTGTTGTTTATCTTCGTTAGTTATTGTTTATCAACTGCTGTTCATCATTGGATGCTGTTGTACACATCTTGAGGGGGAATATGTGAAAACAACAACACCCAGTAAATATTCAACAGTCTCACCATATTGCCACGCATCTGTTCCTTGTGTCAGTGTAAGTGTGTGTAAGTGTGTGTGTGTGTGTGTGAGCTGTGCTAGTATGTATTTCTGTGTGTGGGTTGCAAAGATAGACGGCTGTTAATATCAGATTTTGCGACAGAGCCAAATGTTCCACTGTGGATAAAGACTATTACAAATGGCTAGAAGCTGTTTTTGGCTAGACACTGAAATCACAGTGGATAAATAACATTAGAACACACTGAACTCTCACACACAGACACACAGATACAGATACTCAAACACCTTGTACGCATGCACACATATGCTCCTAATCCAAACTCATCAACAAGAAGCTGTATTGTGTTGTCGACTAAATCTCATGGTAAATTCCAGGCAGGAAAGTAAAAAGAAAGATCTTGGATATATGTAAAAGACACTGACCAGTCATGGTTCTGTTACTGGAAATAGAAAATGTACATCTGACCGGTTGCTGTAAATGTGTTACACAACTTGTTATTGGTAATAAACTGGTAATAATTGTGTTACTGGCCCCTCTGTTTATGATAAAAGCATGGTACTGTTCTCTAGAAGTACTGTGTAGTTTTGCACCTGCTGACTCTGGGGTAATGCTGTAGTTTGGGTAGTGGGGTCATTGACTACCAAGGGCCCCTGAAGAGTTTGGATCAGGTGCTTTGTTGCCTACCAGTGAGCATTTCTCATTATTTGACTTCTATTTCATTTATCTAGTATTTCTAAATTGGCTTTGAATGAAATATTTAATATAGCAAACAAAATACTTATAGGATAGAATATGGAAACTCTTATATTTGACCAGCTAGAACAATTTTGAACAAAATTTGGATAGTTTTTACACGTGAATGATATCAAAATTGCAACCAGTGAATTAAATATAAAAATAATTGTAATTGCAATTAATTTTAATGAGATGTATGTTTTCCCACACTATAATCTCACTGGAAATCAGATGTCACTGTATTTCTGACATTGCGGACCTCACCAGTGGTCAATCATCACACATTTTAACAGTATATTTTATTAACATAATAGAGTAGCCACACAAGTAGTTATTACATTTTAAGTATTTACTATTTCAATTATTATGACTTTTTGTGAAAAGGCTCATTTGAGTGTTGATAGATTAGCAGATTATATTACTTTATTTAAGAAAACTCAACAATCAGTATTTAACTAACCAGGTCAAAGTCCATATTTTTACAGTGATGAGGTTACAGGGGGGCGAGAGAGAGGAAAGAAAACAAAGATTAAAATAGGAAGAAAGGGGAATAAAGAAGTGAGGAGGCAATGCAGTTTTACCACCAGGACCTCTCTGTTTGTATGATTTTCAGCTGAGAGAGAAAGAGTGAGCACAGCTAGAATCCAGCCAGGAGGCGAGGGACGAGGAGGAGGAATGAGAGAAACACTGATAGGATGACTATGGGAGGGCAGGCAATGAGGCAGAGAAAGAGAACTCAGAAAAAAACTCAGAGTTGATCTTATAGTTGTCTGTCTCTGCTACACACTCTTTCTCTGCACCACCCCTTTTTTTTCCAATGCTTTCTTTCTCAATCCCTTGTTCTGTCTCTTCATGCATATTCTCTTTCCTTTCTTCTCTTTCTGTCCACTAGGTGGAGGGTATGAACTACCCTATCTATCGTTCACTTCCTTCTCTCTCTCGGTCTGTAGCAGGAATGTGGATTCATTCATTATTCATTTGTTCATTTATATATATATGTATATACATATAGAATTCCTTTCTTTGATCCTGTTTGAATAAAACCTAGAGGAATGGTTCATCTTTCCACAGATATTTACAATAGTTAAAGCTCAGAATTAAAACTTATAGCCAGTCACGTCTCCCTGCACCTCTTGTTTGGAATAGCGGATGAAGTTTCACTTTCTTGAAACACACTTTTTCTTCACCAATTAGACTTAAGGCCTGTCCTCACTTGCCCTAACAAACAGATTTATTCATTTACATGCTCTGAATACATTGATACATGGTCCAAAAAGTAAAACCTACACTATATTGCTCATAAATAGCTATGACCACTGCAAGTACAATTTATTTAGATTTGTCTCATCTTTAAGATTTACTGTGGGCTAAGCCAGTCCATAAAGCAGAATGATAATAGCGTCAGGGCAATAAGGGCAGCTACCAGAGGGGACTCTGTTGTACAATACAGAAGTGGTAAGTTTGGGCAAAGCCACCCACTACTGGAATAGTCTACCTATTGAATTAAGACTAATTACCTAACCTTTATATATAAACTTAAGAGATGGCTTAAAGCAAACCAAACTTACAATCATGAGTAATCTTAAAACATAATCTCTGGCACTGCCTTAATGTAATGTAATTGTTTTATGTATTACTTCTGTTAGTTCTGTAATTTATCTATTAAATTGTATTTTTTGTAGTACTTGTTGAAGCATTGTATTAATGACATTGGGCACTAGTATATTATAACCTGCCCAGGGACTATGTATGAAAATTAGCTTATTAGCTAACTTCGTTACAATTACATTGAAATGTAAACTGCAGTGTTAATCAATGTGCATTGTTCCTGGTAAGTAAATAAATACATAAATAATAATTAAGACAAATTTAACTTTTAACAAACAACCACAAATGGTGGATACATATTTTTTTCACTGATGCCAAAAAACAGAGAAAAGGAGGAGAAGCAGGCAATGCAAATAGCTCTGCAAAAGGCCTGCCGGATTGTATTCTTGTATTAGTTCTCTTGTTTAAAGAAGGGGCACGTCGGTCAGCAAAACACTTCCATGAAGGCTGCTCCCCTGTATCCTCGCCCATAGCTCCTCAGAGATCGCTCCTCAACCCTCAATCTTTGCTCCTCGGTGCAGAAATAAGTGCTTTGGGACAGCCCGCAAGATAGCGGACCAGAATAACTTCTGGTTCAAACGAGGATTGATGAGCGAGGAAATGTCAAATAAGAGACTTGGGATGTATCCTTGGTGTTTACATTGCTAGCACAGGAGCTTTGGACCACCGGGAGAAAAAGGTTTTTTGCCCAGGACTCGCGAGAGGAATGTGAAAACTACCTCAGTGTTGTTGGACTGAGGACAAAATAGATACTACAATGGCCTCTTGGGGTATAAAGTAGTAATACAAGACAGAAGGGGTTGGGGCATAAAAAATAATTAATTAACTAAATAAATAAATAAAACTAAGGAAAAATCCTCATAAAATACCAAAAACTGTGCTTAAATACAACATACACTACACTGTATTTATCTTTGGTTTATGCTTCCTATTGATGAGTTATTGTACCTATGTTTGATTTGATTTTGTTTACACGTTTTTTTTGTTTTTCATATTATCAGCACAAAATGCAGATTAGGCAGGGGTTTCTGTACATTGAAGTAGAAAAGTGAGGTTAGGTGCCTTTCCCAGGGGCACTTTATAGGTTTTATGGGAGCAGAGTGACATTCACAATTTCATTTCCCAGCATATGTTCTTCCATCTGTTTAACCAATAATGTGAACGGCTAAAGTTGCACACTTGCAGATACGCTTCTAACCTGTAAATCTTTTAGTGAGGACACACTGTCTCCTTTTTTTTTATAATCTGTTGTTAATCCCGGTTTGTTCTGCAGTGGAAACTACTTATCGAATTATCTTCAGTACTCTGTATTTGTTCTTTTCTTATCTACAGTATATTCTTCTTCTGTGCTGCAGCAAATAGGCTACCGAACTTCCCCACAGGGATCATTAAAGTTTCATCCAATCTTAAAAGAAAGAAAAATAGAAGATAGCACAATTTGCGAGGTATATTAAATAACAAAGAATGCATGTAGATGCTTCTTAAGATGATGTCGCTTTCCAGCATCCCACCGAGCCTCGAGTCTGCCAACAAGATTGATCTCTATGCAAGCAATTGAACTTGTTCAAACGTGTACTTTTGAGTTAGATGCATATTATTTATCTTCTTATCTGACTTCTTACACCTGAAAAAGGTGAGTTGTTCAGATTTGTGAAGACTGCATACTCCTTATCATATCATTACAAAAGCTATGTTGCATTACAAAGGCGTGATCCGCAGATGGGTAAAGTCAACGCATACACTACACAGACTCAATGCACTGTAGTCTTTTTATTGCATTGTGAGGGAGTTCTAATGTTGATGACGTGTTTTCTGTCAGGCTCCACTATATGGAATACTGAGACAATGCTAATCTTTTCTTCTGTTTGAAAGCAGCAAGAAACTATGTGCTGTTGTTAAAATAGGGGGCAAATTAGTTTATGGCCTTCAGAAGATCTAGATATAGGACTGTAACAGGTAGACAAGAAAAGTAAGTTCAGTCAGGACCACTTTTGTAAAAATAACTTTTATTCCAAAG
>NW_023339729.1:10388347-10395393 GCF_004916995.1 Morone saxatilis | reverse complement strand
AACAGAGAAACCATCAATGGCAATCAGAAAATGACATTGATTAATTAGATACAACATAAAAGGAGGAGCTGGGGTGGAGGTGGGTTGCAAAAAGGCTTGTAGAGGAAGCAGCAAAGATAGGCAGGATAAAACAGCTTAAATAAGGTGCCCTGAATGATGTTTGCCAATTGGATGCTTGAGGGAATCAGTTGAGCTGTCAGCTGACTATGGTTTCCAATAGGAAGCTTAGGAGGAATCAGCTGAGCCATCAGCTGATGTGTGTTTACGATTAGCTGTGATCAGATGATATAGCTGGAATTGAGAGCTGAGCTTGACTTCGTGGCCTGCCTGAACTAACGCTGTGCTGTGTGTGGTGTTCTGAAAATTTTGTCAGAGTGATGAATGGACGTAAATGCACAGACAGAGTTATATGGAGGTGATTTAATTTTCCTTTTATTGTTCCAATTATGTACAGTCCATACATTTTAAAGGTCCAGTGTGTAACATTTGGAAGGATCTATTGGCAGAAATAGAATGTAATAATCATTGCACAAGACATGATATTGTTAACTTAACTTAACCCTCACCCATCTATGCTCTACCCACACCCTTCTTTCTTTTCCTCACTCACATTTTCTATATAAATTTCTGTCTCCAACTCTGTCTCTTTTCTAGCAAAAACAAGTCAATGAACAATGGATGGAAAGGCTGAAGTTGCAGAGGAGTGAATCTAGTCTTTCACTACTGATTAAATTATCAGCTTGGCGCCCCATTGGAGGCACAAAGGCATGAAATTGCTTGACATTTTTTCTCCTTACGCACTCTGCCATTAGCCATTTCCTCAGCTACATTTCACAGCGAGGAGGACAGCAAGAGCCTCTGAAAGTCGTTTTGGAGTAACTCAAGGATTTGTCAAGCGGTGTGTTGTGTAAAGGTGGACAGACATTAAACTTAATGAAAAAGATGGCTGTGCAAACACACAAACTGTAGAGTAAGTGTGAAATAAAGTGACTGTTGGAGAACATACTCTGAAAATAGAAAGATCTGAGGCTACATCTTTATGCATATATACACACTGACACAGTAAATTTTACTTTATTCTTTTAAATTTAAGCACCTAGAGTTGCTGAAATTTTTTCTTTAGTGATCATAACCTCATTGTTAACACCGCCACACACACAGAGCAACACACAACTAGACTTCTGTCTCTTGCTCTTTCCGATACACACAAACATGCACACACATTCTTTCCACAAAGACAAACCTCTAATGTACCTTGACTCTCTCCTGTCCTACCTCAGTAGCTCAGTAGGGACTTTTATAACTTTTTAAAACAGCCCAAGGCTTTCTCTTTTCACCCCCCTGCAGGAGTCATGGGATGATTTAAACACACTGCACCACTCTCCCTCACCCAGACACAGCCACTACAAAAGTCAGGGGGCCTTTAGAAATGCCATATTTCTGCATTCTGTCTCGATTTAACTCTCTAAAAGTCAAAGGCTGTCGCTTTTCCTGTCTTCAGTCTTGTTTCAATGCATCACTCAACACCACTTCTTAAAATTTTAAAAGTTTTCGAAGTGCTTCTTGGATGGGTTTGGACGTTGGCAGTAGGGGCACTGAGGCAGATGACGGAGCATTTAGCGTGAAAAGGTTAAAGGTTTGCGTCCCAAATGGCAAGGTGGCGATAAGGTGGTGTGGCTTTCAATGGTTTTGAAGAGGAAAAGGGCATGATGAATGTCAGCCAAGTCTTCTGGGAAATATCACCCTAAAAAGCCAGGATTTGAACATTTTCAGCAAGGCTTTCTGCACAACCTCTGACACTGCTTTCAAAAATATACAAAATGAAGTAATTTCTTTTGAAAGAATGCAGATTCAGAAGGTTGTATTTATGACCACAAGGGAAATTCCATCGAGTCAGCCATCATGCACAGATGATGTGTGAATTCTGTTTCTTTTTTCCCCCACATTTAGTAATTACAGATTCTATGGATAAAATCCAATATTTTGAATATCACTGAAATGCTGATATGTATGAGAGAAATTGTCTGCCATGCTTCACTGATGACTAAGGCAGTGGCTGTACACAAAAGCATTAGTTTCTTGAAATGAAATAGTTCACTTAAACAAACTGAATGATATTTTTGAAGTTAAAGAGAGCTAAGAATCTAAGCTGACTTTGAAACCATAAAGGGGAAGCTGATGAGTTGGTCATGCAGTATTTATTTAAAATGTCACAAACTATTTCCAAAATTTATAAATAACCTTGACAGCCAAAATGAAACATAGGGAGCTGGAAAATAAGACTTCAAATACAAAGGACCTTGTGGTTTGCAAAACATACCTATGAATTTTATATTCCATTTCTGCCAATACAGCCTGCTAAATGTACTAGACCTTCTTAATCAGGTCCAATTTTATCTAAGTATTTTTTACACAACTGTCTGTCATTTGAGTATTACAAGCTGACCCCAGATGCCCTGCTCAGTGTTGCAAACACAACCATGCCTCACAGGCAAGAAACAGAGTCAGTATTTAAACATAATGGAAAATAGGAATTCATGCAGTAAATATAATAAATAAAATTATGAAAATAGACAAATTTGATTGGTAACTGATTGTATAAAACTCATTCTTAATATTTCAAACAGATGTACATCAGAATATTCTATCACATTTCGGTGCTTCTATACTTCTGATTTCTGTCTTTCTTTTTGAATATCAGAATGCACCTCTCCCCTTCTTCCTATGTTTTTCCCCAGAATGAATTAAGATAAAAAACATTTTATGTTGATGTATTTCTGTCCTGCTTATCTTGTCAGGTTGGACAAATATGGACGCTGTATAAAATGGCCTTGTCGCGACTGAAGGTCAAAACAGATCTATGAGAGAGAGGAGGGGGCGGGGGATTGTTGGCGTGAGAGAGCGAGAGAGAAAGGGAGGAATAATGTACGAATTGGAGGCAGAGAGGGAAAGGAGACAGTTTTCTCTAATAATAATGAATTGCAAAGATAGCAGCCTAGCTGCAGAGTCCTGCTATCTGCACCATGAAAAAACACAGCCATGCGAGGACCTGACCAGAAACTTTATGGCTTTTTGTGTGTACACACGGTTTTGTATGTGTGTTACTGAGTGACTTTCAAAGACTGTAGACGTGAGACTTAGCATTTGACTGAGCATAACCGACAGTTAACTACAGTAATGAATCATATTTTTTACTTTTATATTTGATAGTTGATTTGATCCTCAGTTCAGTGGAGACCACGAAGATATGAGCATCTTTGTGTACAAGCATGTGTGCTAGCAGCCATGCTAGCGGCTTTATGGGCATTTCACTCTGAACTCATCACTAGCATACTAAATATATGTTCGCTATCGCTTCCTTGTTTTTAAGTCATTATTTTCCTCAAACTCGCAATTTAACAAGTAATCTCAAAGCCCATATGAGAATGCTGATACCTCAAGTGAGCACAAGACACATTCATAAATAAGAACATCATCATTCAAAGAACAGCAATAAAATATACAGCATTAACACTGGCCTCCAGACTCTCCTCCAACACATAAATTATACAAAGTTAATCAAGTTGAAACTTGTATGAAACCTCAAACCCAATTTTTCAGCTGTTAATCGATGTTCATGGCAATTTTATTATAAAACCCATCCATCCTGGTCATACTCAAAATAATGCATCACACAGCAGCGTTTTCTGGGGTTTTCTGTTTCCAACTACTGACAGTGACATAACTGATTTGTTCTTACAGTTTAAGGATTACAGACATTATCATAAAAGTTATTTTTATTTTTTATTATTTTTATTTTTCATTAAAGTATCTCCTACTCAGACACTCCTTTGTTTGCCTTTGCTTCCTCATGCTGCTTGCATTACATTTTCCCTTGAGTGTTAAAATCTTTATGCCAAAGAAATTTTTAAAAAGTTTGTGGTGGTCAAACTGTGTAAATGAGTAGTTGACATCCTGGAGATATGAGTTTTCCACCTTACAAATGTACAGATATGCTACATTATGACTCTAAATAGGCAATTTTAAAATGAAGAAAAACTGAGGTAAAGTAATGGATGGCATGTTTTTGAAGAAAACCGACAGGTGAGTTAAAACAAAGGCGAAAGCAAACAGGGAGAGTGGTGTTGAGAAGGAGAAAGAGGGTCCAGACATAGAGTGAAAGATAGTCAGTATGTATGTGTGTGCCTGCCCATCAGAGCAGGTTTAAGCCTGCAGCAGCATCACTGTAATTGCCTCAGCTGTCAAACCAGCCAAAGATCCTCACATCACTGCTGTTGACTAGGCCAGCAAGCTCTCTATCTCTCTCCCTCTCTTCCCTCTCTCACTCTCTCTCTCACCAATGCACATGCAAAACTTTAGGATAATGAATAATAGGATAGGTTGTTTTGTTTTCATTCCCTGGACCTCTCTTTTAATCTTTTGTCTGTCTGTGTGGTTGTCTGTCTCTCTCTTTGTTTCTCTTCTTCTTCACCTCTGAGTGCTGCAGCATACACTCTGTTTTCACAGATCAATAAGTCAGGCCCAATGTGAAGTGTCTACTTCCAACACTTATTATATCACTTGGATACTCAGCACTGCACAGCAGCAAACCTTCCCTCACCTTTAATCCACCTCACGACTCTTCTACTCCTCCAATACCCTTACCTTCAACCCGGAATAAATACCACAGTTAGCTCTGACAAACAGCAAACTTAGACATGTTGACTGAGAAAGGAGTTTGATTCGTAGAGGTCTTAATAAACCATTACATTCAAAAATATATATATGAAAATTTCAATTGGCTGGAGTTTTTTATTCTCTTATGAAACACAAATCTGGAGACTTTTTACATGCTAGTAAAAGCCTGAAGATAACAAAGTAAGCTTTGTTGCAACTCGGGCAGTTTCTTCTAATAGCTTTCCATTTCTACAAACAAAGTACACGGCACATCATAAGTCATTTAGTCTGATACGGACTAATAAACTCACATTTTCATTAAAATAAGAGGAGCAAATTAGTGGGGTGAGATGACTTAACTCTGATGCAAACCAGTGTGCTTCAAGCATTTCTTAGTGACATCTTGACACTAGTGTTCTGCTCTACTTCAGCCTATTGCAACTTAATGAAGGATAATTATAAATCAGTTGAATCTGAAATGAAATTTGAAATGAATAAAATGAACTCAATAAGTTGATGTTCCTATTTTGTCTAAAACGTTGTATATAAGTACTCAACTCAATGGCTTCTCAAGGTAAGCCGCTTTTACAATCAAATAAAACAACCAACTAATGAAGCACATACACTGAAAATAAAAGCAGCAGAAAAGGAGCAATGTAGAAACAGAAATATATTTTAAAGTGCATGTTCATTACTCGGGTGCAACCAAACATGGAAAACCACTGTCAAGGGAGCTTTTCTCTGTCTGCTAATGTTTAGTTCTTTAGATTGCAACCCTGAAATGTAGAATTATTCCTCACCAAAGAGCTTGTGAGGAGAATATACATTTTCTCCAACCTGGGGACTGAAGGGAAGGGCATTAACAGAGGAAGCTCGGTACGATCACTGCCAGCCAAAGTGCCTTTGGCCAAGGCACTGATGCTTGTTTATGTCTCTGTTGTTTGGCCACAGACTGGACACACGTCATGAGTTCTGTTAATCTACCCCATGGCTTGAATGCGTTATCCCTTCAACCTCTCAGCAGGGATTGGGAAACCAACCTTCTGAAGTGCCCTTGAGCAACTCTTGTCTGGAAAAGTGCCCTTATAGCAAAGCATTTTTCTTCTTATTTGATCTTTGTTGTGAGAGCGCTGCTTAATTTGTTATACTCATAAATTGTAATTCTGTCAACTTTGCCGAAATCGCTCTTTATTTAATTTCACTTGCCAACATGCCCTTGAGCGAAGCACTGTGCTTATCTAACACCACCAAGCTGTTTAATCATCTCATGTTGTTTTCAACTTTGATTCACAGACTTAGCTACTGACCCTTCACGCTCTAAAGTGAGTGACGCCAACCATGGCCAGAGCACTTTAGAGCTTCATATTTGTTCTTGTAGGTTTTCTGAAAGACAAAGGAAAGAGTTACTACATAGTAAAATGATTAGAAACCCCCCAAAAAACTCAGTAGTTCTTGAAAAAAGTAGGAATGTATTAGGTCACTCGATGGGCAACCAAATATTGGCTATGCAGCGTTAGGTACCTCAAAATTGTTTGTGCAATGCTTTAATAATTTGTAATAATTTGAGTCTGTACAAAGACGTTTTAAATGGATTTTCATACCCTTTACCCTAACAATAACCAAAAAACAGCTTGGATTAAAAACTGTCCTTTTATACAACACATGCAGAACAGTAATACACAAGCAATGTTACAATAACTTTATGACTTCATGTTCCTCAGAACATAGAAAGAAGTCTGTCCAAACAAGGTTTTTTAAAAGGTCACTGAACAATTCACCGAATTACTTAAAGTTGAAAAGAAATCTTCCATAAGAACATGGCAGTGGTGATACCTTTTCTATCCAAAGAGATTTGATTGTTGTAGAAGCTGCAGTCATTGTGACAGATAGCAAATGTGCTCCTCTTAAACCATCTAAATCCAACAGGTTTAGGAAAGCTACAAAAAGGTACAATGTAACAAGGAAAAACAGCACTTACTAATTTGTTCTTTACTTTCAAATTGTGTGTTCAAGAGACAACATGCCGTTCAATGTTTAACTTCATGTAACACTAGAGGGTTGTACTGTTACTGCGGGTGTGTGATTCCTTTGTTTCCACAGCAAATAGTGTGTGACTAAAGTGTATTTATGCTTCCCAGGCTGGAGTCCCCGACTCGAACCTTGACCCTGGAGGCCCCCAGAGGTGTGGAGGTCAATGCTGGAGTGGGAGACTTTACAGCATCCTGTAGGAAAGACCTCCTGTTGCAGTCTTCAGAAGGAGAGGTGAGTGTGTGGGTATTTGTTATTAAGAGAAATAGACAGAAGAGAGAAACTGACAAAATAGCTATGTTCATGTGTAAATGGCAGGGACAACACAAAGTAGAAAACCAGTCAGGTGTGTGTGTGTGTGT
>NW_023339729.1:10388134-10388281 GCF_004916995.1 Morone saxatilis | reverse complement strand
TGTGTGTGTGTGTGTGTCTTTAGACTCTGTGGCACTCTATAGTGTTGGGCCCGCTTCATTAAAGTACCTTATTAGGCTAATGAGCGTCATCAATCCAGGCGACCTTGTCCTCCTTTTCTCCCCTCCTCCTCTCATCCCTCCTTTCTT
>NW_023339729.1:10375125-10388109 GCF_004916995.1 Morone saxatilis | reverse complement strand
ATTATTTTCACTAACTGCGTATCCTTTTTTATTAGTTATTATTATTATTTATTATTATATAGTTACTTCCTTTCTCATTGTTATGTTTGACAAATAATTTGGGGCAGTGTGGCGTGAACATTTTTCAGCCCCTGAAAGAGGGCAAACTTTTCTCAAAATAAAGTAATCTGTACCCTTAGATTATAAATTCATTCATCCTTTAATTTTGAAATAATGGTCAGCATGATCAGCAAATTGCTGTTTGTTTATTTTCCTTGCATAAATCATATTCATTCAACTTAGTTTAACTCCATATTTTCACCCTTGGTCATAAATGCCGCCCCTGCAGTGGCTCTATGACCCACCAGTGGGCCCTGCCCCACAGTTTGAGAACCACTGGGTTCTGGAGAGTCCAGAAGTACTGAAATCCCAAAGCTAGTCTGAGGTTCCAGTAAATTGGTCTTCCAGTGAAACATTTCTCGGGGCAGATAGTTGGCTAAGTTTGCAGGTCTGATGCCATTTGTTTTTATCCTTTTCTTTTGGTCTGTGTCATGCAGTTTTTTGATGAAGGGCAGACACCCAATCACCTGCTCAGCAGAGCCGACCACAATGGGTGCCAGAGAGAAACTGAGGCTGTTTTAATCATTTATGTTGTTACCCATGGCTCCCTTCTTACATCGTGGTGTTTGTGTCTGTCATATTGTTATGGCTGTATGATTTTACTGTTAAACTGAGTGTAAAGGCAAAAAATAATTTTAACATGGCCCTTTGCTTCTTATTTAAACTTACCGTCTACCCCTTACCATGTCCCTTCTTCTCTCACATTTCCTTATTGCCTTTCTTCTTTTCTCTATCTTATATCTCTCCCTTGTCCCCTATTTTCTATTTTCTTCCCTTTCTCATCCTCCTTTAGTTGTTTTTTTGTTTGTTTTTCTTTACTTTCCTCTTCTTCATCTTCTTCTCATCCTCCTCCCCCCTCCTCTCTTTCTCAGCCTCTCAGTCCTTCATCTCTAAGTAACCCAGCCTATCTAATTAACTTTCCACTGCCAGGGTTATACATCACTGTGGCTGTCACTTCCCAGGGAAAGGGGAGGGGAGGGAGGATTATAATTTTTACCTCTTTTCTGTCATCTTTCTTTCTCTCTCTGTCTCTGTTTCATGTATTCTTTTGTCTCTTTCTGTTATTCGTTCATCCATTATCTCTCTCGCTCTCTCTTTCTCTCTGTGTGTGTCTCTCTCTCTCTCTCTGTCATCCCCGCATAAATAGATGTCTCCCTATTGATGGTGAACAATAGCATTAAGTAGTGTGTAACGAGGATTGTGGTGTGGGCCTTTGGCTAAGCTTGATACGATGAAAGGCTTGAGAAAATGGTGGACCAACCTTGTCACCCTTTACTACGGCACCTGTTTGCCACACATACTAAAAAAAAAACTCACTAAGGAATGATACAAGAATGTTGTTCAGAAAGCTCAAAATTCTCCAAATGATTACAGTGTCCATACACAGGGTAAAATGTCAGCTGTAGAGCAACTCTTCTGACAAAAATGTAAGGTTACACTTTAAAAAAGGTAGCCATGAGAATATAACCCTCTTTGGCAGAAAGGGCTGAGGGCAAAATATATTATTATAACCCAGACTAATTCCTATGGTGGAAAAAGGGGGCATCGTCTTCAGTCACTCCAGTACCCAACAAAAAACCACCTGAAATCCAAACAGAGTCCTTATGCTAAATGGCTTAGCCTAGCATAGCTCAGTTGTGAGATGTCTGTGGGCTGATTTGCAACTTTGCTTAGATGGTCTAACAAAAGTAGACCTTGTACATACCAGATCTAGTTGAGTTACTAATTTCACATCAACAAAGAAATTAGATTACAATGAAAATCTGAACCTATGACATTGTCTCATTTTGGGTAAGTATATGAAATAAAAGAAAAGAAAAATGTAAATGTTTAAAATGTGTATCTTTCAACGAAGCACAATACTTATCATGTATTCATAATAATGAAGTCCTATCAGTTCAAAGGTGACCCTGACCACTGACCTGGAAGAGCAAAAGAAATGTGTTTCCCTACAGGGTCAACGAAAGATAGAAAAACAAGCTGACGTACTGTATCTGTTGAGACATTACAGCATGAGTTCAATCAAGTTGTCAAATTTATCGAGAGTTGATGTGAAACTGTCCTCCAAACAATATGCTTCTCATATATATCATATTTACTATAACCATATCTGACCAAACAACTTCTGGTTTCTCCTTCATCCATCTCTGCAAGAAGACACTCAACACTTTTATATATTTTTTTACTTTTCTTTTGAAAAGTGTCCTTTGATTTTTCTCTTTTGACCATTCATATTCATATGCTTATTCGTGGGTATATAGCTGAATTCTAAAATATCAGAAAGATGCTGTGACTACACAAAGAACAGCTTCAGGTTACATTATTCACACATGAGGTAATTTTGCACTTTGGGAGCAGATGATTATCCTGACATTATTAACCTTGTCATATATCAGTAAAAATATACAATTCAGCCATTTCAAAAGCTGACTGTTGTGAAGGAACAACTTTAAAGATATTGTATGGAGACAGGAGGGGAAAGACAGTCAGTCAGGTAAAGTCTGGTAAAGAGACAGACAGATACAAACAGACATGAGGAGACAAGAAGAGAAGCAACCTGAATGGCAGATAAATCAGTTCAACAAATAGAAACTGGCATACAGGCAGAGTACCCACTGCAGCCAGATATACTGTTGGACATCCCAACTATTTTATCTGTCTGCATGCCCCAGACTGGTGCTGGCTCCTCTCTAGAGATCATTCTATACCCTTAAACCATTTTATGACAGGAGTATCCAATGACGCAATGTCTCCTTATCAGGCAGTCCATTTTATAAGGGTCCATTTTATATGAGGACGTGTGTTATCCTTGAGCTTAGAGGCACACATTTGATTGCTACCAAGATGACAGATTAAACTCTACAGCAATTGTTCTAACATTTATGAAAATTATAATAATAATCTGTGACATTTTCATATCGATTTTTATATATAATTAACCACAGACAAGGAAGCGTTTGCATTTTACATCCCCTCCTGCAGCTATCCCCTCTGTCAAAACCCTTTCAGCCCAGCATGCCCCTTGCAAACAAAACAAGATTTCACTAGATTTGACTAAACTAGAACACTGTTATTGTCCAATTTCAAGATGCTGAAATAGCGGAAATAATCTGTCCAAAATTCATTCATATCACTCGTTTTACACAAATTTTTTGCAGTTTATTGTACAATTTTGAATATAATATGAAATATCCATAAAATATGTCACTTAGTCAGGGGTGGTCAGTTTACTCAATTATAGAAAAGGGGTCCCTTAAGGAAGGTTGGGAACCACTGCTATGGAGAATCCTCCTGCTTACCTGTCCAGCTCAAGTAGATTATGTGTGACTGCTGACAATGGTGTTTACCATGGGACCACCAGGGTTGTGGGAGCTATCCAATAACGCTTGCCTTTGTTGAGCTTTGTAAAAGCTATTGCTTTTTTGTCTATTTGCATATTTTTATATTGGAAATTTGATCGTTTACCAACTTCTGATGATTTTAATTTGCTGCCATATGCATCAAAATGACTGGTCATAAACACCTTTAGATGGTGCTGATAAATGCTGATATCTACACATCAATTTTCTTAACAATGTTTTTTGTCTTTTTTTCTTCTTTTATACTGTTTAATTAATAGAAATACAGAGATAATGACACAATGATGCCTATGCTGTTTGATGTTATCTTTGCACTAAGTGTAACAGCTCAGCACAGCAATGAACACTTACAGGTAGCAAAGTTTGAGATACAAAAAAATGTGGAATTTGCAGATGACACAATGCTGCTCCCTCCTTTGCAACCTTTCTTACATACTTATTTACATACATACATTGGGCACCAACACCATGTCATTGCACTCATGTGTAGCATGTTACCAATATACATATCTCCCACAGTCTGCAAAGGAAGTATCACATCTCTGTCTGCCAACCAGCCAAAATATACTTACATACACCTATAAAAAGAACAGCTTATCCAAATAGCATTCCTTTTCATCCATTCTCATACAAGCTTTCCCCGACCGCTGACACCATCAAATGAACAGGGGAGAGCGGATGAAGGGGGGGATAGAGGGAGGATCGGATGAGTAGGAGGTGGAGGAGGATGGCAGAAAATAGATGTTTCTGTCGATTTTGCAGGAGAAAATAAAGGCGTGCAGGACAGCGAGGCTTAAAGCCAAATCAATGTTGTCAGCAGCTGGCACTTAAGAAGGGGCCATTAAAGTTTAAAAAGTTTGGAAAGCAGCGCTGGAATTAGGGCCAAATGGGTTAGAGGTAGGGGAGCGCTGGCTTCCATTAAAATCAAAGCCAACAAGAGCTGACAGATCCTCTCAGGATTCCTGCAGTCCTCCTGCCTTTTTTTTTATGAACTCCCTTTTTCTCTCTCTCTCTCTTTCTATCCTACATTCATTCATTCCAGCTTTCTTTCCTGTCCATCCATTTTCTTCAGGTTTGCCCACCGTCTCACTCCCTCTGTACTTGTATCTTTGTTGATTGTTTTTACTTTAACTTTTCATCAATCTATCCTTTCCCCTACACATCTCATCATATGCGCTTTATGCACCCACAGCTCTTTTCAGCAGCTCTTTCAACTCTTTCTGTCTTTATATTGGAGAAGTTGTTTCGCATCACTCGCCATTCATCTTAACTGACAACTCCTTAGAGAGTAGACCCCTCACAAACTGAAACATGGAACCTACATTTGCTGAAAATTAGTTGAGTTTTTATCATTGGCAGTTGTCAGCAGTAGAAATTCTGAGAATTTTGTAAGTCGGCAGACTAAAGTCACTAAAGTTAACTTTTATTTCCACTGATGACTCCGAGTATCTGTTGGATTATAGCCTTAATATTAAACAGGATCATTGTCAAAGGGTTAGTAGTCAAATATTCTCTTTCTTAATACATTTAGAATGTCAGAAAGGCTACATTTGCTGTTAAGTGGAAAGGTCCAATGCACTGGGATACACTGGAGCACCAATTAGTGTGCAAAAACGTTACATTTTGATGTTTATTTGCTGTTTGTTGAGAAGCAGAAAGCACAGAAATGCTCTCTGGGGAGTGATACTACAACACACACAGCAAATACTGTCTAAATGCCATCGAGTAGGATGCTAAAGTAGTTTGTGATTTTACCGGGAAGCGCCTGAACGTAAATTATTCATGCAGGCGATACATGTCTACTTGTTGTAATTTTGGTTGTAAGTGGTGGTGAACTCCATTGCTGACAGAGTTATATCCTGTCAAAAACATTTCTTTAGAGAGCATATGTTATATTTATTTTATTATTATTATTATTATTATTATTATTATTATTATTATTATTATTATTATTCATGCACACGCATGGATTGTGCATGGATTAGTTTTGTTTTATTATTATTATTATTATTATGAGGAAATTATGTTTGACATATAGCAAGTAAACAATAGCAAATCAATAGCTCTAACATTATTAAAAATTAAAATTAAAATTAAAAATAAAAAAATTATGTAATGAATGAACAATTTGTGTTCCCTTTAACTTGTTTGACAAAGTGCCATTACCTTTAATTGTGTTCAGTATGTAAATGAGTATACTGTGGGTTGAATGTCCTGCATGGTACATCTGCATTTATGTGTTCATGATATGAACAAAAATAATAATTAAATTTTGCTTCTTCTGCTGCTGACTGCTGCAAGGTGAAATCAGGTTAACTACAGAAACTTTTAACAAAGTAAGGTTACCATGGAGTTTTATTGTTTGTTGACACATTGCTGGGTTTTATTAAGACGCTATAGCCTGGAGGTGTTATTGGGCTGGTACACTGGGACTAGCTTTTTTTCCATTTTTCGCTGCTTGTTGTTTTACCTGCGGGTAACGCAGAATGGTGAGTAAATTAGAATGCTGGCAGGGGGTAACTCCCTGTCGTACACACTGATGCTGTGGTGAAATATATAACATACACACAAAAAAAGTAATAAAATGCACACGTTAAAGCAATTAATACAACCAGAGTAGTACGGACTTACCTCCTTACACAATGTATGTCGACACACACATAATCATACTAGCTTCCAGCCACATACCAACTCAAATACCTAAAAATGCACAGACACTAAAACACATATATGTGCATTCACAGCACTAGAGCCCCTTTTTTTGTTTTCATCAACTAACTCCACTCTTTGAGAATCTGCATCTATGTATGTGAATAAGTGTGTGTTTATAAGTGAGAGATAACAGATTAACAGATACCTGGCAATAGTAGAGCGGATGTTTTTCAAAAGGTATAATTAACGTCAGAAAATTCATTAGCCAATACTTCACACTGCCCGAGGCCATCGTCATAGATGTGTGTGTCTGTGTGTGTGTTTGTGATGCTGTCAGTCTGATGTAACTCTGTCTCAGTCTTTCAATGTGTGTGGGAGTTTTGTCTTTTTATCTCCCTCCTCTTATTTGTGTGACAGTCTGTCACAGCATGTGTTTGTGTAATGTAATTCTGTGGCTGCTTCACCGTCACAGTGTTGTGTGTGTATGTGTGTTACTGTTACAGTCTCTATTTCTGTCTACCTGTGCATGTTTGCGTGAATGCCTTTGTCTGTCTGAGTTGTGTGTGTGTGTGTGTGTGTGTATTTGTGTGTGTAGTACAGTAGAGCAGACTGATATCGCTTTATGTCCCCACTACATCTGGGTTACTACACTCTCACTCTCTCTCCAGCCTCTGTCATTTAGTCCATTGTCAGCTCCCATTCCAGCGTCTGTCCATTCAACACGCCTAATGGTCTGTGTAATACACTCCGATAGCTTCACAACCTCCCACCTATTTGTGTTGTTGGTGTGTGTGTGTGTGCGTGTGTGTGTGTGTGCGCACACACAGGGCAAGCAAGAGAAAGAAAGAAAAGGAGAATGGGAGGCAAGGTGAGCTGAGGCTGAGCGAACATAGAGGTTGAACCGTGTGTGTTTGTGTGTGCAGAATACTTTGTTATCCAGTGTCTGTGTGCTGGTGAAACTGTTCCTCGTATTGTCCTTTCAACCTCTCTCCCCACACTCCCCTACTCATCCATCCTCTCAGTCAAATACTTTAAAGTTAAGACACTTTCTAGTCCACTTGGGTACCAGATCAGGATGATTTAAACTGCTGCAAGCCTCGACTTTGTGCAAAATTTTGATTGGATCGAATGGGCCCAAGGAAGAGTCTGATCACATGAGCGACACAGGCTGCATTTTTTGTCAAGCAATCAAGGCAAACCAACCTGAATGTGATTTCATCACATTTGAGATTGTTCCTTAAGAGCCTTTTATTTTAGCCGGAGGCAGCCACTCAGTTTTTCCCTACTGAGTTAGACAGCCTCAGATACTTTCACCTTTAGCATTTTTTCTGTATTCATTCACGCTTGGGTATGTCTTCCAAACTAAAAAATAAAGAGAAGAATAAATAAGGAGATGCCACTGTTCCACAAGGAATGTCAGTTTATTGTGTGATGGGCAATGGACAATTTGAACACACCAGTTAACCAATTAGTTAGCCAATTATCTTTTAATCAGACAGATAAAGCAGATAACAGACACAACTTTTAAAAAAAAAAACGTATTTTAAACAGTAATTAGATCCAGGAAAACTCAAGGAGACACTCAATGCAAGCAAACACTGGCTTTGGATAGAGCCCTTCTAGTTTTTTTCAAGTTTCACAGCCACCATAGACTTCACCACTAGCTGCCACTGAATCCTACATACTGGTCTCATCTAAAACACATTGACTACAACTCACACAGGTAAACAAGAGCAAGCTTTTACATTGGTACCAAAAGTATATTTGTCCCTTGGTGGAACATGTTTTGACACTTTGTACAGTGCTACTAATAAACACATACAGATGCAGAAAAGAAAGTAAAGTGAACGCTTAAGCTAAAGTGTCTTTGGGTATTTGTATCTAATATGACTGTATAAAATGTACCTACATTTCTGTACCCCCTTAATCCTTCATACTCACCTCTCTTCCTCTCCTGTCCTCCCAGAATAGACTTCCTCCTCCTCCCGGTCCCCAAAACACATTCATACACTCCTTCCCCCTCCTAACTACTCCTCAACACACTCCACAACACTCGCTCTTCCTCTTGATCTCCCTCCAAAGGCACTTTAAACCTCTTATCTCCTCTGCTGTCTTTACCCCTCCACCTCCCTCTTCCTTTCATCCGAGGAAAAGCTTGTCCTTTTCTCGCCGCCTTCCCCTCCTCTCTCGCACTTCATTCGCCTCCCACCCTCTTTCACCTGTTCCTCAGCTGTGCCAAAGGAAATCATCCATGAAAAATGTTTTCACCCTTCATAATTGCCGCTTCTTGCATGTTTCCCATCTCCTTGACGCCAGAGCCACGTGCTTGCTAAACTGATGTCGGGCTCAGACACACATACAGTATGCAAAGACCCAGCCACCCACGCAGACTTGTACATTTTGTGCAAATGTGCCAGGGACACATACACATAGAGACAGTCATATAAGACACAGACACACACATTTTGTCATTACACAGGGAGTGAACAAAATAACATGAACATTTCATCAGGCAGTAAAGTGTATTGCGACTGTGTCACAGAGGTTTAGATTCAACTCTATGATCATTTGTGAGTTTGTAGTAGTTTATATTTTGTTATATAGTGTGTTATGAGGAGTTCCAATTATTGTGTACACTGTCTGTTTTGTAAATGTACATGGACATGTCACTGCATGTATGTGCACACTTACCCTCACAGGTACAATAGATCAAAAACTGGGGTTGGCATACATACATGTCAAATGCAAATCATCAACAATAATGATTTTTAGGATTTCACTGTAAATGAAAGATTACATTTCTCATTCTAGATTCAATTAATTTTTTTGATGTCTTTGGTTTTTAAAACCATTTCAAAACCCATTTGATCATTATTTATTATCATGTAATAATAATAATAATAATAATAATAATAATAATAATAATAATAATAATATAATAATGTTGAATTTTTTACCTTTTATTAAGTGCTCATGTGAATTAAATAGACTTTTGCTCCTGGCTTAATCAGGGACCCTGTGGAACCAATTTTAAAATGTCTTAAATTTAGTTTTTGATGTTCAAGGTCTAAAGATGTCTTAAAATGTCTGGAATTGTTGAAGGGGAGGCATTAAATTTGATCTAGGGCAGAATGAATGAGCGCAGTTTCCACTTTCGCTCATTCATTGAGCAGCGGTGCTAAAGTTTCACACAATCATCACAATCAGTGGGTTACTAATGATTTTCCCTGGCACCCTGGCAAACTGTGCAAACACGATTATACTCTCCTCATTCTTCAAAAACATCTACGTGAAAGGTACTGCTTTTACTAGCAAGGACCACATCACAACAATGTTTCATTTAAAGGTCTAAATGGAAAATCAGGAGGTTTTGTTGTTGAGATAGATGAATTCATGTGGATGTAGAAGGAAGAAGGTGGAAGAAGTTGTCATCTCTTAGGTTTGTCTGGGAGGTTGTGTTGATGGTTGGGCAGAGGGAGGCTCAGTGACAGGGTTCAGTCTCTGGCGTATTTTCCACGTGAGCTGCTTACAGGCCCCGAGACGGTACCTAGAATGAGATGTGGCAGAGGTGTGCACTTGACTGAATAGGAAGGGATGAGGGGAGAGAGGGTGCAGGGGGTGTATGTAGGGATGATCAGAGGGAAGGGATGAGGTGAATGGATGAAGGGTCGAGAGAACTGAGGAAAATTTTTATTTCGGCGCCCATGTTAACAGATTAGAGCAGAGAATACGTAAGGAAGTTTGTAGTTGTTGGTCAGGATCCAGCATCCAGCACAGGTCTTCTGAAAGAAGCAGCTGAAAGTTAGGCGCACATAAAAAATATTAAGCTCCTTTCCAGCAAACCTTGAAAAAACGCCAAAAGTCTCGATGAATGGGCAGGACTTTGAATGCGCTGGTAATGTCTGCTTTAGAAAACCAAGCACTATGGCTTGCCAAGCGGATGAGGGTGATGGTGTAATTGATGGTTGCATATTGCATGGAGAAATCTGGACTAGGAATGACACCGTTGATGCTTGGAATGTGTGAATTGTGTGGGAAGACAGGTCTATAATTAGCCTTTTTTGTCTGGAGTGTCTCTTACCTAATAGACTGATGCAGAATACTGGAATAGGCTGACTGTCAAATGGGCCTAGGATAGACCAGTTGGAAATTAAGGAGAAAGCTGTAGATTACCAACTTGATAAACCTGTGGTGGGGCACCTTGAGCTACTGGACAATGTTTTTGTGCTGCTATGTTAATTAGGAGAGGATGAGGAGCAAAATCCGCATTGCCGTAAGCAGTTAAATGAAGGGTAGAGGAAGGGATGATGGGATGGAATGATTGTGCAGGTATGCCTTCGCGTTGGACGAGGGAGAGGAGGCCTGAGATCTACCCAGAATTGGAGAGATTTCTCTAGGTTGGAGACGCCAGAGTTGTTTTCAAACAAACTGGTTGCCGTATGCGTTTGCATGTTGTGTGTGCAGCAGCAGTGGTCTGTCTCTATTCACAAACATATTACTGGCGATTTTCAAGTTGCATCTCGTATTTACAGCGGTGAATAGAAAATCTAAGTTTTGCAAAATCACGTCCAAATACAATCCACTCATTCACAAAAGCACTTCTTCATACCTATTTGCAAACAATATTATATTCACAGACATATGTCCTGATACACAAACTCACTCTCGAACACACACATTCACGTGTACAGACCCTCACATACTGATAAAAACAAGCCGACCTAATACTTACAGACACTTTCATTTGGGATGAATGTCAGCGCTAATCCGACCTTAAGCTACAATAAATGACGTCCACTCCCCTTACTCTATTTCCCTTCCTTCTTTCTGTCCATCCCTCTGCCTGTCCATTCATCACCTCTCCTCTACTTTTCCTTATTGCCTGCTACCTAGCATCCATCCATTCCTATCTTTCTTTTCACCCACCTTCCTCTCACCTCTCAACCTCTTTCTATCGATTTCTTCCTCACTCTACTCTCTAAAATCTCATAATCAGCATCCTCTCCCTCCCGCCTGGTTACTACTCTCAACCTTCTCTACCTCCATCTTTACTTTTTTCTCTCCCCTCCCTCCGTCCTTCCTTCCTCTTCCCCTTCCCTCGGTTTGTTGCAATGATGTTTCAAATGTTATAGAAGAAAAAACAGTAATTTCATTGGCAGTTCCTCACATAAACATGCACTGAAATCTCCTCATGTTCACATCCCATTGCCATGCCCAACTTCATTGTAGGTTTTTGTTGCTATGGCAGGCAGACTGTTGGAATTAGATTGGGGATATGTTGCCAGCCGCGACTGAGTCTTTTCCTCTGTAAGGCTGTAACTGAGCCCTGGCAGCTTTTATTGGGGAGCCAAAGGGAAGATGACAGGTGTGCACCAGAGACCTGTTAAAGGCATACCTTGACATTTAGAGATGTAGTGTGGTATTTTCCTTTGTCCGGCACACAGGGAGAGATGTACACATATTCGTTTTTTTTACTACCTCTTAAAGTGTCAATATTACTGCTGCTTACTAAAACTAATAGGCATGGCAGGCTAATGAGATGTGCAGATGCTCACTATGCTGCCTCTTTTGTTTTTGATTGGGTTATTATTTATTAACTCTAAAACAAAACCTTGTGTCTGAATTTCGTGGTGCAACTAAAAAAACTAATTATGAAGATAATGCACAGGTAAGGTAGCTTTTAAAATCTAGTAACATGATCCTGTGCCATTTACTCTTATCAGTAGATACCTCCATGATCATTGTAATGTGCCTATAAAGGAGTGGCCAACAATTCATCTAATTAGCTTAATGGAAAATTGTGGCATTTTTGAACATGTGTCTTTATCTCATTCCTAATTATGACCAACTGACTCTTGGTTGTACTAACTTTGCACCTACCACTTCTGTGTTCCTCCTAAAGCTTCACAAATGAATCATGATTTACTATATCCAGCTGAAACAAGTCAGTAGTTTTGTCAGTCCATTTAAAGTTCACCAAAATGATTAAGACAGAAGGTGATGTTTTTTGTTTTGTTTTTTTGTTTTTTTTACCAGTAAGGCTATTACCGCCAATGAAAATTATGTAATGTGCTTTTTAAGATATTTTGAATGTGATTTATTTCCCTAGGGGGTTGACTGATTTCAGTACTGCATGCTCTGTTTGGTGATGTTAGTCCCATCTGGGAAGCATATACTGTATAAAATAATATGTTTAAAAATGAAAGACATAAGATTCGTACCTGCTATCACCCCCATGTCAAGAGAGTTAAGGTAAGTGTGGATCTGGCTTGATCATCAAAACTATATCCATTAATTTCCATCAATCAGCCAATTAATTAATCAAAAAAATGTTTAATCACTAATATATTTAAAACCCCCAAAAACCCTTTAGGTGGAGCAATGTAAAGTAATAATACAAGAGACCTGGTAGAGTTTGAGTATCTCACAGAGTGACGACCTATGGGCTATCAGAGATGACCTGGCTACCTCAGTCTGTAACTGATCTGGTTACCTGCCTATCTACTGTATCTTCAAGTTAATGGCTAATAGATGT
This sequence comes from Morone saxatilis, assembly GCF_004916995.1. Lineage (NCBI taxonomy): Eukaryota > Metazoa > Chordata > Actinopteri > Moronidae > Morone > Morone saxatilis. The sequence goes on along the minus strand of NW_023339729.1, from coordinate 10,375,464 downwards.
GGTGCATTTAGCTGCACAGATATTTAAAGGCAACATGAGCATATCTCTGCTCTGCTCCATCATGCAAAAACAGTGTGTGTGTGTGTGCGTGCGTGCGCTTCAGCCTGTGTGTCCGTCTTTGGGATGATGTCCTGCTGGTGTCGGTGCTGAAGGGGCAGAATGTGTCGGGCGTCCGCAAAGACAAAGGCAAGAAAGACATCCTGACTGAACAAATTTCTATAGTTCTGCTGAGAACAGAAGTACTGCAGCAACAGCACAGGTACAAAATGGATACACACACTCGTTCACACTTATATACATTAGACACACACACACTTGTCTTTCACAATTGCCTATAAA
>NW_023339729.1:10348188-10375025 GCF_004916995.1 Morone saxatilis | reverse complement strand
TGTGCGTGTGTGTGCAAGCGTGTGTGTGTGTGTGTGTGTGTGTGTGTGTGTGTGTGCTGTATGTGTGGATGTTGTTTATACAGATCGAGATGTGCCCTGTCAGCCAATGTGAAATCATTAGTTATACTAATTGGTTCCTCGCTGTTGGGGTGTCTGAATCCCTCAATCCTTTTTCTCCTTTTTCTTTCGTTCATCTTATCTCCCTCTCTTTATGTCCCCCATCCTCCTCCAGCCACTTCTGATACGACATTTTCTCTCGTTTCTCATCCTTTCATCTGACTCCCTCATTCCCCTCTTTTCTCCTCTCTTTTTTCTCCATCTTTTTGCACTCATAGCTATTTTCTGCACACTTTTCACTTCCCCTCTCCCTACATCTAAAATGAAGAACATGAATAATGGGGATACAGATGTCTGTTGAGATTTTCGTCAGCCTTGGGGTGTGTGAGTGTGTGTGAGAGAGAGGGAAAGCAAGAGAGCAGTGCTTCCTTGAACAGTGAAGATTGAAGAGTAAATAAATAAGCAGGCGAAGCAGTCAATAGAAACCAAGATTGTGTAATGATTCTCATTTGAAACTCAGCTTGTATCAATCTAAAGATGAGAGGAGTGGACTGAAGGAATGCAGGGTCAGGAGTGATGGAGGCCAGTGAGGGGGTAGAAATGGGGGGGGAGGAGGAGAGATAATTGGGAGTAAAAGGAAAAGAGAAGTGACAGGTAATAACTGATGTCTCTGTCCATATCTTTCATCTTCTTTCACTTTCATTTAGTTGTCCATCCTTTTCAGTCTCTCATTCTCATTGACAGGTGTATCTATTTTAAAAAGTAACTGTAATTTTAGTACGCTTTCTTTCCTTTCTAAGACAGATATACTGATTCTGTCTCGGCTTCTCTCATGTTTGCTCTGCTCTGAATTCTTCTCATCTTCTGATGACTGGATTACCCAACAGAACCCAACAGAGGGCCCTTGGCAAGAAAAAAAAAATCGTTGTGGGCCTTCACTGACCCTACACTCTTCCAATTCTCTGTGTATTATGTATTTAACCAGTTATGTGGTAACTACTCTATGTTCTGTCATTTAGGCCAGGTTCCCCTAAAAAAAAGAGATTACCCAATGTGTTTCCAGAGAATTTCTGGCTGAAGAAATGTAAAGTTCAAAAAGTGCCTGTCCAACCTCCTCTAATATTTCTTTATCGTTAAAAAAGTCAGAGTGAGTTCTTCAGTGGGTGACCTTCTGTCAATGTTTGTGCATTGCAGGTGTTTTCACTCCCAATAATTTAAGATAAACTTGACTAGGCACATGATCAGTTAAATTCATTAGCCACCATCAAAAAGCAAAACCCCTTGCCCCTGTCAGCCCAAACTGACTGAGACTCCTCCAAGTGCCTTGAAGGCCTAGTTGCATTGGAAATCATTAAAAAAAAACTTTTTACAGGCTGACTCCAATATTTTGACATCAAGTCTGTGAAAACTACACTCATACATTAACATCCAAACGGTGCACAAATGAACAAAGAGATAACTGCACTTGTGTCTAAGATCAGGTGTACTAATAAGCTGCTTGATTTTATCTTATACCTGTTTTCTTTTTGCCTTTTTCTTAAATATAGCCAATTATTTTTAGGAAATTATCCCAAAAACAGTTGTTTTGAAACCTGTTGAGAGATCATATCAGTGTGGTAGATTCACTTGTGTGCGGAAAAGCAAGATAATAAATATGATATTGCATCGAATTTGGCTTTGTTTGCAGTGTGTATTTCTCCTAGCTGCTTTCCCTTGTATCTGTCTTTCCCTGTCTCTTTGTCTTCCCTTCACTCCTCTCCCACTAATTCCCTTGCTTTTCTCTTCACCTATCTTGCCCTCTGCCTCGTTCACTCCCACTCTGCCTCTTCATCAAAAGAGACCCGTTCTAAATAGAAATTCCCTCTCTGTCTCCGTAGATCCTTCTTGATGACAACCCCAGTCGACCACAGAGTGTAGTCATCCCCTACGGCAATGTGTTCTCGCTTTCTCTATATCCACAACCCCAGTTTCTTTTCATTTTTTTCAAAAACACAACTTTCTCCCCTTCTGTTTTTCTGTGTTATTTTAGGTGCCAAGAAAATCCATGTGAGCTCAGTCCCCTACAGCTGTAACATCAACTTCTGTCTAGCCATTTCCATGTTTTATGTGTAACTGTATTGTTTTGTTGTTTTTGGTCTTTCTTCTGTTCTCCATCAATTGCTCTTGAATAGCAGTTTTTCTGAATCATCTCTCTATTATGTCCACAGATCTTTCTAGACGCCAACACCATCAGGCTGGGCAACATTCCCCTCGGCAGTGCTGTGGACCCCCTGGAGGGGGCGCCAGCTGGTACCACCTACACCAAACAGACTGTGTACGAGCTTTGTTCCTGCGCTAACGGCAAGCTCTACCTGTCCCCGGCTGAGAAAGGCTCTACCTGCCAAACCACCAGTAACTTTTGCCTCTGGAGCTGAAAGTGGGAGGTTGACAGACACTCGGGACATATGGACTATTAGAGTTTGAAGCTAAAGCTAGCCAACAGACTGAATCAACATGGATTATGGCTTGGTGGGAAGCTAATGCCAGCTAACAGACCGAATCAATATGGATTGTAGCATGGTGAGAAGTTCATATCCGTTAACCAATCGACTCATATGGATTACAGCTCGGCAGGAAGCTAATTCTTGCTAACAGACCAATCAACGTGGACTGTGGCTTGGTGTGAAGCCAGCTAAAGGACTGACTCAACCTGGACTAGAGATTGGTGAGAAGCTATTGCCAGCTCATTGACCAAATAATATGGATTGGTCAGCTAATGCTGGTCAGGAGGATGGATGACTTGGTGGGAAGCAAAAGCCAACAAGGTTAGCTGGAGGGTTTGATGCTATGACTGCTCATGAACATGGAAGAACAGTCTCCCTCTGAGGCTCCCGTTGGCTGGCTTTGCCATTGTTTAATTGCTGCCATGATGGTTTCTGAAAGTCACAAGGATTATATTTGGGGGTTTCCTGAGAACAACAAACTCTCTTACAATAAAAAGTGAGTTGTGTGTTCACTGTATGGCCAAAATGTCCTGGAAAACACGCCCCCTTGCTTTTGTTAGGATAAACAGATCTGATGATGGACTGCAAACTCGCTGGCAGGGACACGGACAAGGACTCCGGGTTAACCTTTCAGTTGGCTAACAGACATCAGTGTGGACCTTGGTTTAGCCCTCGGGTAACTAACAAGTAAATCAGACAATGGTTTAGTCTAGTGGGAAGCTAAGGCTAGCTAACGGACCAATCTATACCAGAAAGGCCTTCCCCCTCCCCCTCTAGTCTTTCAACCCAAACGTTGACGTGTGACCCTTCGACATAAATCTACACCTGGTAGTGAAAATGCTCTCCAACCCCACTTTTCATAGGATAACTAATGCAAATAAATGTTCTTCAATCTTGCATTCACCAGCTTTTTCCCGCATATATTTTTGGCCTTTTTTTTTATCTTTCCTTCAAATCAAATCTTTTACTTGATTCTACTTCTCTTGATATCCTGTTCTTTTTACTTTCAACATATCTGTAATCCTTTATCTTGCCATATTTTGCTGCTGCTCTCCTTTATCTTTTCTCTATGCTCTAGTTATTTTGGTTTGTCTATGCATCAATTTGCACTGGACTGGTAAAGAAAATGTAACTCTGCCTATCCACTTTCTTCCACTGGTCTGGTTAAAAAAAACAGAAAACATTGTTCTATCTGCTTTCTTCCACTGGACTGGTTTTAAAAACATTTTTACTAGACATCACAGCTGTACCAGATGCAGTTTCTCCGCCTCACAGTCTGTTCCCACATATTTTTGGTTTCCGTCTCTCTGGAGTCATTCTATCTGAGACAGAAAGCAAATGGAATAATAAAAAGAAGTGGAAAGTGAGTTAAGTCTTATGTTAAATTAAGGCTGAGGTGGGTGCTATAGCAGACCAATCTTTTTATGGTATGGGGCCAAACCTCCAGTCAGGCAATTGCCAGACCAATTTTGGTCTTGCAATGAAGTATTATACATTTTCATCCTGTGTTCCCTGTCTGTCAGACTTTTTATTTCACCCTTTTTGCATAACCTTTCTGCTCTTCTTGCCAAGACCTTGCTCTCCTCAGTCATATCTGTTTTCTGTGTCATTGAGAGACATTTCTGCTCTCTGTCTCTTTTCTTCCCTCTCTCCTACAGTATTTTTACCTCTCATTACTCCTTGCTCAGCCTCCTCACCACTCTCTATTTTCTTTCCAGCACTTACATTTCTCATGATTTCCTATCTTCTTGTTTGTTGTCTCTTACCCAATCACTCACCAAATGGCATATATTCATATTTTTTGTTTCTTTACTCTTTAATCTCCCTTGGCCATCCCAAACTCAAATGTCAGGAAAATGTCCCTTAGCCCTCACACTATCCCCCTTTTCAAAAGTTCTGCAGCCTAAGCATGAAAAGTATAAAAAATATTATTTTGGAGGTTATTTTTTATATATCAATCAGTCTCAGATGGGGGGGGTTCAATGTGAATGGCCTCGAGCTGGCTAACCTAGCGCCCCACCTCTGTGATGGCTGGAAATCATAGGAAATCAGCAAATTTGCGTGGCAGAGATCCCCCTGAATGAAATTATGGATGGATTATGGTTGCATTTGTATGGACTCAACTGGATTAAGGCCCTGAGGCGTACTTTCTTTTTTTAAAACAAAGTGATACACAGGTGCCTTTGCTGCTGTTGGTAAAAGCACATCACAGTCTGAACGTTCACACTACCCTCAGTGGACCATCTGCAAGTGTCTCTGGAAAAATCTATGTATTTATCAATCTACCTATCTATCTATTTAGTTTTCGGTCTTTTTCCTCCCCTTCTCTCCTGGTTTTGTAGAACTCTCAGTATATCCAGCTGAAAAAAGAACAATTCAAACCTGGTTTAAAGTTTAATTTTCTGATGTGTTCCCTTATGGTTTTATTCTTGATAATAAAAAAGCACAAATTATGCCATGTATATAACAATACCTATAAAATACAAAATAAAATAATATTGTTTTTAAAGAGAATCTCTGGAGTCTTGTTGTGAAATTCTTAATTCATCATCATCAATCATGTTTCAAACTAGATTCTATTTACGTTAAACTGTATGTTCCCAAGAGAAATTAGAATGTGTCCCTGATGATTACAACCTAATATGTTACTGACAACTCCACACACATGATTTCATTTCACTTTAATATGTTGCTGGTTTTAGAGGTCTCCTGACACTTCAACAATTTAGCATTTTACTGAATTAAGTGCAGTTTCATAAAACATTTTGGAAACTTGTTGAACAAATTCATTAAGCACACAGGTTTTCAATTTTCAAAAGTCAAAGTATTCTCAATAACAGGTTTCAATTCAGCCTACAGTTGTTATTATGGGCTGTCACACTCTTGACCCAGTGGAAAAAAAAAACAAATGTGATTATACACCTCAGCACTCTGTAACTGTTCTCTTTTCTTGTAACTTTGGATGTTTAACCTCACTTCACACATGACTTTTTCTTTCCTTGTTCCTCCTTCCATTATACTGTCTCTCTGCCTTTTAAACTTCTTATCTGACAATATCATTCTATTTATGTATTCAGTAATGCAGTAATTACATTTTCTTTCAGGGGAGGAGGTTTAAATAATTATTCATCCATATCTTAATCACTTTGTTTATTGTGTTTTAGGAAGTTTTCTCAGTCTCTTGTTATTCTCTTTGTCTCTATCTTTCGTCCCCTCTCATACTGAATTCCTCTGTTTTTCTCTCTACCTCTGTCTCCTCTCTCCTCTTTCTTTCTTTTCTGCAACTGGTTTTAAGTGGCAATTATGAAATGATGTGTTGAAGTGTTGCAAGCTCAGGAGTCAACCAAGGAATGGAACATCTTTCTAAACACACAGACACACAAACACACACACACACACACACAGATAAACTAAAATACACAGAGATGCACACATCCAAGTGTATGCTTTCCTATCTGGATGCTGTGCAAAGCACTCAGGGGCCAGTACTTTATTTGATTGTCATTTTAAATGTGCCCATTGACCCATAAGCCTGTTGACAGTAATGGGATAACTTTATAAAAGTGATTGCTAGCTGTATTTGCCCCTTTTGCTGTCACATGAAGACCTTATCTGTCCTCAGAACCTGTTCTCATTTAATTTCTCATTTTATTTTATAGAGTTCATTTAGATTAGAGTTTATTTTTTTCTTTCAAGTTCCTGCACTTTTCCAATTGTGATCTCTTCATCCATTTCCAGGATTTTTTACCACACTACAGCTGCACTATGACAAAATATTTTGAGTTATAGACAAATGCACAGTTACATTATGAACTTTAAGTTAAGACACTTGTGTTTTTCCTACTTTTTCCTACTTTCACTAATGACAAGTCAAAATGGCTGCTATGAAAAAAGCTTATTGGGCAGAACCACAGATAGACAGAGCCAATCAATCACAGTCTAACACAGAATAACACCCATTACAGCAGCTGGAAATACTTATGGACATTCAGAATCCACACAGAAAGAATTGGAGTTGGAGACATAAACTGAAACCCATATTTAGTTTTTTCGGCTTTGCAGCCGTGCTATTGTGGAGCTGTGGATGTAGTCCTTATTAGTATTGATTATAAGTCAGTCTTGTCTTCTGATATGACATGAAATAAAATCCATTGAATATTCCTTGCAACTATAGAGAACACTGAGAATACTAATTGTATCCATGGACACTCTAATTTTCACATTCAATCTTACAAATTTTGAAACCAATGAAGTGGCAAATTGGATTAGAAACCCTGCATTCATTTATAATATCTTAAAGGTTTTTGCTCCAAAATCAATAGAGAGCTCATCTATCACATCACCTTAAACAAATGAGACTCAACTTCTCTTGTGAGTTTGTAAAACCTAATTTCTTAGTTAGGTAGGTGGACAATGCCGCTGTAATGATTTATTAACATAAAGCATAATAACTTGGGCTCCTAAACCTTGTGGAGCCATGCTTTTTGGCCACTCAACAAGTGGCTTTTGTTGAGTGAGGAAGGTTTGTAGCGAGGAGGTATCAAATGAGAATTCAGCTGTGTGCCCTTGATTGTTGTGTTAATGTTGGTTAGACCATGCTGTGAACAAGACTGGGTGCTCAGTGGATTATCCATAGTAATTCCGTAAAAACATGTTGATGTTGTGATTGTAAATGTATTTTTTCGATGGTGTGAACCCTACAAAGAATATTCTCTTAACCATAATTGTAATTGAGGCAGAAATATCAACAACCTCAAAACCTGGACTGGTGAAATCAAAAGTGCCTGCATTTTCAGATATCTCTACGATATAAGACTTACTGTAAATTAGACATAGCAAAGCAGCCAGGTATAGTGGATTTGCATGCCAAATTGATAGTTGCATAAGGCCTGATGAGCTATTTGTGTCACTTTAAGCTTCGTGGTCTGTCAGGTTTAACTGTTTAATACTATACTATTTCAGAAAAACCAGTATGAAATTTTGAAGGATATTCTTTATTTTTTGTGAAGATTTATTTTTTGTCAGATTGTGTTATAAAAGGGTGGGGACTGCATGAAAACAGACTAATTGGAGTAAAAACACAGAATTGTGATGAAATCTTTAGCGGCACAACACAGATCTCTTTCCTCTTATCACTGATACATAGTGGAGCAGCCACCACTGTCATCGTCACATTTACACGTTGTAAGGGGAATCCAGCAACATGAGCAAAAGGCTGTGTGCTCAGAGAACCTCCCAGCGAATAATACAAGAGATTGAAACAGATATGTTATGATCTAGAAGAGGAGGACGTGTCACAGGAGAAAGATAATGTGGAAATCTGAGCACAAAAGTTGATTTGTAGAAGATGGGCCAGAACCAGAGCCAGAAGAATGAAGAGTATTAGTGAAAAAGAATAAGGATGTAGTACAATATATGACCAATAATATTCAAACTGACTGATCTTTAGACAGGATAAACTAGGAGAAATCAAAATCCATTTTTTTTATAATTGACTGATGAGTAATCTGTAGGGCATCATCATCATCACAAAATGAAAAAAATGCCTATGCGGGTAAATTAAATATGTATCTTTGAAATAATGGTTGTCAAGCTTTATCAGAAAAATATTGACTTCCGGTGCCTTGCTGACTTTATTACTATTTTGTGTGAACATCTAGGAGGATACACAACATAACTTAAGCATTATTAATAAATAGACACACTGTCCACATCATATGATAGTATGACAGTGGTTGACTCATGTGTTGCAGTGTCAAGTGCCAGCATTCACTGAGCTGGCCTGACAAACCTCTCCTTATCTATGACACTACTTTACAGACACACTCACTCACATATTGTCAGTGGATGATGAAAGTGTGTATTTGAACGACAAGCACTGTCAAAGCCAGCAGAGGACAGAGATAATATTCCCTCATTTCCTCCTTGCAGGTTCAGACACATTACCAAGGGAGGCAAAATGGTTTGGTTAATCACAATTTTCGAGAGAAGAAAGGAGTTGAAATGGAAAGAGGTGGAATGACAGTGGAGAGGTGGAGGTGAGATAAGGTGCTCTCTTTCCGTGAATGGCCAACACATTTTTGGTCATTTCATAACCAGAGGCACAATTGTGAAATGGGTTGAAGTGGGAGGACTGAATTATCAGTTAGTGTTGTGAGGCCTGGCATCAGTCTTGGCCGCTTCAATCAGCTTCTCTCATCCTTCATAAATATGCCTACTTGCCATAGCCATAGCATTCTGGCAGTTTGATAAAGTAGAGGAGAGTCCAGACAGGCAAACATTAGAGATAGAGAAAAAGGGAAAATTGTCCTGATGTGGTCTAGGAAATAGGACTGCTTATGTTCCTTTATTAAATCAAAACACTAACAAAGTTTTCAAAAGCCTGTACACCATGTTCTCTACATGTGATGACATGCATCAACAGCTTTGCTTTAGTTATATTTTTGCTCATTTTAATGTTTAATTAAGTTTGGTGTTTGATGTTAACAAGCATGCAATAAGGCCAGAATAATGCTGCTAATGGGAAAAATGAATAATCTGTTTATTAATGCATAAAATGATGACTTCCCGAAATAACACTGTTTACATGACTGGAGCACTGATTTTGTTAGTTTGATTATACAGGGAGAAATATGAAAATCTGAATTTTGGTTATGAAAAATATAATGTTGTTGTTGCTCCAGAAACCTGAACTGGTAGATTAGGATAGTACAGAAGTATGGTGGTCCTGAGGGAGTTCAGTGATGTGGAGAAGAAATAAAAGTTTAAAATGTCCTAAATGATTTCAATGATCTACTACTACATCCGCAGGATGTTACAGTCCGTGTCCTGTACTTGTGCTGATGTGCAGTCCATAAACTAAGAAACTGTGTAGAATTTCTGTTTATAGCCACTGACTAAGAAAATAAAGAAAAAACAGTCAACTGCTCTGGCCATACAAAGTCAACAGACAGAGCACAAGTGAGTGAAGTCATTCTCTTTGTTTCATCTGGCTTACTTCCATGAAATGATCCATCTGTTGTCATTGCATCATCAGCGTGATAACCAAAAGGCTATAACAAGCCTTATGCAATGTTTTATAATGTGATCATACCCTTCAAAAAAAGTTTCCAAGTGGTGCCTGGTTAGCTCAGTTGGTAGAACTGAGTCCTTGCTGCAGCAGCCCAGAGTTCAAGTCCGACCTGCAGCCCTTTGCTGCGTGTCATCCCCTCTTTCTCTGCCCCCCTTTCCTGTCTCTTCAGCTGTCACTATCATAAAGGCAATAAAAGCCCCAAAAAATATTTTTTTTTAAAAAGTTTCCAAGTAATTCAAGTTCTAAGCAAAGAATAGCAACCACAAGCCAGAAGAGCAGGCAATGTAATGCAGCTGAGCATGGTCAATAGACCAGGACATTGACGAAGGAAGCTAAGAAAAATGGAGAAAGTGATCAAGCAGAAGGACGTTGGACAGATGTTAGTGGAGTGGAGAAGGAGGCAGGGATGGAGCGCAGAGCAGATTTGAATAAAGGCTAGTTGCATTATCTCCCACTCCATCTCGCTAAAGGTTTGCTCCAGTACGCTCACATTTTTATATCGAAGCATGCCAAGTGAGCCAGAATGCATCTCTGCATTGCAGATCCACACGCACCCACACTATTTTCTGACAAAAGTCTGCAATAGAGTTCAGAAAGTACTTTAAAAAGGAATTCAGGTGTATCATCTATTCCTGTAACACTGTCAGTACTACTAGATGGAGATGATGTAGTGCAGGACCATCACTGAAGATTCACTTTAATATCTAAAAAGCTGAGCAATTAAAAAAGAAAGGTTTTAAGTATAAAATAAAAAATATATAGACTAATTTTATAGTAAAATAAAATCGTTTTGTCATTCATTCAAAGTATTGCTGTTCATTTTAATATAATTAAGGTTGTACGTGAATTTGTATTTTATTGAGAGGGGCAGCTGCAGCAACTACATGGACTGCTGAGTATAGGAGAACGAAAAGGGGTGTGACAATTTGCCAGCTTACACACACCCCTGCTACAATACTGTCCAAGACATGTGGATGCCACACGCCCTAGAAGAAACAGAAGTCAAGTTGTGTAACTGCAAAGAGCTGATTGTTTTGTTTTTTTCTGTCAGTGCATATTTGGACCAGTAGAAGAGGGCACAGCTACCTTGGCATCGTGACCAGTTTCAATGATGGGACGTTTCCGGGGGGAACACAATTTTGTTGCGCTGTGAGCACATACAAGGACACCATACTGCAGATCATTAATCAAAAGGACCAAAATGTACTAAATACTGGAACATGCAACGGTGTGTGATTCGGATGGTGACTGACAGTGCCAGCAATATGATCAAGGCATTTAGCCTCCTCCCTTGCACACAAGAGGAGAAGGCAAAGGAAAACAAGGTGACCACGGGTGCCAGCAGCAATAGCACTTTACATTAGGAAGAGGGGAATGAAGGACTGCCTGCACTCTCACAGATTGAAGTGCAAGTGACAACCAATAACCAAGAACTATGATAAAAAAGTACTTGACTGTCAAATTTACATCTGCATTGCCCCATTCACATGCTTCAGCTGGAGATCAAAGATGTCATTAATGAGCACGGCACTGTTAATCTGTGCCTGTTACTGAAAGTCATGCAGCAGGTGAAAAGTGTACGCAACACTGAGGAAACCGACCACTTGGGAGTACGCCCCACGACTGCTCGCCCAATACGATGGAGCAGCGAAGTCTGGATACTTCAGTCATTCCTCCGATTATTCCAAAAAGACCCATTATGTCAAATGAAATTCAAGTCCACCTGTGCCAACATCACCCTGAAGGAAGTAAATCAGCTGACACACCTTCTCATTGTATTGGCACTGCTGGCAGACCTCACAGACAAAATGCGAAAGGGACCTGGGGATGATCCTCCCCGCTACCCCGGAAATCAAATCCCAAATCATCTATGCTGGACTTCCAATCGACAGAAGTAAATCTTGGATGTAATAAAAGGCTACGTGTATGCTTGATTTTTGGCCGTGTGAGCAAAGTTGTCAATTCGCTAATTTTTGACACATGGAATGGATGTGACTGATTGGCATGGCCTTCTTCTTTTAATAGAAAACTGTTTTGAAATGAGTCATCAACATATCTAAATGTGAGAAAAGAGAAAATGAAGTTAACCTCACTGTCACCTTAACTGAAATTAGGAAGTTGTGTTATAAAACGAATATTGAAACTTGTGGAGGGCTCAGTGTGTGGGGGGATGTCAGCAGTTGCTCAGAGCCAGTGTCTGTTGTGTTGTCAAAGTTGTAAGTGATCATGTGAAAAAAAATCAAACTATTTTCTTTTTTTCTTTTCTGAAAAATTATAAGGGAGGGGCTTTGACCTCCAGAATGTTGGAAGGAAAGTGAAGGCAGGTAATACCTCTGCACTTGTTTTTTTTTTTGACAGTCACTATAAGAATGGTCTACATTTCCTCCTGTCTTCTTCCTGGTGAGTTATTTCTGACTGCCTGTGCCAGTGCCTGCTGTAGTTTGTTCATAATGTTGCCACTCTAAACTGATGCACTTCATTTATTCCATTTATTGAAGGTAAAACTTTTTTCCCCTTAATTTCCACCAGCTCTGATTAATCTAGAGATGAGGCCTCTCAATATAAAGGGCCATGTTGGCCAAAATATGACATTCACATGTTCATCATCAAAGCAGCACCCAGAGAACCTAAAAAAAAAACAACAGAGTATACTTAAAGAACACAGGAGAAGGTTTATCTGTGACCTTCAGTAATCTCCAAATATCCGACTCAAAGACATACTTTTGTGGACTGGAGAAATTGTGTTTTCTTTCATTTACTGAGGTGCATCTTGAAGTTACACATGGTAAGTCTGAACTGTTTTTTTTATTTTGCACCAATATTTTTCATGCAACCAAACTTTATGGTCATTTTTTAAAAAGTGATTAATTCCCAATTACTTACCTCGTAATAAAATTAAGTGTTTGTTGTTTTCAGCTATGCTGTCACCTTCGGCAGCTCCAGATCCAGTCATCCTTTGGTTTACCTTCTCATTTGCTTGTATGGAGTGCATCTGATTTTTTCAAGCCCTAGTCTCCTGGCAACAGCAAATACTTTTTGAGGAAAATGTAATGCAGACCGTATTATGTTGTCTATTAACATAATGAGGAAATGTTGTTAATTAATGTACCTAGGAAGTCACAAAAATGTTGATACTGAAAGTATCAGTAAAATGTTCACTGAAAGTGTATTTGATTTGTTAATTTGCAATACACTAACCAAAGTGCTTTTTTGCCTAAGCCTAACCACAGACAGGAGTCTGGACACGAACACTGGATTCTGGTGTCACAGGCTTGTACTTTGTATGACCACTGTGAACCCCGACCACCTATTATCACAACTCCAGCTCAGTACATAAATTAAGTGTTTCATTCACTCAAAGAAAGTGTCTCTGAACATAATCCAGGCAGCAATTACATTTGCCACAATAATGTCATTTTGAACATCATTTGTAGGAGACAGGGTTGAAATGTTATACATATTTGAATCTCTGAATTTTCTTAAATGTTTTTTGAACGTAACCAGAAAGGACTGCCATACTGGAATGTAAGAAATTGTTCAAAATGTATTTATTTATGCAGCTGTTGATTCAGATGCTGATATAAACATTTCCAATAAATAGTATTAGATATTTCAAGGATGGCTCAGTCTTGGTCAAAGTGTGGTCAGTTAGCTTGTTGTTAGGCTTATCCAATGTCAGCCGTGGGGCACGTTTACCATCTCAGTTCTTACATTACTAACACAGTGCACATACAGGCTGGGTATGTGCCTTAACAAGTATTTTATTCTTCTGCATGTAAACTGCTCTGGGGGAACAGTTTAAGCTTATCTGACTTTCCATCATTGAATTCAATTGAATTATATTCTAGTTTGATAACATACAAAAAATGATATGTTCCAGTAGAGTGCTGAAGTCTATCAAACACTCATCACAGGATCAAGACCAAGCCTATAACACTGTCACATTTACGACACTCCACACAGCTACGTCACAGTCAACGAACTGAGTGATCAATTATTTGATAATAAGTTGTTATTATTCGGATAGCTGTTTGAAATTCCGATTCTCTTTATATTTTACAATATTTCATGTTCAGTAGTCAACATGGAGGCAGCACTGTCCCACCAAGCAACACACTTGGAGCACTCAGGGTGCACATTAACGTGCACATAGAAGGATACAAGTGGTGGGGTACCTCTGTGGCTCTTAGCAAACAGGTTGAGAAGCGCGAGTGAAGATAAATCCACATTTTAATCCCAAAAGTATACAAATAAACCCCAAGCTCTCCTCTTGCTAGTAAATGTCTCCAGAAGCTCCCCGTCCTGGCTCTCTTCTGCAGAGCTCCTCGGGCTCAAGCAGCTTTCTGTGGGCCAGCAGCAGCTCTGTCTCTCGACTACATCCCATACAACGCTGCAAACACCCCACCATATGCACACATTTTTTGCTCAAAGTTCAATATTTTCAACTTTGTATGTAATCTACTCACATAAATCATTTTTTTCACCTTGGTGGGAACACAGCATTACTGTTGTGACACCTCTCCCACTGCCTTGGAGGCTGTCCTGGCCAACCTCAGCAGGCCCTTGGCTGACATGGGTGGGTTGTATTGATAAACTCAAAACTCTAAACTCACCTGGACACTTAGGCTGTGAAATCTGGCCCATGTGTTCACTTGCTCTCTCTTCCTACAGCTGACATCCACCCTGCATCTTTGTCTTTTGTCTTGTCCTATTATTTGTTACCTTAGTTTAATGAAATTACTCTTTTATGAAGTAAGTCTCTTGAGTATTATATCTTTGTATTATAATATAATTTTCTTGCCAAAATGGTTACATTGGTATATTTTCCACTTTAGCTTGCGGCTACTAACCTTAATGCCATTATGGGTGACATGTGACACTGATGCAATCTTATTTGGTACTAGTCTGATACTATACATCAAACATGTTACACCCCCACAGAGTGCAGGTCCTGATAGAGTCTACCAATCACTCAACCCATTTAGAAAGAATGAAGACTAAGTTATCTCACACATAAGTCTGCAGCACTCTCCCACCCATCACAAGTGTAAGTCACTCCACCGCTATGTCACAACTTTAAATGAGTACTGCAACAGGAGAAATTGCATCACCATCATATGAATGTAAAAGTAAATAGTTAAAAATGACTTAAGCCTATTGTTTCATTGTGCTATAAATGGAAAATGACCTTTTTTATTGAAAACTGAACTGAGAGTTTTTCAGTTTTGGCCTGTAGCTGCTAACCTTAATGCCATTTTGGTTCTCTTTAGAATGAGATGTGACCTCTTTGTACACACAGTATGTTGCACATTGTGAGTTAGATGTGTTTTATATTCTAGGGGAATTGGTATTCATAACATAAAGCAAATGGTATGTCCTCACAAACACTCCTGCACTCACACTCACACACCAATCTACAAAGCTATATGACAACTTTGATTGGTTAATAATGGCTGAGTGGACTAAACTGTCCCACATTATTTAATTGAATACAAATCTAATGGATGTAACTTAATGTGTATTCTCAACACAATATTTTTTCATGTTCATTTTACTCAGAATGCTGTTCTACAGTTGATAGATTTGGATTCATTAAAATTAACGTGCAAGTGTGCATACCTATTTTGCATAAATGTTTTGGACTAAAATGTACACGATGTGTACAAATATTAACAAAATACTAAAACAATCATATCATCTCACATTTGGGGACAAAGGTGGGTCCCTACAAAGTAACAAATTAAATTTTAGGGGTTCAAAATGTATGTTTTTTGCTAAGGTTAGGGTTGGAATTAGACATTGGGTGTGTTTTATTTTTTTTTTAACAAATTTTAAATCCATTACTTGCTTGTAAACCATTCGTTTTACTTTCTTTTTATATTACAGTAATATATCTAAAGACTGCAGTCATAAAACAGTTTTATGTGTTATTGTTTGTTTTGAAGTTGAGTTACATATCACAAAAGAAAGAACCTGCAAAATGTGAAAGAATTTTCCTTAAGAGCACTGTGAATGTTGACAGGCTTCATTTGCATGTATTCAAGCACCCTTATTCCTGTGTATCTGTTGTTTTTAACCCTTGTTAAATTCATGTCCATACACTTTATCCTCTACAGTAAATATTGCATTTTGCTTTGCTCTCTGTTCAAATTAATAAATAAATAAATTATTCCTATTTTACGTGTATTGTTTTCTTCTTTGTACACACTAACTGGCACCTTATGCCGTTTGCGGTGTGTGTGTGTGTGTGTGTGCGTGTGTGTGTGTGTGTGTTCCAAGGAAAGGGAGGCGCTTCAATCGGGGTCAGGCGAAGAGAGGAAGGGGAAGTTACACTGTGGTTGGGTGATTCACTTGCTTTCTTGCGTTCTTTGTCTGTAACTTTCAGAATAATAATGATGTATGTGTACCCTTGCCTTCTTTGTGGTGAGTATATCCTTTTCATATTCTCTGTATCTCTGGATGTATAAATGCTGCTGTAATTAAGTATTTTAGTGGTTTACTTTTTTGGAAAGATGACGTTTTGCCATCACAAATAATTAAATGGATCAACAATAAAAGTAATGTTCATTTGAAGTAATTTGTGCATTGACATTATGACAATGACCAACAATGTTTCCTTTATTTCCACGTGTAGCTCTGAGTGTTGTGGTGGTGAAACCTCTCAACATAGATGGACGTGTTGGAACAAATGTTACATTCAAATGCTCCGACTGGAACGTTTGGACTGATGTAAAATATCATGTTAAGTACCTTTGTGATAATCCGTGCTCAGAAAACAAACACATTATCGTGAAAGCAGAATATGGAAAGACTGTACGTAAGAATAGAATAGAGTTAACTAACAGTGCAGAAGGTTTATTTGTGACCTTCATTCATCTCCAAAAGTCAGACTCTAAGAAATATTATTGTGGAGTGGAGAGATTTGGCTCTGATCCCTTGATAGAGGTGAATCTTAAAGTTACGGATGGTAAGTTTATGCTCCCTATTTTTATTTTTTTTAATACCACCATCAAAAACCACTGTATTGTTGGTAAATTAATATGTACTCTCTCTCTATTTTCAGAGTCTCCCAAAAATACTCCAGCAACATTTGCTGTTACAAACAGCTCCACAGTGTCTTCAGGCAGCTCAGCTAGTATTACTGTTACGTCTACATCATACATCATCCATTGTACAACAACTACTGCACCAGCAACACAAGGACCTGGTAGGAAATTCACTTTTCTGCGCTTGCATGTATATTACTTATATACAGACATATATATTTAAAGTTGTAATGCCTGTTATAAATAATGAGTCGAGGGCTACAAGTATGAACATCCCTGTATATAACAAAATAAAAACCACTGCATACTTGATTGAGAAATAAAAATGTATAAAGTTAAAGTTGCTGTACGCTATATTGTTTTGTTAAAATATTCTATTTACTGTTTAGAAAGAATTCACATGGCCTGTGAAAATCAAGTTCATGATCATTAAAAGATTCATTTATAACAAAGAGGATGTGAGGGGCAAGATGTGTTTAATATGACAGCCTGTCTTCCTCTTCCTCTTTCTCTGGCCAGGAAGTGTACCATATTTGATTGTAGGATTCATTCTTATACTAACCATACTGATTGCCCTACTGTACCTTTTGAGGAAGATGGCCAAAAAACAACTTGGTAACCACCATACACATTACATTAACAGTATAGCAACATCAGTAAGATCAGCCTCCACCAGACATAAAACCAAAGGTTTGTATGTTTTCAGCAGACACATCATGTGCTGATCTACCACAAGAAGACATGCAAGAGGTGAGTCTCCTTTAATTTAGTTCTGAAACCATGTTGAGGGCTGTTGGTTTCTGTGGACTCTCACACAGATACAGATCACGTGGAAGTGCAAATGCTGTTGAGGACACATTTAGAATGCTAATCTCAGAGTTAAAAAAAACACAAATAACACCTACAATATCTGTTTTCTTTTTAATAAAAAAAAATGTTTTTGTACACAGCAACAGCACTACTGTTTCCCTCATCATGTATATATATATATATATATATATATTATTGTTATTATTATTATTATTATTATTATCACAACAAAAGAAAGATTAACCTTAGATGCAGTGGGATCCTTATCTTGTATCATCAGTGTGAGACATCTGATCTTTACAAAGCTAAACATAACTCCTCAGACACCAAAAATCTTAATTTGTGATTTCCATCAGAGCGGAGGTGCAAAGAAATGAGAGGACCAGCTCATTTCCAACTTTCCATTGTGAAAGCCCAAGTTTGACACTGGTATACACTTTGTTTGCCATTTCGAAGTGGTGCCATGGCGATGACACACCGCTGTTTCCCTCTATTGATCTCAACAAGACTGTGTCCACCTTGATAACACACACAACTGTCTTTCTGACATTAAAAACTTTATGTCTCTTAATTAACCGCAGCTAAATTTACACAGACCTGCACATACACAGGTCAGAATAAACTCTGTCTCCTTATCTTTTAATATGACTGCAGAAAAAGAAGTAATGTTGGCGCAATCCTTGTCAAGAAGATGTCTTAATGGTCTAAGATGTCTTAATCATAATGGTTTTAATAATGTTGTTTTTATGTGCTTGTTACCTTGTTTGTATTTTGTTTGACTCAGTATTCCTACTGTTTGTTTTTCTCACTGTAGGAAGTTGAATATGACGAAATCAGACCTGAGAACCAGCAAACTGCATGCAAACCTGCAGGGGTCTCTACCCTCAGCTTCTCTGCAGACCCAGACAGTCTTTATGCTAATTATTCCTCCCACCAAGGCACTGAATTAGCAGTTTCCAGAGTCACATTTCAACAATGTGACTTGGTGTACTCTGTTGTTCAACTGCCCAGTGATCAATCTCAACCAAATCAATCTGAAAGCAACACAAATAACTATTCCATCCTCAGCTAACACAGGCAACCTGAATGTGGCTACTGTGAGTGAAAAGGATAAAAAGAAACTTTCTTGATCATATTGATTATGATTTTTTAAATGTAAATTTAGAGATATAATTTAATATAAAATCAAATGAGAGATCAAATGACAAAGCATATTCGTTCATCTTCAATAAAGTATCTTTCCGTTCAATGATAGAGTTTGGTAAAAGTAATTACTTTTACTAAATGAATGGATTTACTGATAATAAGCTTTCAGAATAATTTAAATAATATTTAGTGAGCATCAAACTGCAAGTAACCCCCACCTTAAGAAATATGTTGGATGCTTTACATTTTGTATTAATAATTGTATTATTTAGTGAGGACTAGTTAAGAAAGCCCGCTACTGTATTAAACTTCATGATGCCAGATTTGAATCCCAAATTTGTGTCTTAAGGCCGAAGTATGCTTGCCGCTTGAGACCTATCGCGCCAGCGAGATCTACGTCATTTTGACGTCACAGTGTCGCGCGACAGGTCTCAAGCGAACAGGATTTTGGCCCCCGCCGAGCGGAAGGTCAGCGCACGCGATCCTTTTTTTTCAGCTGAAGCGCGCCAAAACCGGAAACCAGGAAGCTTTCGGAGCAAATCGCCTCTACAGGCACCTGTACACCTTCAATGAAAGGAAGCACAGAGAAAGAGGAGGCATATCCGGAAAATTTAGAAGAACCGCGAGCACGATTTTGGAAATACAAAAAAAGGAGGCCGCCATTGTTTACCTTTTTCTTCCTCTTCTAGTGCGTAGAAATAGCAAAGTCGGTAGCCCTTTGCTCCAGTTGCGCCCACCTCTGTTCAGGAGAAGACTGCAACTAGGTCGCGACCACCAGCGCAAGTATAAATAGTTACGGCGCTCCGTGACGTCACGTTGTCGCGCGACCAGGTCGGCAGTGGCGAGAGTCTACAAGACGCTTTAGGCTTTTATTAGGGTAAATGGAAGTGATCCATTAATAGTCATGATGCTTCTGCCTTTGCTACAATCATGTAAGCTTCTTCTATTTCAGACCACTTAAAGGAAGACTTGCCTCCCCAAAGCACCATTACAGAGCCCACAACTGTTTTACTTTCACAACTCACACTGCCACTAAATGCAAATCTATTGTTATTTGATTGTGAGGCACTTCAAGCCCATTGTGTTTGTCTTTTTAATATAAATAATCCTCAGATGTATTTTGACATAAATTTAAAGTTATTTGTTTATTGTTGTTTTACTTCTACAATAATTTACCCTTTTGTAAATGTGTATCTTTTTGTTTCATTATTTATTCACGTAATACAGTACATTTATTTTAGCAGGCTCACTTTGAGAACTGAAACTTTGCATTAGTCACCCATTACCTGAAACTAAAAGCGATTTGCATCTCTGTAAAGGGTGCTGTACAAATAATGTTATAAAATAAGTAATTCAGAGAATTGGGAAGTTTGTTTTTTTATATTTCAGTTGTGCAATTACTAAATCTGAGAGTTGATCTGAGTTTTGTACTGTTATGCTTTGTGAGGTTTTTTATTGTGCACAGTGTGAGGCCTACAGTCTGTACTAGAAATTTATTTAAATAGAATTAAATGTACATTTCCTGCATTAATTTGGATTTTTGTTTTGCTTTTTGCAGAAATAACAAGACTGACATCATTGTAACAAGAAATGATTTACTTTGCTTAGAATAAAGACTAAAAGCGGGGGGAAACAACTAGCCTGTAGAAACACACTTCCTGGACAAAACTGAATAATAACAACATATCACTCTAAACACTAATAGCAGCTAAATACTGTAGTAAATGCCATGGAATTGTTTTGTGTTTTTTGTGTTTTTCCACTTCCACCAAGTTATTGTCTGATCTTAATTTTCATCTGTCATAGATGCAAACAGATATCGAGTTGCTAGTACTACTAGTAGAAGTAAAATCAAAGTACTGAAGAGCAGTTGGAGAGCATGCCAAGTGCATTTTAGTTTGGACTATTTTCCCAGGCTGAGAGTAAAGGCTGTAAGCAGACATTTCCAGTTGACAGGCCGAGAGATGACAAGAGTCTGAACTAGGAGACTTAAACTAATACACAGGGTCATGGACTCACAGTACACAGAACAGGTTAACAGGATCACACCAAGGTTTTTAGTAGAAGTGCTGTGTCTTGATTCAATTTTGTAAATGCTGTTAGGGAGATCTTCTTGTGGCGGGATGTGAAGAATCTTGGCATTTTCCGGACTAAGTTTGCGGTGGAAAGAGGACTACTTGCCAGATGTTACATTGGATGAACTTCTGATTTGAGGTACTGTCAAGGTCATATTTTCCATCAAGATCTTCTCTGATGTTCCTGACAACAGGAGACACTTATCATCAGGACATAACTTAGATACAACACTATGTTGCAGACTTGAAACAGCTGTTAATTTATATCTGATGCTATGCAGACCTTTCACAAGTTCGATATGCAAAGTAAATACATATTTTTTTAATAATACCAGCTGATTAAAAAAAACATTCTTAGGCAGTGAAAGAATTTTATGATGATTTAAAAAAAGTTTGTTGATTCATGCACATATTTCAGTGCGGATAGCTTTAAATCTGACCAGCAGAACACTTCTTGACCTTTATTGTATTTTACTGAATGCCAGTAAATATCAGAACAGGAAAGAGTTTTTAAAAGTGAGTCACATAAACCGCAGAGATGTGAGGTGTGTACGGACAATGAATTGAACTTCAACTGGCGTTTATCCACCGTTTAACTCCTACAAAGTGAAATCAAGTTTGTGATGCCCCTCACAGATGCGTTGGAGTACTATAGTATATAATATATAGTACTACTACACCTAGCAGTTTGACACATTTAACGAGATGGGTCAACTGCAACAATTATCAGAATGCATGTATCTTAATATACTCAGAGCCAGTCGGCCAGTATGCTCACTACGTCAAGTTGCGCAGGACCATGCAGGACCAATTTATGCAACGGCCCCGCCTCCCCCTCGTGTCGAGGCAATGTTTAGAACTTTGATGATAGGAAGAACAAACTATCTGTCACAAAAAGAGAATAAAAGGCCTTGAGAGTGAATTGTGTCACTGACAGCTGGGCAGTACAGCTCTTGTTGTGAATGTGTCTTCCAGGGCTGTTCTGTGACTTTGTGTCTGACAAATGCCAAGTGAAATACAACTATATACAACATGTGCACAAAACTCGTGCTTTTTCAGCAGCAGCAACCTCTGTGAGCACCAGTCCAGACAATATATGGGCATGATGGCACTCCTCACAGATACACTTCCTTTAATATTGTATTTAAAATGCTGATTAGCGTACTGGGCAATATGAATGCAGATCTCTCAGTAAATAATAACCATCATGTATTCAGCCAAGCCATAGTATAAATAGTATTTTATATTTGAAAATGTATAAAAGCAAATCTGGGGAAGTCAGTTTGAATGCATCTGTTTTGAGACTTAAATTGCAGTCAGAGCCTTATGAGGCTTGTGTTTATAGACAAAGCTAATTGTATAATAGTGTAAGGACTGGAGTTATTGCCAGGCAGCAAGGCCAAAGCAAATTTTCTTCTTCTTTTTAAATTATTTTCTACATTTTATATTTTCAGCGTTAATGTTAATTTTCACTTATCTTAAGATTCTATAGAAAATATTCTAATTAATAAATATTGTTAATGTATACCTCATTCTGCTCTCTGTAAATCTACAAATTCTTAGACAGACAAAAGAGGGAGGATGGTTTCATGGGAGCACTGGGCTGTCAGGTGTACCTGTGTGGCAAAGGCAAATAGTTTATATGGCTCACGGGTTAGTCTTATCAGAATTTAGCTTAGGGCCCCAGGGAGGCCAGCACCAGCTCTGAATATACTGATAGCTTGATGGCTGTTAAGCAAGTCAGAAATTAACAAGTAATGAAACAAATCAAGGCACTGAAGTATGTTGAGGTAATATGGAAGTGTTTTAAGTGTTGTCTTTTTGATCAGTATTTGTATTTTTCTCTCTCTCTGTCCACAATCTCCTTTTACAATTTGTCACACACACACACACACACACACACACTCAGCCAGCAGAAGTCACCTTGGCAGCAGGATTGCCCTCCAGTAGCTGTTCTTGTCAGGCTCAGAGAGCACTAGCAGCTTGATGTCGTTGTTATTGTTGTTAGTGTTGTTGTGTACATCGGCCACCAGGGGAAGAGTGCGGTGGCCTGGGGTGTCTGCTCTGTTGTCAATGACAGTCAATGACACTCTATTGCTAAGTGAAAAGGATTATCCAACTCTCTCTCTCACTTTCTCTTTTTCACTCTCTGTCTCTTTCACACACACACACAAATACATTCACTGCACTGGTTTTGCTTATAGAAAGTTTGTAGAAAACGTACAAGTAGTAGAGACACGAAGTACCTGTGAAATTCGACTAATGATGGACAGAGTAAGATGGAAACAGCTTGTGGGCATATTGCCTTTACTTCTTACTGGTCTCAGGTGAGAATGTGAACACACAAAAGTGGGCACATAGGTAGTTTGGTATTTTTACACATATTTACAAGCACTCAAATTATATCAAATAACATATAAAGTCAGTCCATTTAAGACAACCATTAGTCAGCAAATTTTCCACCCAGATGGAAAGCCTGGTAGACTTCTTCTGCAATAGGAAGTTTAGGAAAATCTTGGAAATAAGCGGTAAAATTTGTCTTGTTCTTGTCTGGAGCCATTTCACAGCCTTTTGGCGACCCCATTGGTATTAAACCTTTCCAAACATTGACTTTAATTACAGGGCAGATAGCTGACAGTAGCCAGCAATCTGTTGAAGGTACTGCACACCTTCACAGGTGTTTTCACTTATTGCACCTAATAAGCCCACTGTTAATGTTGACCCTAAAACTTAATGCTGACATGGGTCAGAGCTATGCTAGGAATTCCCAAAGTGCACTGTAAGTGCGTGAACTAATAAGAGTTATAAAGGTGTAAGTTGTCCCGTCCTAACAGGTGCAACAAAATTGATAGGGTGAGGGAGATGTCAACCACGTCCTGAGAAGAGGTGTAATCACGCAGCAAGTGAAAACTCTTGTGTGGGAGTACCATGGGTGTCTTAAGGCTTTAATGACTTTTGAGCCCATTTGACTATCCTTAAACTTTTACAAATTTAGGATCTGATTTTAGTTAAAAAATTTATGAAATACTACGGATCAAAGATGTTTTGAAATGTCAGTGTTTATATTCTTGTCCAAGGTCTGAATAGCTCCACATTGCAAACACAGACACAAACACACACACACACACAGTATGAATCCCCAGCTTGCTTTTCTAAAGTAATAAAGCATAAACAGTTGAATAAACACAGACACACAGCTGATGTACAGCCTAAGGGAGTTCAACATGTTCATCGGGGGCTATAGCTTTCCTGCTGTTGAGCACATCGTAGAATTTAGAGCTAGGTATTAAAATCCTCCTAACTCAAACAGTATACAGCTCTGTGGGGAAAGTTTGCTGAACAGTGTTGAGTAGGTTATATGAAGTGGTAGCACTCTTGGTATGTAAGCGTAAAATGTTCTTAAACATGGGCCCCCACCCACCTCAGGGGCAGGTACTGTATATTATGAAACTTTTTCCATCTTTTCCCAAGGAGATAGAGGTATAATTTTATAACAGTGGTGTTTAAAGGAGTGTGTGTGTGTGTGTGTGTGTGCGTCTGTGTGTATGATTGTGTTTGTGTGTGTGTGTGTGTGTTTGTGATGGCAATCCCACAGGCACACAGCTCCTTCCATCTTTTCCTTCATGAGATCCTAAAATTCTAAAATATGCTACTCCTGCAAAATGTCACTAAAATACACTGCAGAGTATATATATCTTGAGTGGAGAAAGAAATATGCCAATGGGGTGACGTAATTCCATATGTTTGCAAAGGTTGAACTGAAGCAAATAAAAACCTTTGAACACAATAAAGTTGACTGGCATGTCACTTTGAGGAAAACTACTCTTTATTAAAAAGTGGGTTTTTGTTTGCGTTGCTCCTGCTATCTGTGGTGTTGTTTATGATAATATTCAACTTAGAATTGTTGAGATTTCAGAACTTGTGTGTGATTGATAGGCTGTCAATAAACAACCAAACCAAACATTCCAAATATGACTTTGATATATGACGTTAATGACAAATTACAAAATCATCACCCAAATTTTCTATTGTAGAAATCCATCACCCTTCTATTTTTCACAATGTTGCCGTACTCTCAGCTCTCAGCCTTAATTTGGTGAGTACATTGCTATCATAACCAATAGAAATGATGGCCTACATGACAACATTTGGGCCCATATCGAAATAAACTTGAATTTCAGGCAAATTTATTTTATTTATCAACCAATCTGCACAACAGGCTTTACAAACGAATGTCTTTCTTTGGCTTAAAATAGAGACAATACCAGAATACATAACGTTTCTCGGGACATATGGTAAAGTTATGGAGCTACAGTTTCTTTTTAATCAGAGAGAGTACTGGAAGATTTTTAGTGTTATCGTTCACTGAGCCATAATTTGTTTACTATAGTCAACATTAGCATGAAAAACATATAGGACCAATGACAGGACAACCCTCCTTTGAAACTATGGCTGTATGGGACTGCCAACCCACTGAGTCTAATAAGACACACTATCATTGTAATTGTGGACGATAAAGGTTTCTACCTACATTCATCACAAAGAAATGCTCGATATTGTTGTACTGTACTTCACATGGAATAGAGCCAATTAAAAACCTTTCCAATCTCTGTTCTGAAATCAAATTGACCAGGTTACGAGCACACCTAGGGTTCTAAAGTGCCTTAAGCTAATTAGTTTCTACCCCCTGCTCATGCCTCTAAAGTCAAAGCTAACAATTACAATCTGGCCGCCCTGAGTTGCACTTCTGATGTTAGCCAATTACAGCTACTTTCAAAGTCATATCATCTAATTACCTTCCTTTGCCACCCTGGATTCTGCAGACCCATTAGCCAATTATACATATCACACAATGGGTTTCTCTGGCACACACAAGCACATCCTGGAATCTGTGAATCAACATCATGAAACCACATCACTCGCTCAGTCGTTTTCTGAAGTTCATACCCTATTATTAGCAGCTATCAAAGCCCAACTGTGATTCCCTTTCAAATTCATGCATCGTCTCTCTCACAATAATATGGCACTTTAACCTCTCCTTCACTGGAGCAAAGTGATGATAACACAAAGATGGCTGCTCAGGGCACTGTATAAGCTTGTAGGTGTCTGGAGTAGTAATGGAGAGAATTCCTCATGTCTGTGTTAAGCTAACATAAAATTATGATCTGATGATCTCATGAGCTTTGAGAAATGAACACCATGTTCAACACACTGATTGGGTCAAACCCTGGTTCAGGAGTCACAGTTCATTTTAGCAGGTAAAGAATAATAAAAAGGCAGTTGTGTAAGTGTCAAAGACAGGAGTCAAAATCCCCTTGCTGAGGGTAACATTTTGCCACTGGCAACTTTGGTATACTGTTTTCATTATTTCAAACACCTCTGTTTTACACTGTACAAACACTTTCCCAAAGCAATAGGTCACAATAGGTTATGAAACTAAAAAGCATCTATTATGCTATTGACAATACAAAGACCTTGCATTAGGAGGAGTGTTTCAATTACTGTAGTTGGCTATATATAAAAATTGAAAACATCCAACATTTATGTACTGCACAATGGTTGAGCAACGGCAACACACCATCCTTGTTTTATCCACAACTCTCTTTCTGTCGCTGTTGCAGCTGACTGTGAGCCCGAATGATCCCAAACAACTGATTCTGATGGACACAGGTGGGTCTTCCAGCTCCAGCATTTTTCCAAGTTTTACTGTCACATATACGATCATACACAGTACAATGTGTAGTGCAATTCTTAGTCCTAATTCTTAATCAAACCATAGAATAAAGTAGAATTTAGCAAATAGATTAAATAAAATAAAAAATATATAAAATAGAGTGAAAATGAATGGGTTACAATAAAACCAGTAGTGAGTTTCAGAGAAATTAAACAATATAACCACTATAACTAGTGAGTACTTACACCGATCAGCCATAACATTATGAGCAATGACAGGTGAAGTGAATAACACTGATTATCTGGTTATCATGGCACCTGTCAGTGGGTGGGATATATTAGGTAGCAAGTGAACATTTGGACCTCAAGTTGATGTGCTAGAAGCAGGAAAAATGGGCAGCGTGAGGATTTGAGCAACTTTGCTTTGACAAGGGCCAAATTGTGACGGCTAGACTACTGGGGCAGAGCATCTCCA
>NW_023339729.1:10338642-10348088 GCF_004916995.1 Morone saxatilis | reverse complement strand
TGTTGGTATGAGGCTGCATAACATTATGACCACCAACATACCCAGGTGGTCATAATGTTATCGCTGATCGGTGTATATATGCAATATAAGGTGACATCAGTTTGAATACACAAACCATTACACCATATACGGGCAGAAATGGAACATAATGGTAATTAAGTATTTTGTCAATAGTGTATAATCACCTGAATACACAAATTGTTGTGTCTCTTACCTTAGAATGAGTCGTTTTTATCTATAGACTCCTTGGGTCGCCTTCTGTGGAGGCTGGCATTTTAAACCGCCATGTTTCTACAAACTAAACACTGGCTGTAGATAGGACCTTTCACATATTTATGAGTTCTGTGGCCTCCGTAGTTTCTCCTACACACTGCACAGCACGTTCTCATTCCCAGGTGCTCAAATACAGACGTTCAGTTAGTTGCTAACTGTAACTTAGCCACTAAATCATACACACTGGACCTTTATGGATTATACTTGTATTACACATTTCAGGCAAGGAAGCAGCCCAAAGTGCTTCACAGAAGATATTCTTCTAAGTATTCTAAGTCTAACTATTATTATAATATGAGTGAATTTTATTTTATCACTGTCAGAGCAGAACTTTTTTACACATCAGTAGATACCTCTTCCAGCTCATGTGTGGCTGTTACTGAAATGATGACTCAGAAAAGCTGCAAGGGGTGGATAAAAAATGCTGACAGAAAAGTACTGAGATATCAGAGAAAGCAGCGGGGGTTTCTCTACAGCTTGGCTACAAAATAAATGTACAAGAGACAATGCACTGCTGGAGTTTTTGTGAATGATGGTTGTCTTGAATATATATATATATATATATGTGCACAACCATCATTTTTACATTATAGATGCAACTACATCATTACGCGGACCCCTGGATCGAAATGTTTCATGAACCAATCGATGGTCAGATTCTAAAGTTATGGATCGGTTGACTGAAGATGTGCTGCTAACACCATCTCCACTTTTGTGAAATGTAAAAGATCAATGTGAGTTTCACATCGAATCACACCGTATTTTTCCATACTAAAATGCATCCTCCCTGAATCGTATCATAGCCCATTAATCTACGCACGTATTGGATCGTCTAAGAAGGGAGACATGCACCCCCTAATATCCCAGCCCACTGCTGTGACTGTGAATAGTTTGATCAATAAAGGATGTGAAACTTTGGTTAAATTTTAATGACTCTCAGTGTTGCCTCTTAATTATATGTGTTGTTTGTAGTAATGAATTATTCCTGCAACACAAGTTGTGATAAGATGTAGATGTAGATGTAAGGACTAATACAGCAACAACAGAGAAACATAAAGGCTGCTTTGATATCCCAATTCAGTTCCATTTGCAGACACGTGAGAAGTCATTCAATGCATTGGACTTGGTGAGCCAATTTTAACTTTAACAAACAAAATCCTGGTTGATAACCTTTATGCAAATGTTCGGATGTTCCCCTGTTGATCTGGTCCAGTACCACCCCCAACTGACCTTCTACTGGGATTGTGTATTGTATTGTGTTCATTTCACTGCACAGAATCCATACCTTTCATAGCTGACAAAGACCTCACCAATAATCAATTAATATATTTGTATCCGTTCCCCCAATACTTCTGAGTTAAAAGTCGTATAAGCTTCTGAGTCACAGTTCTTTTCTTTTTTTCAAGTTATTTTTTTGGCCTTTTATTGCCTTTATTGTATAGTGACAGCCGAAGATAGACAGGAAAGGGGGCAGAGAGAGGGGAATGACACGCAGCAAAGGGCCGCTGCAGCAACTCCGTACATGGGTCACCTGCTCTACCGACTAAGCTAAGCAGGCGCCCGTGACACAGTCACAGTTCTGAATGATACCTACAAGCTAATTACATTCTATATATGGCAACTGCATCGTGTCTGTTGTTTTGAATATTTGTTCTCTTTTGTACATATTGTACAACACACAATTACTTTCCTCACTTTTCTCAAAACCAAATTTAGTTTTCTTTTTTCATTGCTCCAGAGATGAACCCCATGTGTTGCTTTATTTTGCTTTGATTCTTTGTTGCATTATTCTGAGTTGTTAAAACCATCGACCCCTATGGTAAAATGTCATATTGGTGGAAAAATGTAATTACCAGTCCACTCTGCCACCGCTGACCACTTTCATTTTTTCATTTTTGATGCTGGGCTTGCCCCATGACTCACTCTGGGGGTCGCAGGGTAAATTGTGATACCAACCTTCACATCTCCTCCTTTCATCATTTCTCTCTCCAGGAGGTCATATAAAAGACAACATAGGGATTGTTTGTTAAGCAAACAGCCCTTAGGGTGCCTCCTTTTTGTGGGAGTTTAGTCACTTTGTCTGAGGTATCAAAGCAGCAGAAGAATAAAGGTGATATTCAAACAGTTTTTTCTTATTCAATTACTCACCTTCCATGGGGTTTGTTCATGGGTTTTAATGCAGTTATAATTGGCTCTGTGGCACTTGTAACTCAGTTACTACCTATTGCAATTGAATACCAATTATCTGTGCATGTGTATGGATGGGTAATGACTTTAAGGTATATCCTGTGGAGTTTAAATCAATTTTTCTGGCTATGTAACAGGGTTTGTGATGCATTTCAAGTACATCCTCTGGTGATTGAATAGCCATTTGTGTTTTCATCTTTGGTTCATTAGCAGTCATCTGGCTTTTGGTCAATACTATCGACCTGAGGCACACAGAGAACATCCCCTGCAATAAAGACAAAAATGTTTGCCTTTATCTGTGTGCATGCTTTGTAAAGCATTCTTTAGTGGCAAAAGTCCTTAACATCAAATCAAAAGATGGGGTCAGATCATTTGTATCTATCTGTTTCTGTTGGACTTTCAGACAATAAATGAGTGAATTGTTTTATAAAATTATAAAAAAATTATTGGTTGTCCGTTAATATTTGTTTGTTTTTAATTTCAAACAAAATGAGATTGCTCTTCTTCTGAACCAGGAAATTGGATCACATTCCCAGAGAATCTCACTTAGTAGTTACAACTACTCAAGGCAACGCACTTGAGTAAATGTACTACTGCTTTCTTCAAATGCGCTTGGTGTGCTTGAGTAATTTTATGAGAACTAATCTTGTGTTTTGGTAATTATGTAGATGGCAAATTTGGCTTGTTCAGGTTTTAAAACACTTCTACTTACTTTCCAAACATATTGAGTCTGCTACTTTGATTCCACAAAGCCTTTTCATTACACAAATAAAATTCTAGATGAAGCAATCAGTGATTTCAACTGCTTTAATTCTACTACAGATGGTGTTTGGAGAAGTCGACTTCATTTAAGGGTGAATTAAAGGAGCAGTTACCTTGTATGTTTTTGGTCTTATATTTGTGAAACACTACACTGGTATGATCATTTTATTATAAGTTTGACCAACATGGCACCTGCCTTTTACCTTTCTTCCTATATTTGTCCTTTTTTTTTTTTTGCTGGAATAGGGGAAATTTCCTTGTCGACTGTGGACCCTTTGAAATTGTCATTGTAATTGTAATTGTAAAGCAGCTATGACGGATGTTTTTATAATAACAATGTATTATAACAGAGCATATAGTTAGTTTCAGCTCATTGTTCAGCTCAGCTGTCTGGCCTGCGATTTTACTGCCCTCGTCATTTTTAGCTGCAGTAGGTCTTTTGATAAAGCTCTTCACTATGGTGAGCATAGTGGAGGAGTTAACTGCTAAAGGGCCAGATAGTTACAGCAGGAGTTGGTAGATACAAAATACAGACCTAAAAGAGAGTAAATAATGGACTATATTTGCTAGGTGGATAGACTGCTAGGTGTGTAAATAGCACAATATGCTAACAAATTTGGCATATGTACTTAAAAGGTGATCATGTCAATGTAATGTTGTGTTCTCCATTTGTTTCTGCTACAATTCTTATAGAAAAGGTGTGAGAGAAAAGAGGGTGACAGCAAGAGGTGAGAGATGGCAGGAGAAAAAGAAACAGGGATACAAGCTGATAGAGGCTTAACAGAGGCAAGAGGTGAGAGAAAAATGATGATAATGGAAAGTGTTGCTACACCAAAGACACTTATTACCCTGTCCCTTCCTATCCAACCCTGAGCATTCAGCATTTTACAATGAAGGAAAACGATGGGCTGAAAAAGGGAAGAAAAGAAGGAGAAAGCCCTTCATTTAGTCCCCCATCCTGATCTCATGAGGAGGAGAAATTGGAAACAGAGACACGGCTCTTGGGACCTTGAGGAAATTAAATACTGAATTCAATGGGCAGACCGACTCAATCACACCACGCTTTTGTAAAATGACTCGGGAATTGAATCCCTTGCCGCTTAGCTGGGGATGTTATTGCTCTTGTAGCTATTTCTGTTTAACTAGGCCCGGGCACAGGCAGGGTCACGCACACACACATACACATGCATATCCATTTAGATTTAACGATACATTTAATAGAACACATATGCACTGACACACTCCTATACACAAAAAACACATTTAAGTGCACACACACACAAACCTGCAAGCAGTGTTTAATGCAACAAATGCAGAATCTGACAATCAAGATTAAGGTTGAATTACTTTTGTTTTAACAAGAATAGAAATAGAAAGTGGCAACGCAAACATTTAAAAGTAATTGTGTAACAATTACACAATTTACATATATAATCATATATAATTTAACAATATAATATACAAGTTAACATTTTGTAAAATAGAAGCTGGACTGGATATGTGACATCTTCTGGCATCATACACCTTCACATTAGACATTATTTCCAGCCTATTTGCTTTTTGTTTGTCTTCTGTACACATGGTAACAATTTGTACAAACAACTATTTGATGAATAAACACAAACAAAACAAATACCCCCTGACAAAATAAATCCACTGTTAATCATAGTTTACCATACAGGGATATGTTTCAAGAAACATAAACAAGAGTTATTTTGAACTGTAGAACTGGATTTACTCCTCACTGCCATTAATTACCTGAATCTGAAAGGTTAAGACTTCTGTCAGTTAAGCACCCAACAAAAAATATCTATTAAGTACTGTCTAATTTGAGTTCCACTCAGTGACAATATGGAGATTGGCATTTAACACCCATTTGCCACATCTGACTGATAAACATCAGCACAAGATAGACACCTGGAACAGTTTCTAATATAAAATGAAGCAATCGGTTGGTTTCTATTAAAGTTTTCTTACACTAATACATTACATTATATATAATTATATTACTGACCCCAGAGTAGGGAAGCTATATACCACAGAAGCTTTGGGTAAAATATAAGAAAACAATAAAGGGTATATAAATAAAGTACTGAGTATTAACTCATATTTTACTTAGCACAGTGCAATGTTGTAGCCCATTCTCACTTCTATGCCGTCAAATATTGCACCTTGATCAGTGGCCCTACGCTTCAAACTAGGATCCTCCTACAGTAGATACCCCTATAGCATCATGTCTGGACGTGCCTATCTGGTGTAATATATTGACGAGCTGTTGAAGTCAGGTAATGTTGTATAAAGATAAACATATGGTGTTGCCCTGTACGTGCAAAACTGATTTAGTACCTATAGCACCCTAGTTTGGAGTGTATGGTCACTGACCATGCTTTCGTATTTGAAGAGCAGGGACTGAGAATGTGTTCCATACATACACAGACACACACAGGTTGTGTGTGGAATTGATAAATTCAGTACAATACATGCCTTATTAACATATGAATGGATTCTGTCCATAGAAACGCCAGAAAGCTTTTAATCTGAAACAGATACAGGAGGTATTGAGATTAAAAAATACATAGTGAAAGGTGTATATGTTACTGGTATATTGGGAACTGCTTGTGGAAAAAATAGGCGAGACCTGCGGTCGCAGCTGAGGCACGTGACTCAAACAGGCAGTGTGACTGCTCAAATCTGTTAATATGGACGTGCTGCCATGCACACACTGCTCAGGTCTGCAGCGTGAACAAGCCATTAGAGACACCAGTGTCAGTGGTTGTTAATGTTCCTGGATGACGTATTTTGGGATGTTGAGTATAAAAGAGGAGGGAGATTTCCACATTTAGCTGTGACTTTGTGGCTAGGCTCTCAGTGGGTTGTCTGGCTGAACAAGAGTGATTGTTGTGTATTGTTCGTGTGCATTGTGCATGCATGAGGGTTTGTCCCAGATTAAATATGTGAAATGGTTGCATCACAGGAAAATCCCTTGAAGTATTCCTCTTGAAATATGTGAGTGTGCTTCCAGTTTAGTGTGCTCTGACGCATGTGTATATAAGTTTCAATAATATGTGTGCCAAAAAGAGCTGTGGTGCTAAATCCACAGAAATACCTCTTTGTGTGTGTATCTGTGTGCCTGTGTGTGTGTGAACTGAATATAAATGTCCTTAATATGTTTTTCTTTCAAATAGAGGTTTCATTTTTGTCTTTTTCTGAAAAGTGAAAGCTGAAAAATGTTACAATTCCAGATGTTTTAACTATGAGCAGTAGAGCACTAGACACATACAGTATGTAGACATAGCCTTCATACTGTAAATGTACTATGACTATTCATTACAACATAAAGTATAACTTCAGCATACAGTACCAGACATTTATAGTACCTAATAAAAGATATTATACTTTATTAGGGTATATCATAATATACCATTTATATTATACAGTATTATATTATAAATTATATGTCCCTTCTTTGCATAATTGTTATTATTTTTGTTTTCCATTTCCCTGTTATTTTTTATCTGCATTGGTCAAATGTCTTCACAAGTCTGTCATCAACACAGATTTCAGTGAGTAAAAAGAAGATCAAGGAATTAATTCCTTTTCCTGTTGGAAACAGGAACAGCATATCTGCAGACTCGAAGCCAAAGGTTGCAGCAAAGGAAATTTGTGTTACAGATTGAGTTTCTTGTTGGACTTCAGGATTCTGTTCACCCGTATGTGTGTGTGTGCGTGTGTGCTCTCACCTAGACGTGTGTGTGTGTCATCTTTCCAGAGTAATTCACCCTGTCGGGGGAATTTGATCATCATGGACACCATGGTGAGGCTAATGATTAATGTTAAGCACACACACACACAGATATAACCCTGGCATACACTGACTCACCCTGGAAAATACACGTGTCCATGGGCACAAATATACACAAGTTACACCTGCAGTGTCTAGTGAACAGAGTCCACCTGAAATGTGATTTCATTCAGTTTGTGAACTGCTGACTCCAGCCTAAGAAAATAATGCAAAAATTCTGTCATGCAGAGCCATTCTCTGTTGATGTACTGTACACTGGAACACGCTGTATAAGGAAAAGTCTGGTGTTATTCACCACACTTTAGAATATCTTTGATTATACCAGCAGCCACTGCAAGAGTTTGTTTATCCTGCACATTTTGTACTAGCACCACATCACACTCTCCACAGCCAGCATACACAGTTTGGTTCCTGCTTTTTGTTCCTGCTTTCACCTTGATTTCCTCCCACAGACAAGAGACTCTAATTAGCCTGTACTTAGGAATGGGACTGTGATTGTTAGTAATGTGATGACTGGCAGACAGTCAAGGCCCCTTCATTAATGTATGCTGGGAAGGGGTCCAGTATACTTGGCAGTTTGAAAAGAAATTAATGGATATTCATAATTAATAAATAAGTAGCATAGAGGTGCACAGAATCAGTCTGTAATTTTTAAAGAATAGACAGTCCCGACAGTCCAGTCCTAAAAAAAAATTAGACACTTTTTGTTTATATACAGTATAACTATGGAGTGCAGTCAGTGTGCAAACACAAATCATCTGAAAACAACCTCTTAATGTTTTTAAATCAGCCACCAAACTATTGATATTTTCTTCCAAAGGAAATTTTGGTAACATTTTAGATTACAGCCCTGCCCTGTGTTTTAGGATGAGGTAACTAACAATGAGCTAGTAGTAGTTTGGTGGAGGGGAGAAACTTTAATTTATTAGGTGTATGGTGGTATTTTTCTGTTTAATCTTTCTTGACATTCTGTGAGTTTATTTTGTTATTTACTTGACATAAAAAAGACAGCTTGTGAAACGTCTGAACTGCTGCGGGGAGGACACACCTGTGCTGATCATTTAAACGCGCATTCCTTCAAGTACATACCACTTGCTTGACTTGCTGTCATATAAAAATTTAACGACAAACTTTTTCTTAGTTTGGAGGTCTGTTATAAAATGTTGAAATTAAATCCTAAACAAAATGCCAAAAAATGGACTGGTAATTGTTGACAGTCCTTTTTGTTGTCTTTACAGGTTCTCTGTGTATTGAGGTCATTGAACTCTGAGCAGCTCCTTCAGGACCGGACTCTCAACAGCTGTAGCCTGAACCGAACGGCTAGAAACCTTCTTCTTCTTCTTTGTTGAGAGGATGATAAATAATGTAATGGACTTCACAAATCACTGCATGGATATGTTGCTTATGCGGCTTGATATCCACCAACCTAAAAAAAAAATAGGTCTGAAGGGGATGCTGCAACATTTTAATATATTCGGTAAAGAAGAATTTTTTATGTGTTTTAGATCCGCTGTTTTTGTTAGTATTATAAATCATATTGTTGCAGTTGACAACATCAAACTGTTTTTTTTTTTTTACCTTTAAGATGATCTTGAATCATTATTATTATTATTATTTTATAAACTATTGAGTGTGAATGAAGCTTTACATTTATGACAGTTGTATGAAGTATGCATGGATTATAAACCACATTTGATTGATGTGTGGAAAAATATCTTAAAATATGTATTTGAAATACTGAATCCTTTGTTGGAGTGTTGGATTGTGTGATTACATTAAAATTAACTTTAGTTTTGTCAGTGGCTTTACAGATATAATCATATATAACTTAATAATATAACTCCAAAAATAAATAGGTCTGTGTGTGACATTAAGTGGATCATCATGTACAAAGTGATGTTTAGCCTAATGATTTGTATGTAGGTATTGACACTGGTCTGCTACATCTCACAACCATGATAAATAATCCGATTAGGTTGTTTGGCTAATCGGCACCGTGGGGTTGGTTTTTACTCTTGTCATTCCAGTTTTATTTGAGTCACCAGCCGCCACTGTTACAGAGTAAAGAGTATGCGGGCTGTAATCTAAAGTGCCTTTAGTTCCCCCCATGTTCCATATAGTTAGCTGTATCCGTATAGTAGCTTGAAACTATATGTAACAAGGGAGGAACTCATGCTCTTCCTCATCTACATCCCTTCATTTCTACCTGATTACACCTCCAAGGTTATAAAACCCACACATCCACATTCTCATATTGAGGGCGAAGACCTTCCATTTGCATGTGTTTTATGCTAAGCTGAAAATTGCATTTGTTGATGTTCCAGGATTAGCTTATTCAGGATTTACTGGAAAGCAGTGGGTTTTCTAAACAAGCCAGAGAGGATTTGGGCTGTGGACGGACTGTGTGTGTCTGTGTGTGTGG
>NW_023339729.1:10337944-10338589 GCF_004916995.1 Morone saxatilis | reverse complement strand
TGTGTGTGTGTGTGACTGCATATGCATTTCTAGCTGCATGTACAATGATGTGCATATGTTTACCTTGCTAAGTTTGCTCACTTTGAGTTTGTCTTTGTGTATGAGTGTGTATCTTTGTTTGTGTGAGAGTGCATTTGTCTACATATCCATTTGTGCATTTGTGAGTTAATGTGTGTGTGTGTGTGTGTGTTAAAGTATATACTGTGTGTCTAAGGGTGTGTGTGCGCCAGCGTATCTTTTTATATGTGTTGGCAAATGGCACAAACAAACAACAGCAGTGGAGAATTTGGCCTCGTCACGCACCAATTTCCCCAGTATCGACACACTTCGAACTCCCATAATCCTCTGTTAACATTCCCTAACACTGTCAGCAGGGGCTGTGAAGGCATTAGTTTAAATATGGCAAATTATTGTGATTGCTATGGTGGGCACAGTACAGCAGTTTGTACATTTGTCTCTAAATATATAAATTATTTGGCCATTTAAATTTATGAGTGCACTGTTATCTTCTCTGCCCCTACTCCATCATTAGGCCTCTTAGCTCCTCAGAGCAGTTGTTTTGAACTATTCCATGATCAAGGTGGATAGGTAAGGGAGATTGTGCATTTGCGGTGGAAGCTCTTTATTATATATTATTTTATATTT
>NW_023339729.1:10336991-10337919 GCF_004916995.1 Morone saxatilis | reverse complement strand
ATGCAATCCTTAGTGAACTGTGGTAAATTTAAAGCTGGTTCTTTAAATGTTGGTTAAGTTCAGCTACATAAAGGAGAGTTTAAGAGGGTGAAAAAGTCAAACTTTATTGGTCAAATTTGAGAAACACAATATAATAATATATAATAAAGAGTTAAGGATGCATTTGGTGGTGAATGAAGAACAGAGACAAGGACTTCACAAAGAGAACAAAGTTTATTTTTAGTTTAAATCTCTAAACAGTAACAGTACTTTTTTAAATGAGAAATAATTTATTAGAATTTTAAATACCTCCAAAGCACATGAAGGGAAAAACCCAACCAAGTATAAACCCTAACCCAATGAAGCAGCAGTGGCAAACAATCTACAATGGAAAATGTGTTTCACACATTTGTTTCACACACAAGACAATGTTGCAAACAACCTGCGACATGTAACTTTTGCATCTGTAATGAATTACACAATACTTCACAGGCTCATCCTGACAGGCTCAACACAGAGTCGCTGCACAGGCTTCACTTGTGAGACCTGGACAGACACATCAAAACCTTAAACCACACTGAGAAACACAGAAACCACACTAATGTGCTGCAATATTGGTATATAAATATATTCAACTTCCCTTGTAATACAGACAAACAAGACATTATCTCATTGTTACCATCCTCTAATTCTATGGAAGCTATCTCTGCATCAGAGAAACTGTCCGGAACGTGTGATGGACACACACACACACACACACACACACTCCACATAGTGAGTCAGTGAGTGTTAAATAATGTAAAATGTAATCAGATCCATGCTGGCAGTTTGGTTCACTTGTATGCATGATTTATTCACACATCTCCCTCTCTCTTTTGATGGAGTTATGTAAGGTGAGAGACAGACTTTGTTTCTTCAGTCAGGAAGTATAAGAGAAGGAGGAAGAAAT
>NW_023339729.1:10332506-10336940 GCF_004916995.1 Morone saxatilis | reverse complement strand
TCTCTCTCTCTCTCTCTCTCCGGAGGACATGAAAGAAATGTGGGACTGAACTAAACCCAAAAAGCATTTCACCCCCAGGCACACACACACATGCACATACATAAAATGCATATACACTTTAATATTTAAGAGTCTGATGGATTCCTGGCTGACACTGCATTGCACCATACCAATTTAAACTGGTACACTACTGGTAGATGCCAGGCCTCAGGCGCAGTTATTATTTGTGCTATTGTGCGGGCAATCCTTAGCTAAAAGCTAGTCCTTGAAGGCCAGCCTGGCTTAGCAACTACTACAGCCGCACTTCCTGTCTCACCATCATTTAAGTATGCACAGTAAATAAAATCAGCTCCTGATTCAACAGTGAATAATCTCCACGCACGCATCCTCTGCATAATGTTTCCATGACAAAACAAAGACTTTGAACTGAGAATTTGTATTACTCAAATTGCCAAATTTACTCAAATTACCATCTCAGCCTTTCTTTTAAGCTTGCTTTTTGGGATGGGAAGACAGTTATCATCCAAGTATGGCTGTCAAAGCTGAAGGATACATTAGGTGAAAAATTGAGGACGGAACTGCACATTAGCTAGGGAATATGCAGAGATAAAGCAAGTTTGGTACTACACGATTTCCATATTGTCTGTCTATTATTGACACTATCTGCATTGCGGATGTGTGTCTTTGTGTGTATTGTGTGTGTGTGTGTACACCTGCACTTATTATCAGTGAAAATGATTGACAGTCTGGAGAAGGATGATAAGACCTACTTCTCACTCTTGCCATCTCTTTTTCTCTCCGTCTTCATTTTTCTGTCTATACTTCAACTTTTTCTACCTCCTTCAATTCACTGCCTCTCTTGCTAGCAGACACAACAGCCATGTAGTACATGATCTGATAAATATGTGGGCCGCTGCACCAGCACTGACAGTTGTTGTTTATCGCCGCTGTAAAACCTTTAAAAATGTGGTATTTTTATTAGCTGCTGTGGGGATAAAGAGGAGACTGATATCTAGAAAGGATCCTTGGCCGCAGTCCGGATATTGGGGATGTGCACTGTGTACGTCCAAGAGCTGAGCTGTAGGAGGAGAGGTTTTTGGATGCCCAAACTATTTTTTATCGTGGATTTCTTTGGGCATGCAATGAGTGGCAGCAAGACATTGAGTTCTTTGTCCAAGCAGGGGCAGGTTCTGCAATATCACAATTTATTTAAAAAATAAATTTTTCTTTCAACATTTGTTGCATTTTTTGTTGCTATTCCAGAATTTCCAGGTTAACCAAGTTTGGACTTTTCACATAGAAAGCCAAAACTTGTGCTACATGCTGCACATGTGATATGTGCTCAGTGTGATTTATTGTTGTAGGCAGTCAGTTGCTTCATAATCCTGGTTGAGCCTGTTCTTCTCACTCATCTGTAGGAGGAGAGGTTGCAGGATTACATGTGCTTGTTTGCTTGTTTCTAGTTTGATCTCTATAGCCCTGTTGGTTCGTCATACTATAATTATTGTACTGATTTTTTTTCTGTTTGACTACTTCCAACCGATACTTGAGCCCCTAAATTCGAACCATAGGTGGCCCTCTGTGACCCCTTCAGACAATCAGTTTGATGAACATGAATGAAATTGTGAGCATGCAGTCCACATGAAGGTGCACCCAAGTTTGATTCTGTTGCTCATAAGAGGCAAAAACTAATATTTTGTAAATGTTTCATCATTCACATGAAATAATTGCCTATATTTAACATTGATGTGGTATAACTAAAACACATAGGGTAGAAACAAAAATGGGTTTGTTTGTGTTTGTAGAGAAAGAAATTTCTTTTTCTACATGTGCCACTGACCTTTGGTACCTTATTAGTCTGCTCTTTCCCTCGTAATCTGTCTCTTTTGCCCTTTTCTCTCTCTTTCAGTGACTCTTTGGCCTCATCTGCTTTGAAATGCTGATCTGTTTCAATGATCAGACTTTAAGTGCTAGACAACACACTGCTCATTCCCCCGGAATACTTTCTCAACAGTGGCAGCCTGCTCATACAAAAGCAAACAAGAGTACAAATAAAGTGAAGTACAAATGATCTAGAAACACGCAGGCATTTCAAACTGCCATCAGTGTACAGTAGGAGCACGGCAAGGGCATTTCTCTTATTGTGCTTAGATGTGCAGCATTTTAACAACACCATTTCTTTCCATCACCTTGAC
Organism: Morone saxatilis; assembly: GCF_004916995.1. NCBI lineage: Eukaryota > Metazoa > Chordata > Actinopteri > Moronidae > Morone > Morone saxatilis. The sequence continues at coordinate 10,334,745 of NW_023339729.1, read as the reverse complement.
TTGTGTATTGTGTAGACTGTTTCAGGTCAGTGCTAACATTACACAGGTTTGTATTTGAATGAAATGATAATGGAGCCTTGACTTGCTTGATTTGAACTCCACGTTGCTGTCTTGCTCTCTTTGTAGCACAAGCAAAGGAAACTAGACTTTGTTCCCTTAAAGATTAATTAATCTTAACACAGAGGAAGTTCAACCCTTCCACTTTTTCTGCTGTAGCTGCACAATTTTCTTATTAAGGTTTGAAACTTGCCTGTTGTACAAATTATTTCTTTGTGGGCTTTTTCCTTCTTTTGGTTACCAAGCTAGAGGTTTATATTTGTGTATTGAACAATATGTGTGTGAGTAGGAGAAAGAGAGAGAGAAAAAGAGAGAGAGCATCTGGCATATTGTATTACAGCAGTAGCAGAGATGAATAATAAGAGATGTACACTAGAAAACAACATTTTCAACAGGGCTCTAAGTTAGAGATGTATTTTTACTTCGCAGTTTTTGTTTTCTATTTTCCACATTTTTTAAAGAAATTGCATCCTGCTGTAAATAAGATGGATGAGAACAGTTTTAAAGATGGATTATGGCAGAGGACTACAATGCTCATAAATACATTCCCACGCGGGGATGTAGACAGATGGTGAAATTCAATAAAAAGCAGTATACCACTCCTCTACCATACTACTAGTAATACAAATGCAATAATAATATAATAACACTACATTAATGATTGTAGATTTTGTCTTCACGTATAGAAGACCCCTAGTTTTGGAAAGTTTGATAGATGTAAACAATGGTGGTGTTGGAGTGAAAAACAAGAATTTGTAGTTAAATCTCAGTGTGTCATGTTTTTATTTGCCTTTTTCTCATTTTTGTGTCTTGCCAGATATACTAATTTACATTTCCTCATTATGTCAACAGAAAATCTAATCTGGTCAGCACTCTTAAACATTATGGAGATTTGTCTTTTGCTGACTATGCTGACTTTGTTTATGTTATGCATTATACAGTATATTGTACTTGTTTATGTTATTGCTGATTATTATTTGAAATTTGCCTCTACATCCCTGTTGCAATCTATTTAAAAAGCCCAGTGAAAGCACAGGCTACACATCGTACATTATAATCTGTGTGGGTTATACATCATATGCAAGATATGTTTTGTGATGAATCTCACCTGTGACAAGGGCTGGACTATGTGTTCTGTCTATGACTCAGGTATGTATGGGATACAAAATGCACAACGATGGCTTCATGAATAGTCAAAACCCCCTGCGTCAATTTTAATTACAGTTTTCATTAGTGCCAGCGCCAGGGATGTATTGTGTGTAATTTATCACAAAAATGGATAAACATATCTGTCAAATTAAAAAGGATTGAAGGAGGAGGTATAAACGGCGCTTTTGTGGAGAATATCCCCCTGAAAACCTCCCCACTGTAATGTAGTGGATTTTGGTTTAATTACAACCTTGTTCACACATGCACAGACACACACACATACGCACCATAGATAAGAAAACAAACACACACTCCCTGTTTGCACTGGAGTAAACACAAGCACACAAAAAGCAAATTTCGCCTCTATTTGCAAAGCAAGAGACAAGAGGACACACATACACAAGGACACAAATATTTTGGCATTTTCGAAACACAAAGAGTGTCTATTAAATGTGTATACTAAATACATCACGAATTTAAAGGCACTAAAGCTAAAAACATTTACTTTGTACTTTGCAACTGATAAAAGAGACAAAGAAAGAATCCATGGGCATCATTTTTATTCTAAAAGCCAAATAGTTTTGTAATATGATTAGAGCAATTTTTATCTTTTGCCCTTGGTTTATTTGAAAGAATTGTTAATAACAGAGAGAGCAAAAATTAATACGTGCTATGGCTGAGGACACTAATCTCTTTTTCTTGAATTTCTTGACACTAATTGCAATGCCTGATACTGAAACCCTCATTGTTTTGTGTCCTTTGGTAATCCTTGAAAGTGAACATCAAGTCCTGTGTTTGTAACAGCCGAATTTGACTTAACATTTTCACATGCAGTGGTCTGTGACAGAACAGGATGTCAATAGTCAGGGGGGATGTAGAGAAATGGGGTGGGATGGAGACTTTAAAGGACAAGTTTGTAGGATTGAGTGATTGGTGAATAACCACTCGCCTTCGAGCTGCAGAAGAAATTACAGTGGCTGTGAAAACCACAAACAACACGGAAAGCCCTCTCTACAGCCAGTGTTTGGTTTGT
>NW_023339729.1:10323126-10332433 GCF_004916995.1 Morone saxatilis | reverse complement strand
ATTCTTATTTTCAGGTGATCATATGCTAATGAAAACATAACATGAATATTGAGCCTCCTAAATATTGTACACTGGACCTTTAAGATAAGCCGTCAAGATTTTTTTTGAATAGAATCTTTCCCATATATACACATTACCCATTATTTTTGGAATCGTCTACTTGCATTGTGCAAGTATGACTAAGGTAAGGAAGAGCAATCAACACTGTTAAGCAAAAATTCCAGCAAAGTGTTAATTTTCAGTTAAGATAAACTATTAACTCTACCTCATTATCCATTGTAATGCTGATCATGGATCTCTGACTTGACTCCAAGACAGGCGTTGCAACTTGCTTGGTCTTTGTTGCTTTGTTAATTTGTGTTTGTATTTGTTGCATACCTATATATATACTGTATTAGTATTTTCATTCTCTGTGAAGTCCTTTTAGGCTTAGGCTTTTTATTGGCACGTGCTCTGAGAGCTGCTTCCACATTAGTATTGCTCTTTGTTAAAGTTCGATCTGTATCCTCGAAGAAGTCATATCCCAGAGCTTTTTAGGGAACGTTTACAACTTTTGGGACCCAACATTGGCATATTGGCTATGCAATGATGGGAAAAGAAAATATTTTTAACAGTATAACGTAATATATTGTACGGTAGCAGTTTCAAACCTTTTCTTCTGGGATCCACAGAGATGTTTCCAGACTTAAGTAATTTACCCTGTTTGGGGCCACTAAAGACAGAGCGTATGGTCTGATAATGAGGAAAACATTTGCAGATGGACACATTTCTATCCATATGCTCCCCCATATGTATAGCACTAAACCACATTTTTAAGACCCTGCTGTATGTTGCAAATTGTACATCTGCCAATCCCTGTCGACCTTTAAACAAAGACAGTAAATCTTTATTGATTAATGATACGCTCTGTTTATTGCAATAACTTTAGTTCTCCATTTGAGCATGTTCTTTGCACAAAGGGGTCATTACTGTTTCATCTAATCACACTGTTTCTTTTAGAATACCTACTTTGCAGGGAGTTGAGGAGGCATTGGCAACATGACATTCATGGCCTTGAATCTTTTTTTTTTTTTTCAGGTGAAATTGGCTGCTTGAACAGCAAGCAAAAAATGAGTGACTTCCTTTTACACAAAACACACTCAGTCCCATCTTTCTATTTCTATCATTTCTTCTTGTCCTCTATTTGCTGTGTGTGTTTATAAAGGCAAGTGACATGACAGCAGGCCAAACAAATCTTTGGAAAGATGAAACCAGGTTGTTAAGGTTCAGCTGTCTGAATAAGGCTGGAATTATTCTAGTTTCTTGTTATTGTCAACAAATCCCAAGAGGGTCAATCGCACAATACTTTCAGACTTTCCTACCGTGTCTATGGCCCCAAACTCACTAGTTTCTGCTGAAGACATCAATCTTTAAAAAGGGTTTGCAAACATATGTATACTTTCATCCTTTTTTCAAAAAAGCTCAGTAATTTACTAAAACAGCCGGGCACTGTACTATTTACAAGTGAAAATAGGGCATTTATTTGAGACTATTGTCACTGGTGGATTAATACTTTTAATTTTTTTGCAGCAGCAGAAAGCCTTTATTGTCATTTTTAAGCATACATGGACAGCTGGAAGTATGTTGAAATTACTCAAAATAAACTACAATGTGTGTATTCATGGTAATGAAGGAACATGTCACCCAGTGCAACAGTGTGGTTCATGATGTGTTCTAATTAATTTTAATTCATTATTTAATTTGACGACAATTAACCTCATACACTGTACTTGTTGATAGGATTCATTATTTGCTGGGTCTTTGCTTGGGATTCATTAGCAATGAGAAAAATGCAGAAAATTGACAGCCTCATTCTTTAAAACTGACATTCAGAACATTCATACTAAAGGTAAAAAAAAAAAACACTAGCAAATAAAGAAAGCTTTAAACACGTTTTGCTGATTTTGAGAGATGAACGGATGTGCGCTTAATTCATCTTACCCTAAGAGATGGGGTTTACCCTTGGGGTTGTTCCATTCCTCCCCAATGTAGATGACAAGGCAGATCAAGCAAACCTCCCCCAAAGTTTTTTTTTTTTTTACTTTTACTTCCCCTTTTCTGTTTTCTTTTGCTTAAGGAAACAGAAACAAAAGCTTTCTGATGTGGTTATTCCCTCTACATTCAGGATTGTTCTTTGTTTGAGGAAGCTCCTTCAGAAATACCTGCAGGCAGGACTGAAAAGGCAGAGGCTGAAAAGAAAGAACGCCAGGAGAGCTTTATATAACAGGCTCAGACGGTATCCAAACAAATCAAGAAGGCAGAAGGGGGCTTTTATTGTGAAGCTGACAGTTGTGTTCCCTAAAGTGGGAGATGATGTTACAACCTGATGGTGTGAGATTGGACACAGGAGACACAAACACACATGCAATTTTGCAGCTGTGCACATACATGTAGAGAAACATATATTTATTAGATTAGTCTCCTGTTTTTTCTTGCAGGCACACTTGAAAAAGCACAGCCGGAGAGAGATGAGACAATTCTGTCATCATCACTGCGTGTAACCATGTATACAAGCGTGTGTATGTGTGAGTGTGTGTGTCAAAGAAAGGGATTCCTGTGTCAGCTGCCCTGCACAATGTGTCACAACATATCCTGATCCAGATCCATCACTGAGAACACCTTCCCATCATCAGTCACAGTCTTTGATGGCTCTGCCTCCTCCAGGGTTACACTGTAGAGTGTCATTTGAAAGGCTGAGAGGGTCGTTTGCTGCTGGCTGCCCTCTATCAAAGAACATACATGAAAAAGGGAAAAGAAAGAGGAGGATGGCTGCCAGTTTGCAACATGATAGGATGAAATTGCATCTTCTCTTTCTGTCTGTTTGAATTGTTGTATTTGGCACCATTTTAAACCAACAATAAAGGGTTTTAAAAGACAAGTCAGACTTTGGACAATACATGAATTGACTGTCACTGATGTAAATGTTCCAGCCCATATGAAAATCAATAAAACCAATAAAATATTGAATCAGAACAGAAGGAAAAGAATGAAGCAGATATAAAGCACTTAAGGCAAAACAATGTTAAGCACAGTCAGTTAAAACATGTACGTTACTATACAATCTTGTATTTTCTGTCCATTTCCTGGTGGTGGTAGTTCAAATACCAAGATGACTGAGACTTTAGACTTCAGGCACAGTATGTTGATTTGGTCCCTTGTGTTACCTGTAGCAGCCATCTCATCAGCCCAAGCAAACCAAAACCAGCAGAATAAAACCACCCTGGTTGGAATAAAGCACTTTGTGACACAGTGTGCTCCAAGAGAAGGCACCTTTAGAAATATCACTCTCAGGAACACCACAGACCCAACTTGTAATAGCTCATTTTCAAAGGAAGGACCAACCATAATGGTGTCATTTACCCCCTAAAGCACTCTCTTTTAAAATCACAACCTCAAGTCGGTCCTGTGTAGAAACAAAGGCTCATGCAAACACACAAAATAGCTAGAGAGACAGTGAATCGCTGAAGAATATGGAAATATGGCCCATTTCACACCAGCAGAAACCACAGGTTTCACAGAGATTGAACAGCAGATCCAGTGATCATGTGTGGGTTGGGCACCGAAACACATGACACCAGTTCCTATTTGACTGGTATCTACAGACAAAAATTCAATGCAGATTTTGGTACCAGAGCTGTGTATGAAATAGTTGGCCCCTGGGGCAGATGTGACATGCAACAGAAGCATCATCGCACGTTCAATTGCTAGTTAACTTTATGGCAGCATTCTCCGTACATGGCTCTGGCATCAGGTAGCCATTTATACTTATGATGAGGAGACGTTGATGATGATGATGATGATGATGATGATGATGATGATGATGATGACAGCAGCCTTTCCTCAGGTCAACAAATATGATATTTCTCCAAAAGAATTGCTGAGGTTTGAAGTGGGATTTTGTAGAATGTTAATATATTGTTATCAGTACTGTTATTTAGTGTTAATTATTGTTGTTACATTAGATTTTATTTATTATGTAAATTTGTTAAGTGCAGCCATGGATTCGGGTCCAACCTGTTGCCTTTTGCTGATTGTCGCCCCCTCTCTCTCACCTCCTCCTTTCCTGTCCTTCTCACAAGCTGTCCCGTCTAATAAAGGGAAAAGGACCTAAAACATATATTAAAAGTTTTGTTTTAGCACCAAAAAAATAAAATAAAATCCCCAACTCTAATCACAGAGGCGCCATGTTCTTCCTGTAACATATGATTTAACGTATTAACTTAGGGAAAGCACAAATAAATCAGTAAAGAATAAGCCAATGTAGAATATAAGTGCAATCAGTCTGATGTTTACTTTCATAGCCTTACACGTAGATATAAAATCAATGGGTTGCACTGCATCTACTGTATGTCCCAGGAGAATAACACTAAGCTGCTTTACTTGCTGTTTACTTTATTTCAGTGTTGGTGGTCTTTGGTTTTGTAAACATTTTAAAGTGAACGTCCCCTTTTACCATGTATCAAAAGACTTGTATATATATATATATATATATATATATATTTATATATACATGAGAAAAAGCATTCAGAGCAAGCATATCTTACCACTTAGGTTATCCTAAAGATAAGGCATAATGGCCACTTCCACTACTGTAAAATCCATCAATACATTTTTGACACATGGATGCTTGTTAGATCCCATTGTAAATATTCTCAAAATCCCTACACAGATGCAGTTATGGTGTTATTACACTGAAACCCACCAAAAAGAGGAGGTCTTCTAACTTTCTGAAATAATTTGGAAGGTGTAAAGCCAAATTAGGGCAGCCTTGTTTGACATCAACAGGGTTAAAAATAAGTCTGATCTCATTTCTCTCTCTATCTAAAAAGACTGTCAGACTGAAAGGGAAGAACAGGGATATTTTTGTGGCGTGTGTGTGTGTTAGTGTGTGTGAGTTGGGTGGCGTGAAGAATGATGATTGTCTGCTGCTGCCTGCTCTCCCACAGCTGTCTCTCAGGAAACACAAAGAGACTGTAAGTCACTGAAGTCCTTAATTCAGCAGTTTGAAACTAGGTCATTAGACTGTGTGTGTGCGTGTGTGTATGTGTGTGTGTGTTGTGTGTGTGTGTAACTGTGTGGTTGAGATAGGTTGCAGCCTCTCTGATTGTTACATCACCTCCTGTCTTACATCGATCAAATACCGACTGTTATCATGCACACATGTATGCAGGTGTGTGTGTGAGCTCGAGTTAAAAAATGTCAAAAGCGGGATAGGTTGTGTGGAAATCTTTATTGTGTGTGTGCATCTGAGTGTGTGCCCTTCTCATCTCTCCTCTCTTCCTGCATGCGGGATCTAATCCCTTGGATTGCTGTTTAATTTAGTGTATTGATCGTTGACAAAGAGGCGAGTGTGTGACTGTCACTATGGTCTGTCAATCAGCAAGACTGCGGGTGTAGGCGTTTGTTTTCTGTGTTTTTGTCTATGCAGAAGGAATGACATCTAATAAACAACTTGCACTTGACTTGCATAAAATAGAATTCATAAAAATAGAGTTGGTGATGCAGTTTGAATTCAGGGACAAGGAGTCCCTAGAAATAGATTAGTGAGTTCATTGTTCACGGTTTGTGTGCATCGCTTGCTGGTGAGTGGGGTTTTGCAGTATATGCCAGCAAAAACAGAATTTAAGATGGAAAAGTATTTAAAAGTATAATTCTGGAAACTTGCATCTTATAGCGCTATACACACACATGCAAACTATAGGGAGCACCTTGCGGTTCAGTGGACAGGAGGAACTAGGGATCAAACCCAGGGGACCCACAAGTCACAAAACTTTTGAGAATGAGTGACATGAAATTACCTTTGCACCCATTAACATGGGGTGGTTACATAAGAGTTAACCTCAATAAGCCACTGGCAGAATTTCTGAAGAAGGGGAATTTGAGTTTTGCCTGCAGGGCTTTTTTTCCCACTGAAAATCTTCACCCACTCAGTCATGATGGAAATAACAGCATCATCACACAAAATAGCATAATATTAAAGTACTTTAAATCATTTGAAATCTAACTCCAAATTTCAACTCCATATTATTTGTCAAGAAAGGTCTAAGTGGTGAAACATAACTAAGCACATTTACTGAAGTACTGTACCCAGGTACAGTTTTGAGGTACTTTTCTTGAGTATTTTCATTTTGTGCTACTTTATAATCCTACACCTACTACATTTCAGAGGATAATATAGTATATTGTACTCAACTACATATATTTGACACTTGTAGTTAATAGTTACTTTTCAGATTAAAAGTTCACATGTAAACCGTATTATGAGTTTATAAAGTATGATTCAGTGCTATTTTATTAAACTACCCAATAGTATAAAGCACCTAAAATTGACTCCACGGCCCCGGTGCGCAGCAGTGCATGTGCATTATGGTCTTTTTTTTTGGCGCCCATGTTAGCTGTCACAGCTGTCACAGCTCCAGTTGTGGCTATTGATTCATCACTGAAAATCAAGATCTCACCTATCCACCACAAGCTATGTGCAGTTCCCAGTAAAAATACAGCTAAAATTATACGTTCATAGTCATATCGACAGTGTACAGCAACACAACTTTCACTACAGTTTCGATGTGTATATCTATAGAATATGTCACAGATATGAAAACAAATGGCTCATTCTAAGGTAAAGAAAACTAAGCGATTCTTATTTTCAGGAGATTACACTCTAATGAAAACACACCTATGAATATTACATTAAGTTTCTGATAATAGATCTTACTGAATGTCACACACTGGAAATTTAAGTAAAAGATCTGAATGCTTCTTTCACCACCACAACAAGGTCTAATCAACACTCAAAGTTTAGACAAGGCATCTGAAGTTGAACTGGCTCTTTTTTGCGTGGCATTGCATTATTTACCTGGTAGATTTCGACTCCCTATCATTGCCATACACATACTGTGTATGTACAGTACTGTGTATGACACTTCTGCTACTGACACCCTCTGAACATTATCTTGCTCATTGCCCATACATCAACTGTGAGAGTTCACTCACTGATATGTTCTTCCTGACATCGGTTTCCATGGGAATACCAGCCCGGGATCTTAGATATTCATTTAATATTGGACAGTTCTATACCTCAAAATGTACATTCAGAAAGGGTGACGATTAATGTGATAATTAATGTACTTTTTTATTAACTTTAACTGTAAATAAGTGTTATAATTAGCTAACCCTAACCCTAACCATACCTTAACACGTATTTTAATTGTTTATTTTATTTGCCAAAACTATGATCTTTTGCTAACTTTGACTATATCGTTATTGCATGTAAATACTGTATTATATATATTTGAAATACTTTGGCATTGGATGTTAATAAATGTTGCCATTGAACAAAACCCAGAGTTGTTTTTACATCTACTACCACACTGCTGTAATTAAGACTGTTTTTCTTCATAGTTCTCTCGCCTTAGCTACTTTATTATTTAATAGAGGAATACAGACACAAAGATATTACAGACACTGATATTGAGTTTAACACCTAATAAGATTGCAGGGACGCATCTGTTCTAAAGGAAAAATTGCATCTCTGTTTGGACTGCATAAAAGTTGAAAATAATTGAGAAGCAGTATCCTTGCCCGTGTACTTAAGAGTGTGATGTTTTATGTTACATTTTTGAAGAAGAAAAGAAAAAAAAAGAGGGCAAAGAAATAATTGAGATGCACATTTTCTGAAATCATACTGGGAATGTCAGACTGTGTTGCTTAGCGACCATTTTTGATATCATTCATTAAAATAAAATATGTATTCAACATTTATGTTCTCTCTGTTTTCAAACTATGGTGTTTTACTGCCTTTTTAAGAGCAATAAGCCATTCAAGGCCAGGCCTTTAGAGTTTTATTCTGTGTACTCTACAATAATGTGTCTTAGCTCTGTTTAAATCACTATACAAGAGTGGCTGTTGAGTGGCTCACTAATTAAATATATGTCTAGATTTTTTCTCTAAAATACATACTTGGATTGGATCTATGGATGGGAGGTGAGTATATATCACATTAGCCTACTTTTCCCTCTCAGCCTGGCTTTCTCTATTTGGCTATGAGGATATCTGGTGCAGAGAGACTGATTCAAATTTCTAAAAAATGAGTAAGCTGGTTGTCTGTCTTGGAGAAGTAAGTTTGGTTTATTGGTTAACTCTGTCAAGTAGTTCATGTCTCATCATCGTTGTTTATTTGGTTTCTCTGTCAGCAGAATCCTTTCAAAGCCTATAAGATTACAAATCAAATCTTATTGCTACACCTAAGGACATAAGTGAAGGGGTTACTTTCTAGTAGATCTTTTGACATTAACGTGGATGTGTTTTTGATATATTGACAATATATTTGATTGTGATTGAGAACACCGGTCCTAGTTAGTATAAATGCAGGTCAGGTGACAGCTGCAGCTTATTCTGAAGAAGGCAGGTTGTCAAAATGGCGTCCTCTGTAAGTTTAAATAATTACTTTGGATGTTGGAATTATTGGAATACTGAGTTTCCGACTCGTAGCTAGAATTCCCATCACCTCACATCAACTAAAGACTGTTGTAATTGTATCTTCTATCTATCTTTATTGTTTTCTTTTAGTGTATCATTTTTGTCTATCTGAGTTGTTTTTTTTGTTTTTTATATTTTTGTCAAAAGGAATGCCTTGTCTTATTCTGCAAACCAAATCTACCTGTGAGTACAAATAAAGTAATTGTGAACCTTGATGTGGTGTTATATTGTCAATCCACAGTTCTTTAATCCTCATATGACCAACTCTGTTGTACAACCATCTTGATGACGTGAACGCTAGCAAGTCGTTAACATGGAAATATTTCCCATTTCTTCCATCCATCCAATATGACATCAGTGTGGCATGAACAACCAAATAGGTTGTTTGTCATTTCCCTCCAAAAACAACACTCATGAGCATTCCTTTTCTGCAGGGCAATTTTGTTTGTCAATGCTGTCCAAAACCAAACCATTTTCTCATCTGCCACCACTACGGTTAAAGTTTGGTTGTGTTAAAGCACAAAGACAATTTGGGTCACTAGTCTAATTGGTTACGATTAGGGTCAAATCGCAGTCATGATTAAAAGGAAAAATTGCTGTATAAACCTTCCTTGTGGCTTCTTTCTCTGATATTAAGCATTAGTCCCCTTTATTTCTGAAAATCAGCAGTGCTCATTGTAAGTACAAGGGTCAGAATGTCTCTTCCCTGCATCATAGTAACCTTGTGTTGCTCAGTGACACAATCTGTTACGTCCAATGTGCATAGATACCAAAGGAACAAGAATATGTA
>NW_023339729.1:10322647-10323040 GCF_004916995.1 Morone saxatilis | reverse complement strand
CTTGCCTGGTAATTAAAAGAAAAATATATTTTGTTCACCATCTAAACTCTAAAGCGTGTTCTGCCCAGGTTATTTTGTTACAGTGACACAGAGAAAATAAAAGATCACTAGCTGCATGTCAGTGTGACCAGAATGAAACCCACAGAAACAAAGTTCAGAAAGTCAGGAAAATAGACCAGAGACACAGATGGAAAATATCAAAGGCTGACACAGAGACACAGAGACTCATTGAATGCTATTAAAAGTTTAGAGACAGACAGAATGAAACAATCCAGAAATGAGAATTTAATGAAGACATATGGCATTTGGTCCTTTTTATCCTTCTGCATATCACTCTTCCATTTCTATTTACCTCGCTTATCTTCTTCACTCTGTTCACACACACACACACAC
>NW_023339729.1:10321370-10322543 GCF_004916995.1 Morone saxatilis | reverse complement strand
AGCAGGTAAACACTTACACACACAATGCAAAATTATTCATTTAAAAACACACAGGCAAAATGGAAATGTTGGTACAGCATTCACTGTACAAACACAAATAAACATGTTTGTATCCTTACACAATACAAACACACACATATCCATGCACATTTCTCATTAGTAATGGAAATGCATTTAATCTACACACACTATATACATTTATATATACCAGCTTGCACATATACATGCAAACAAGCACACGAGGAGTTTTCAGAGAGGGCTGGGTCCGGTTTCAGTTTGCTAAAAAAACAAGCTAAATTAGTTCAAAGTTTTTTGAACCATAAAAAAGTGCAGTAATGACTATATCACACACACCCACACATACACAGAGAAACATACGCTTACACAGTTCTCATTCATTTCATCACTGTTTTGTTAGTATAATAAGAGCCTGTTCGTATGAAAAGCACCCCGCAGAGATGCAGTGACATAAGACTCTTTCACACACTAACAGGTGCACCTACACACATGTATATAAAGATTGTTAACACACACACAGCAAAAATGATCAAAAAGGTGTTTCACTCCTGCTGAGATTTGTAATGAAGGGAACATGTGAACACAGTGTATCTGAGGGAGAGGGTGGGGCAGGAGGAAGAAAGAAATGTTGGTACACATTTTGCAGCTTCATGAAACATTCCCTATAGGAGACTTTGCACTGTTCAATAATTAATGTCCATGTCCATGTCTATCATACCACATTGCTCTACCACACTTACCACTTATTAAACGACATCTCATTGAAATAATGTAAACTGAAAAAAGAAAGATTTCATTTCCTGTGACATATAAGGTTCCTTTTTTACAGAAGACATTTTGATTTCATATGATCAGCACCTCAGTCTCGACACTCAGTGAAAGTTTTTTCTTTTTTTGCTTTTTGCAGAAGTTTTTGCGCATTTGTCATTGACCTGGACAGAAGATTGAGAAATTTCTTAAAAGAACAGTTACATCCTACATGTCGACGACGATATAGACACAGCGAGTCCGTTTTTTACATGAAGGCCCTAGATATCCTGACTTTAATAACATTCTTAATAAGGGGTTCTGTTCTATGTCAGTAGCATGGAGGTGGCAGTGTGCCATATGAAAGATCACTTTCTTTTACACCTGTGTTTTTTTACTGTGCATGTC
>NW_023339729.1:10310116-10321270 GCF_004916995.1 Morone saxatilis | reverse complement strand
TCTACATTTCTGTTTTTTTTCTGTCAAGATGGGGTGCTGAGTGTACATTAATGAGAAATAAAATGAACTTTTTTGATTTTAGCAAATGGCTGCAATGAAACAAAGAGTGAAAAATTTAAAGGGGTCTGAATACTTTCCGTACCCACTGTACATCCCACCATGTGTGTAAAAACTAGCGTACGCAACCTTTTCATGCATACACACTTTTTATATATGAGTCCCCTGGTGTGCAAAAAGCCTGATAGCATCAGTTAAAAGTGCCTGTTGTACTGTATATTTCTGTTACTGACCCTTTATATTCATGACTGCTACGCTTTCATTCTCTTATGGCTCAAAATGATGAATTAAACAATTTGAGAAGCAACGTGTGGTAATAGGGCTTCAGTGTATTGACCCTGTTATTGACAGTGTGAAAACCACAGCATTGTCGATTATTTGCTCTTCAGAATACTTGTAATGTACATTAATGAACTAGCATGCTTCACTACAGACCACCCACGCCAAAATTTGGGATATTTCATTGTGCCAATTGTGCTGATACATGTTATTGATCATATTTATTGCAGATGCGTATTATTGCACTGCTGTCACAGAGCTGTGTCAGTGCTTTACATTTCAGCCATAATTAATTATTTTAAAAGCAGACTGGACATTTATAATTTGAGCTGCATGAATCTCAATGTCCTTCATATGCTGCAATGACATATATTGGAGAGAAAATGACTGCTCACTAAGATCCATTGATTTTATTGTATAACCAACTTTTCAACCATACGTTTCAGGAGGCAAAAACTTGCCTCCCTGAGGAAAGAACATTTCTTCCCCTCCATGGTTCCTCCCCTGCATCACCACCCTGTGGTGTGTTTGCTCCCTTTTGTCTGGATGTTGAATTTAACTGCAACCTATTTTTTAAGATGTATTATTACACAGCTGAGCGTTCAGCTTTGGAGGCACTATTTCCTCACTGCTCAAAGATCATGAGTTTTCATTTGTTAAAGAACTGAAAGTTATTAGGCTCTACAATAACACCAAATGTCAACACTAACCAATAATATGCTATAGATTTAATAACAATCTCAGTCCAGACTTTTATCACAGTAGATGTTTTGACTTCAAATGAAAGCATAAAAGCATGTGTAATTAATTACATTTAAAATGGCTGCAGTCAGTTCAGGTGTTCCAGTTCTAGGGCCCTGTTCATTTAGTTGTGCATCCTGGCTCATTGGTAGGGCTTAATGGGACACTTAAAAGGAACAGATCAATCAGTTACGCTTTTCCAGCTATGTCTGATATGACAAAGGTTTGTTACACTGTATTGCTGTTGTTCCCAATGGCATTTGCACACATGTCTGCAATGGTTAAGTCCGTGTTTTACAGGCCACGCCCACACAGATGTTTTCAGTTATTCGGGCTGATTAGACCTCTGCTCGAGTTGAAGTCAGGAAGAGCTATGTTGGGAAGTGTGTGATGTCACACACACTGAGACAGTCCTGACAAGTCTAACCAGGCAAATTAAGTAAAAAATACCTGTGGGGGTAATCATGGGTTTGTAGGTACAGAATCAGTGTCCCAAATCTCTTAAATGAAAGGGAAGAAGCAGCAGAGAACGCTCAAAGCGAGCTCTAAGTGAAAGCCAGCCAGTAGGGTATTCATTAAAACATGTCCAAATGAACATTCAATAGCTACAAAGTGAACTAACTAGCTAGCTAGTGGTTTCCAGCCACATGGCATACGGGCAAGAAGTGTCATTTTTTGAGGCTGTCCTCTTGGTGCACTCTGGAACAGATTCAGATCACTGAAACAAGTCTTAATGAATCTCTGCCACTGATATCAGAGATTCAACAAATATCCATTAACTATAATAACTGCAAACAGCTACAATATATATCTAAATAGCATTTTGTGCAGTAACTCATAGTTAGTTATGTTATGTAGTTTTTAAAACCTACTTTCACTCCCTTTATTCAGATATTTTCCACACATAATGAGTAATATTCCACACTGGTTTACTGGTTTCCCCTGCTACATGCAAAAAATAAATGTCTATATATATAGTGAGGACTTTCAGCACAGATAAAACATGCAGCAATGGTCCACTTTACATTTTTTGCAGGAGCCTTCGCATATATTGTTTGGGTAAAGCAGAGCTGTGTTGGTGTCCAGGTTAGTTTACCACCATCTAAGACATAAATTCTGTCTATAGTTGAAAACTTTTTCAGGTAGAGGTTACTTTTCTTTCAGCCTCCTTGTGACTCTGAATAATACATATTTGGTTTGTCAGGTGTGATTGTTTGCAAAACGCATGTGGGACTGTGCAGGCGTAATTCACTAAAGGGATGTCAATCAAAATATTCCTCAAATTTACATACTGAGATTACAGCTGTAGGCGGAGAAAAACAAGCACATAAAACATAATTTCTTATGAAACATACTATATCAGGCAGTTTGTGTGAATTTAACGTCTTCACTGCAAATTTGATAGGATGTACGCTAGTTGTCAGTGGTGTTCGACAGATGCCTAATAGACTAAGTGGAGAGCTGACACTGCAGCTCACAGAAAGTTTCAGTGCCATTACCTCCCCTGCTGCTCAACTGAGCTGGCAAAATATCTTAGCAACCTGCTACAAAGAATGGATGTGCCCTGGCAAATTTCAGTGGTCACATGAAACTGAAAACGTCAGAAATGTCATCCGCAAAAGCCAGAGGCAGAATTTCATTTTCTTTAATCTGGGTCTCTGTGTGAGAGTATTTTGACTTTCTTTTTGAATTTTGGCTTATATTCTGTTGTATTTGATGGCTTAAGGCCATACCACCCTGAACACGCCCGATCTCGTCCGATCTTTAGGCAGGGTCGGGCCTGGTTAGTACTTGGATGGGAGACCGCCTGGGAATACCAGGTGCTGTAAGCCACAAAATGCAAGAACTGTTTACTGCACACATGAATATATCTATAAATATATTTACATCATGTGACCTGTTGAATTTAAATTATTCATATCAGGCTACTTCTTGTCCTCACTGTTATTTTTTATATCTTTTGCTACGTGATTTTAATAATGAGGACATTTGTATTGATGTGATGTTCCTTAATGTAGTGATAATACTGGTGTCATTCCATACATGCCAATACAGCTGATTGGACTCTGCTGAAACAGAAATTAATCATAAGTCAGTGACAGAGGGAGAGAGGGAGAGGGAAAGATGTGGTTGGACAGAGCAGCTCTGATAACATGGTAGAGCTTGATATCTGGGTTTGTGTTGCCACCTCATGGCCATGAGGGGTAAAACAACCAGACCAGGCATTTGCATCACATGCATTTGGGCTATTTGTGACTGGAAATGAGGGCAGAAAATAATGGCCTCGGAAGATACAGTAACACACACTCTCACTCAAATCACAAAGTCAAAAAGAGAGGCACTGCTGTTGTAATGAAATTATCAAACTGTACCCACTATATTGTGAGTTAAAACCACTGGTTTGTGCTTGCTTGATAGTGAAACAAGCACTGAAAATCCATCATATAGCTTCAAAACTGTTCTTGGTTGCTAAAACAACACCAATTATACAAAGAATACAACCATTTCACTTTGGCGAAACCTCACAAAAGTCACTGTTTGTAAGGCATTGTCTTCATCAGGTTGTACAAAGATGCATTTGAGCTTTCCCCCATGATGTTTACTGCAGCAGAGCCCAGTGCAAGTTTGCTATAGCAATAAAACATGAAATGTTCCATGTAAATCATCTCTAAAAGAAACACATGATAATTCCAAAAATGACAGATCCTTGGGATGATTACACGCTTGGATCAATGCACCCTAACAGCTGATAGACTCTTCTTCTTGGATTCCATTTGTATAAGCTTAGTAGAGCTGAAGAACAGCTTAGCAGAGCTTTGTGTTCTGCTGTTGCTTTTCTTGTCAAGTGCAAAGCAGTAGAAACATGGGGATGATTAAGGATTTTAAAAATAAGCCATAAAATGGTTTTAAAGGTAACTTTCATATAAACATTTAAGAAAGATGTTTAATTGTTGAGTCCCAAAGCTTATCTGACAACTTGAGAATGAGAATCAGCAACTATCTTTCTTGACTCTGCAGCTTTAAGTGAACCCTTTACTGGGTTTTTTTAAGGTATATGGAAATACTGTGCTAAGTGTGTGTGATATGCTTGTCCACAAAAAAGTTAAATTAACAAGTTACCAGTTTTTAAAAGAACATACTCCTTCTCCCTCATTGAAAAACCCAGAATATATTATGCAAATACTGTTGGTTTCAAGATTTCAACTGCCCAACTCCCTAACTCAAACCAGGCCAGGCCAGTTGCATAATGGATCATGAATCATGGTTTTATCAAAATCATGTTATAAATACATAATCTCTGATTTAAGATCAGCACACAGTAAGTTTCCTCCTTTAGTAGATGAGTGTGAAAACAGTTCTGGTGTCAAACTCATCATTCTGTACAAGGAGGGAAGGGGGCACAAGCACCAACTTGAATGAAAGGGAGAAAAATAATTTCCACTCACAATGGTCCCTTCATTTGAGAAAACTACGCTATAGCGGCTCATTCTGGACCCATCAAGGATGTGGACTGGGTGTGGACAATTCTGCCATGTAGTAAATTGATGTCACCTTTGCCAGCAATACAAGTACTGTGGTAATGTTAACTTTAATATGCTTTCTCCTGCATTCCTTCCATTTCTGCCTCCACAATTTCTGCTGCATGTTTTTACTCTCTGAGCTAAAAAGAGATCCATCAGAGATAATGGCAAACCTGCACACCTGGAGAGGATCACTTTCTCATCCATTCTATCTTTATTCTGATGAAACAGATGAAAGTGGGATGGAGATGCTTTAGGAGAAGATGTCAATCAAACAGACACTTCATTTGTGAACATTTGATCCAGACACCGTAAATTTGCATAATGTTAACTCCAGTTCCACTTTTGACTCTTCTTTCCCTCTGTTTCACTTGCACATTTTCAACACTTACCTTCACTCAATCATGCAAAAATGTTCTCTGTCTGCCTTGTAAAACTTCCGGAGAAGAACCGACTTCATATGCTACACATCAAAAGACATGTATTCACTGATGCTTCCTATCTCTCCATGGCTTTATGTTACTTACGCAACAAACAAAAAAAATCCCCGCTGAGGTTTAACTCAACCGTTGAGCTAATTTTTGCATCTGGAACAGCTCCTTCCTCCTCCAAATGTTTGTTGAACTAAAACTCCACCTTGCTTTTTAAAGATAAGGCTTAGAGACACTCATAATAAATGGACAGTCACAGCCTTTTAGCTCAAAGGTGGGACAGCTAATGCCCCTGTCGTTTGTAAAATAGCACACACACACCCACACAAAGCAAACTGGATGGATAGACCATCAAAGTGGGGTTAGACTCTTAGGCCCTCCATCTCCTTTGAGTCCTTAATTATTGCATAAACCTGTGATTTGTTACCGTGAAGGAGCACCAGGCTCACCAAGTTATTGTCCTTGTGTGTGCAATGTACTCAGCGGAACTCTGACTCTTAATACTGATGTATTTGTCCTTCTGTGTCCTGCCGATTCAATCACTGCTGTGACAGTTTGGAAGGCAAAGTGTTGACACAGAGATAATAAAACCTTAAAGGAACCCTTTTAGAATTTAATTCACCATCTTGATCTGTGTGTTTTGATGATTTCCTCTTA
Organism: Morone saxatilis; assembly: GCF_004916995.1. NCBI lineage: Eukaryota > Metazoa > Chordata > Actinopteri > Moronidae > Morone > Morone saxatilis. The sequence goes on along the minus strand of NW_023339729.1, from coordinate 10,315,584 downwards.
TCTCCATACAGACACATCTATTCCACGCAAAAGCAAAGGAAAATATGACATGGGAGTATTCTGGAAAAATTTAATTTAAAATGTACAACATGTCAGGTGGTCTGTTAGTTTGCCCAAGCTGTCAACGCTAAGAATAAGAGACTGTGTGATTTCAAGCCATGGCCAAAACGGCAATTTGAAAGACTGCATTCATAAGGGACAAGATCAAGAAGAAAACCTGCTTTTCATATTGCAAACTGCAAATCAAGGTTAAACTCTTTGCTTTTTTACTTTCCAAGGGGAGCAGAGTTAATATATACAGTCTGCTGATTGATGTTCAGAAATAATCAAAGGGCCTGTCTGCAATGATTGACAGACTAAGCTTTTGCCCCCACATACACAGGTTGACGATTGACAAGGTCTTTATATGGCTGCCGCTTGAGTGTGATCAGTGTTAGCTGTGTGTGATGAATATTTGCTGAGCAAATCAAATCCTCTGTGATCTTGAAATGGTTTTCTGATTATTGTCATTTGAAAATGTGATATTCAGGGAACTTGCACTCAAAGTATCTTCATTTAAAGTAGCTTTTTTTTCACTTAATGTACCTGTTCCTCTTTCACTGTTGATAACCAACCACGAACACCCCACACCTGCCCGCCCGGCACGCGCACACACACACATTCCTCTATGGTACAGGTTCTTTTTATTGTTTTTAGCACAAAGTGATGTCCCTCTATTTGTGTGTTCTCCATGTGAATCTCTTTCCCGCCTTCAATGAATAATTAGTTTTGCCCCCACACTGTGTTTGTCACACTGTGTTTGTGTGTGTCTCTGTTTGCGTGGGAGTGTTGGCGGAAAAGTTCATTTTAATTTCTTAATATAGAAACACATCAAGCAGTTGGATATTTTAGAGAAATGCTGTGATCTGATTCATACAAAGTACAGATACAGACTGGAATGTGTGTGTGTGTGGGGGGGGGGGTTTGCATAATAGTACACAGGTGCAACATACACACACACAAACGCAGGCACTATTATCACATTCCCTTTTCTTTTTGACAGTGTCAACCCACTTCACTCCAAGTTCCACCTTTTGTATCTCATTGGTAATTTAAAAACCTAATTACCTACCTAATCAATTATCGATTGTCATTTCACTCCACAAAGAACATGCCAGAAATAATCCCTCCCCCTACTCCTGTTGTGTCTCTGGGCAAGAACGTGTCTTCATGTCTTTATTGAGATAAATGATCCTGTACTAACTATTTAGACACATTATCAAATCCAGGACACAAGACCAATTCTAACATTGGCCCCAGGCCACATTCAGCTCTGCAAATGTCACCTTGATAAAGCCATCTTGAAGAACACTGAACACAATCAGCTTTTTAAAGGTCCACTCTGTAATATTTAAGAGGATCACATGGCAGAAATATAATATAATATGCATAATAAGACACCGCATGCAGCAGGAGGAGCCGGGGATCGAACCCCCAAACTTCTGATTAGTGAATGATCCACTCCACCTCCATAGACGCCCCTACAGATGCCGCAGGTTGCCTTCTATGGAGGGCGGTTTCTACAGTAACCCAGAATGGACAAACCAAACACTGGCTCTACATAGAGCCGTTCACATTTGTCGCGTGTTTCACAGCCACCGTAGTTTCTTCTTCACGCTTGGAATGGGAGGGTAAAGAGAGAGAGATGCTGCAACAACCCAGTACATTTTTGTTAGTCATGCCAACTTAGCAACTAAGCTAACTTTAGCTGTGTGTGTTAGTAAATGTAAATGTAAAGAGAATAAAAACAAACAAACACATGCAAATAAACAGACCTAAAAATCATGGGTTTATTACCATAGGTCATACAATGCTTTGAATATATCATTTCAAATCTTTTTGACGACAGAACGGACAGTTAAAGAAAGAAAAACTCTTCATTGTAGATTGCTAAATTAGACAGGCACAGAACGAGTGAGCAGTATATAAAATATAGTGACATACAATCAATTTAATCAGAGACTATTAGCCCTGTGGGTTAGCTCAATAATGGCCTTAAAATTATATGCTGTTAGAGATGATGGAGACAGGGAACAAGGGCAGTGTAGAACTGAGACGAAGCAAAAAAGGAAGGAGTGAGAAGAAGACAAAGGAACAAAGAGGCACAGATTAGGAGGAGAGGGGAGGAAGACAAAGCTGAGGGACAGGGAGATGAGGGAGAGGGGATGAGAGAGGACGAGAAGACAAGTGAGATGAAGGGGCAGAACAGAGATCGTGGGGCAAAGAAAATAAGAAATGGAACAGAGAGGAGAGAGTAAAAAGGAGCAGATGGATGAGAAAGAGGAGGTAAGGGGAGGAGAGGGATGTATGTGTGTGTGTGGAGGCGGGGTGAAGGGTCGTTATAGTAGACAGTGCTCTTGATGCCTGCACTCTGTGGCAATTACGTACATATAATGTATGGAAGGGGAAGTGGAATTTACTGTGCCTCTCGTGGGGGTTGGCAGATAGCTGATGTGGTTGTCCACTGCACCCCACCAACACCCGCTGCAGATGTGTGTCTGTGTGTGTGTGTGTGTGTCTGCCCCTGTGTGTGTGTGCACTAACAGAGTTTTACTAGACCACTCTTTACAGCACTGCAGTCAGCACTAATTGTCTAAAGTAGATGTAGTGTTGGAGAGTGTGAGAAAGTGATTGGAAGAAGAAAGAGTAGAGAGGGGAGGAAAAAACAATTAAGAGACTGAGATAGATTAGCTACAAGTGTGTGTGTGTGTGTGTGTGTGTGTGTGTGTGTGCATGTCTTCCCGTCTTTATAAGCCCCAAATGGACACAAAATAAGTTTAGAGAAATTAAGAAAGTTTTAAATTCTACAAGATGAGTCAGAGTCATCTAAAAGTGAGGGTTCAGAAAAAGGGTGGAGGAACGATGTCTTGTGTTTTACGTACAATGTAACACTGTTATAAATGTCCTGGAAATCAAAATCAGGCTGCTATATGTCATCAACATACTATATCAACAAACTGTTGTTAGGTTGTTATATGTTATAGCTCCTAAGATTAATTTTTGTCCAATGTCCTGTTTGCTCATTTTGGTGTAAGTCAGAGAAGGTAAAGGTTGACACAAAAGGACACAATTTAGACTCAACCTATTATTATAACTAAATTGTTCTCAAGTTGAGAAATCTTGATTTTCCCCATGTTACAAACTAAAATTTAAGTTGGGGATAGCTTGGGCCACCTTTGTTAGATTAGATTTACAGAAAACTGTTAAAAATCTTAATTCAACATATTAGCCTCTGGGCCACTTAAAACATGTATATCTGTAAAATAGTGTTAACACTGCTGAGAACAGGGATAAGAAAATATTTTCCTCTGTAGTATTTAAAACTATAGGCTATATCAGGACCCCTCAAACATATTTATGAGCAGTTTTATCACTGTAAAGTGTTACCCTTTATGTTAGAGTGCCCGTAACTAACTAACTTAAGGTTGTATCAGAGACAATTAGTGAATTAGTCAAAAGAAATGTAATAATATTGTGTCATCATTTTCTTTTATTGTTCCCTGGGCTTTCCTTGCCCCCATTTGATAGGACAGGAGAGAGAGAGAGAGAGAGAGAGAAAGAGAAAGAGGAGGAAGACAACATCCAGCAGAGCCACAGGCTGGAACCGTAATGTAACTGTTTTTTTAATATATTTTTTGGATAGCATCCTTCAATTCTAGTGGCACAAGTTTATCATATGTATATTATGTTTGTTGTGTTACATTATGCAGCAGCTGTATGCATGAAGGCCCCCCCCCCTCCAGTCTTCATTTGAGAGAGACATTCCCCTCTCCACTCATCCACTTTAAAATCAAAGCGAACTGAACTGTAGTTGACCTCTGTTCTGTTTACATCTTTTCTAGGTTTCTCTGGCAGTGACATGGGCAGGCATTTCAAAGGGGCAGTGGTTAAATCATATTATTTTTTACTTTTCTCTCTAAATTACGATTGACCAGCAGATCAGAGTTCATGTGTGCAGGCAGAAAGAGCTGTACGGAATAAAGGAAATGTTACAACAGAACATTAAAGAGAGGAATGACAATATGAAGACGGCAAAACAGAGATGAAGTCTTAATGATAATGATGCTTTTTTCCTATGTCTTTTATTTATGCTGCTCAGAGTCATTTGCTCTATACGCCTTCCACTCGAGTATTCTCTAGCCATATGGAACCATGCATATTAAAGGAAGAATATTCTCAGGGTGTAAATATGAAAATGATGAAGCTAAATTTAGTGTTGTTTATCTACATTATGTTTTCCACCACTGTGATCCCTATGCATAGCAGACTGCATTTTAAAATGTTGTAACATAACTAAACATTAACCATGCTATCTTATCTTTGTCTGGCCAGGCCAGTCCAAGAACTCCATATAAATCAGGTTATCCAGATTTTGATTTACAGGACCCTTCTGGACCACCAGATATCTAAAAGAAAATAATATAACTCTGTTATAGGATTTTTCCCGACGATTTACATGACCATTTCCAACTACGTATTATAATTTGCCCGCACTTTAATTCCTACTACATTTATGCTATGCTAAATGAGAGGAAAATTTAAATTATGTTTCCAAAAATACCAGTGAGAGAACAGCTTTCTGTTTCCAGAGTTAACATTGCTATTCCATTTATTATTATTAAAAACATACAGTGAGGCTGCATTTATACTAGATTTATACTGTATCGAGGAGCAATAGACCGAGATATAGAGATATATATAGAAGAATGGCAGTCCTGCATTTGATTGAAAGTAAAAGGTCAAGTTAGAGGTCACGAAGATTACCCTCAAGCAGGAGAAGGGGGTAGAAATTCTTATAACAAAAGTGTCAGTCAGGGCAAAGAGTCCTTCAGCAAGGCACTTTATTCCAGAGTCCCTGTGGTGAGATGATTGTGTTTCCAGACCCTGACAAACACAATGCTGAGAAAAAAGTCTGTCCTCGGCATCTGAAGATTAATGTATGTATTATATGCATACCAATATTCAGAGCTGCATTGTGTTTAGCCTTGAGGTGGGAAGTGTATTGCCAGTCAAGTTCTAGCCTGAACACTGATTACTAATCTGAAGTTAGTAGCATCTATTAAGCTGCAGGGAAGAAACTAGCAACCACTGGCAAGCAGCAATTTTCAAAAATCTGTATTTCAAAATGTATTAAAGTAAACCAGATATGCTCTTATCAATTAAATACAAGAAACTTTAATAAGGAACCTGAGATGTCTCATTATTGTCTAAAGGCATGCATAAGCATGAAATGTGTTTATCATACAAGTTGTTGGCATTCTCAAGTGTTTGAATGGTAGTTTGAATTGTATGTGATTTATATAAGTTAGCTGTTCAATAGAACTTGGAATTATTTAAATATAATTGGTGCATTTGATGCCAGTTTTCCTTTCCAAAATGAAAACAACCAACTTGATCAATTTTAATTTAGGCATTTTAAATCTTTCATA
>NW_023339729.1:10305193-10310016 GCF_004916995.1 Morone saxatilis | reverse complement strand
TAAAAAATGCACTGCAGAATTATTTTCCGGGGTGTAGGTATTACATACATATACTATATATAGTATATAAAAACAGCTATAGTAGTATATGTATATAGCGTACGCCTATACCGTTGATATTTGTTATAATCTATGTATATATCTCATATAAGTGGTTTGTGCGTTCTGACATGATTTTCATATATGTATGGGGTTTCTTGGGTGTTTAATTATTTGTGGTTGGATTTTTCTATGGTATATAGGTTGTGTGATAAGTAATTGGATTTCCTTGATGTTTTGTTTATTTTATCTGTGTATCTATACCTTTCCTCTTATTCTTTTCCAGTTATACCAAATTCTTCCCTAGTGCGTTGTGATATGGTCTAACTATATGACCTGTCCTCACATCACAAGCTGGATTTTCCATATTCCAGTTGTACTACAAACAGAATTTGCGTCTGGTTGAATGTAAACAGCAGCAACAATACAGTGATAATAATTTGGTTTCATCATCACATAAAAAGAAACAGTATTCATCCACTTTGACCTCGTTGGAGCACCAAGCATCATCGATGTAAACACAGTCCGCCTCCCGCCGTCCTGTCGACTCGGAACACAGCGTATCCTTCATGATGCTGATGAGCAGGTCTCTGTTAAGATGAGGGCAGAACAGTCTCTTATTTCCTGTTGTTTGGTCAGCATGTCACATTTCATTCAGACCAGACATTAGCCAGGAGCAACCTTATGTCAAAGCTGGGCCAGCATGGCTCCTATCTGTCCCTCTTCCCTCTCCTCCTGGGACCCACCATGGTGGGGTGGTCCAGCTGATCTGGCTGGGGGAATGTTTCAAGGTCTACTGCTCTTTAATCCAAACCCCACACTTCCTTTTCTGATGACTGCAGTCTATTTCTGTCATACGTGTTTCAGCAATAAAACCGAACACAGATTAAAAGAAAAACACAGATATTTGAAGGAGCTAGCCTACCGACCGCAGCATCTGAATGTGCAGCCGTTCCCATAGTCAAAATCTCCTTAAAAATCAAACCCAATCAGATATCTTTCAATTATGTTTTTAGCAATGAAGAAAAAAAAACAATACAACAAAAATGTAGCAAGTTTGAAGAAGCTATGTCTCTTTAGTGACATCTAGTGGTAACTGTTGGGAACAAAGAATCTTTGTTGAAGGTCATCCTCCATCTGTCATCTCTTTACTGGGAAAGTGAATGTGAAACATGTCAAATATAAATACATTTTTATTCTACATCATACTAATAAAATAAATTGGTTGTGTTTCTAAAGAAGGATATATCTATAAATATTTAAACTGTAAAAATTAGGAAGTATTTCTAATGTGGTATAGGAGCTTCCGCCACCTCTCAAATATTGCACACATGTTATGGAGAAACTAACCTGTGTGTAGAGCTTGCCATTTGTAGTTTAGGGGAGATATTTCCAGCAAATACAGAGCTGTACATAATGTGCTTCCTGAGACAGCTTGAAATCTCAGCAGCCACTGACAGAGGAATGAGTAGAATTGATCAGCAACACTTACAAAACCTTGCCGATAGATTTCAGTCACTGAGTGAATAGGAATATTACAGATTGCATCTTTAGTTGAGTAAACTTCTCCCTGACCAACTTCTGCAGTATTGATTGCATTAAGTTGCCAGCAGTGTTGTTTGCAGTTTCCAGGTGGGAACGTGCTGAAAGGAAGCAAGCTCTTTAACTTTTAACAAGCTCAAGAAAACAAATGAGAGCTGTAAGCTGTGCTCTACAACCCTTCTCTTGCAAAGGTAACCACAGCTATATCTTTCTGTTCACATTTTGCTCTCACACACCACATTATATTACTTAAAAATGTATCTCATTTTCCTGTTGATACATAATGGTAAAAAATAATGACTCTAGTGACAGGCTAAAGAAAATTACCGTTATAATGAATGAGCTTGGAGCGAATGAGTAAGGGTACCTGGATTGGCATGAAAATGATGTCTACGCACCATACTCCATTGCTAAGAACAGGCTATAATTTCTTTTATGTCATTTTAGTTTTGATTTTGAAGTTTTGATTGAATCGCTCTCTCATCTGGTGGCACAATTACATTTTTAATGTGAAACTAAATTGAGTTGAAATTGTTCCCCTGCATTAGAAAAACGAACCACCTGCCACTATGATTGAAAAATAAAGTCACATTTTCCCACTCACGTTTTTCCTCTCTTTTTTTCATTTTCACTCCACCTGTCTTTGGAGATTCATCTTATCTTGACGCTGCTGTTTATTTTCACACAATCCTTTGTCAACCATGGCAGCTTTTGAAGTGGCAGACAGAAATGAATGCGAGCACTTACCATGCCCAACTGATTAATCGCTTCATTTCTGTGTTTGCTGTCGGTAAAGTTTCGCTTACTTTATAAACATCCAAGTTCTCATCATCCATAATGGTTGGTATTGTTTCATCACTCTACTTTACTACGCCTTTTTGAAGCAACCCCACAATTCACTGCACTTCCACCTACAGTGATGGATGGTGATGATATATTGTGATAAGACAAATGATGATATCCTGACTGAACAGACCAAACAGGAGGCACAGACAGAGAGAGAGAAAAAAGAAAGATATTAGATAAAGGGAAAAAAATTATGGTTCTGTTGAAAGCAGTCACGAAAAGAGGAAAGAGGAGATTAACAAAAAAGTCTGCAAAGTATGTGCAGATCCTGAGATGAAAACGGTGCTAAGTTACCTGATAAATCATTACATTTTCAAACTATAGTTATTAGAGGTCTTATTTTTTCCCACTGCAGTAAATGGTTTTTTTTGTGCCCTCATGGCTGCTCTTAGATAAATAGAAAACAGGTGCAATGTGAGCAGTATCTGCATCAGTACACGCTACTGGACTTCACACTTCCTAAATTAATTTCTAATTGCTCTGTTTTTGTATTCTGCTCATTTTTAGTTTCTCACTTTTCATCTGCTAATTCAATGAGAAATTACTGTAATTAGTTTTTGATATGAAAAGACTTAAATCCTTGAATTTATATCTGATACTCTGAAAATAGGGAGAGAGCGAGAGTTAAAGGATTAATAAGTGAGTGAGTGTGGTAGACCAATGTATGTGTTAGAGAGAGAGAGTTACGCAGAAAATAAAGAGAGCGAGAATACCCTTGTGAGACCCCTGTATTTACTGCACCGTTAAGCAGCATTCATTTATCTTATGAAAAACCTGCTTCACACACACACACACACACACACAAACACACACATTCATATATACACAGGGCCCACTGAGGGCCTTCTCTCTCTAGATAGCTCCTCTAATTAGTCCATTTAAATGAATGGGTTAAGCGGAGTCCCTTTCACAGTATGTGCTGGTACTACTAATGCAGATTATTTAATTGTGTGCCGCCACACACAGACAAACACATTTCCATAGAAGAGTATACATTTATCTTTAAAGCCCAATTTTCATTCATCTTTTAAAGTCCAAAACAAGCATCCGATTACTTCATCTGGAGTTCTTGGAAGTAAAATAAAAGCTGGCTAACCAAGATGGAGCTTCTGTTTTTCTACAGTTAAGAAACACTTGCATTAGAGAGGTTAATGAGTAAAAGTCCAAGCAACAACTGTGGACATTTGCTAAATGTCAAGACAACAAGGTTACATAAATACCATTGTCATGGCCCATAAGAGAAGAGAGAAGAAACTTGTTTTGGAGAATGAGCAAGGAGGTTCAGGGCAAGAGGGAAGAGAATACTGAAGGAGTAAGACAAGAGCAAATAAGACAGAATGAAAGATGGAAGAGAGAAGATGGAGTAACGAAGGAAAGAAAGAGAACGAGATGGAAGACAGGCATGAAGGAAGATGGGTGCTAAGAGAAAATATGAGCAGGAGCAAGAGGAAGGAAATAAGAAGAAGAGGGACAATCTTTCAGGGATGTCTTTTTATGTGTCACAGGAGGATATTCTGGATGAATTTAGACTAAATTCAGAGGGGCTTTCTGTATTTCACAAATGTATTGAAAACATAAAAAATATATATGAGTCATATTCAATCATATTCTTCCTCCTCCCAAGAAGAAACTCACACAGCAGCCTTCCTTTCCTCAAACTCCCCCAGCTCTGTAATAACTACCCATCTTCTGCAGTCACTCCTCTGTCCAAACCTACGTTCAATATGTTTTATCGCCAGCTTAAGTGTCTTAACAGCTGCCCTGACCCTCACTAGAGTGACAAGAATACTGCTGACAAGACACAAACTTTATTCTGTCACACTTTCTAGTCGTAAACTATACACCTATAGCCCTTGAGAGTGTGGGCCTCCTGTATAAGTTATTTTAAAAGGCAACGTTTCGTCAGAGCTTCATGGTGGCCGAAGAATTAAGACCAAATTGCAGGTCGATTCCAGCCAGGGACCATTGTTGCATGTTATTCCCCTCTCTTACTCCCATGTTTGCTGTCCGTATCTCTACTGTCGCAGTCCAATAGAGGAAAAATGCTTAAAAATCTTAAGGAGAAGTGTCCAGTAAACAGAAAAAACTACCGACATTCACTGCTAAGCTTCCTTGCATTTTATCAGAGGTAGAGGGTAACTAGCAAACAATTGAACATAAAAAATATCAAATTTTAATTTTCACCATGTCCTCATTCTGATCCACAAGTCACATAAACATAGGCCCCTACCCATGATGTCCCCCTGATGTAAGATAAAGGAAAATCTGGACCAAGCAGCAACCTCCGTGGCTGGCGAATGAAGCCTTGATCGCTAAATTACTCGTTCATGACAACTCTGATGTTTATATAAAGGCTAAAAGTTATGCATAATTAAGGGCATGGGCACTTTGAGTGA
>NW_023339729.1:10304764-10305108 GCF_004916995.1 Morone saxatilis | reverse complement strand
CATCCATTTTTAATTATACAATCTTATTGTCATATTCAATCATAGTGTCTGAAAAAGTACAATTTTACGTTGGACACAAAGAAATCATTAAGATAAAACAATCAAGAAATCTCTTCCTGTTAATCAAAAATTCCTTTGTTTGTTCTAAATAGGACAGACATAAACACAAATGGGAAATAAAACCAAAACATTATGCACAAAAGAAAAAGTAGCAAAGAGACATGATAAACTCTGTGTGCACGAACAAGCTGAGCTGAAGTTTATTGTTCTTTACTGAAGTACACTGAGGACCTGAGTTAACTTGTCAAAAACTTTTAAACAAACTCTGTCTTAATGAGCACACT
>NW_023339729.1:10304559-10304740 GCF_004916995.1 Morone saxatilis | reverse complement strand
TGGAATAAACACGCACATCATTCACCGTTTACAATTCTCCTCTTCATAATGAGCACAATTTCTTATTATTTCCTTCCATCATTCATCATTTGACATCCTTTTTCTGTGGCATTAATAAGTCATGGACATGCTTTTTGGGCATAACACCTCTCAGCATGCCGGCAGAGAAGGTGGGCTGGTG
>NW_023339729.1:10301038-10304459 GCF_004916995.1 Morone saxatilis | reverse complement strand
TGTGTGTGTGTGTGTGCAGCCTATAACCTGATTACAGCTCTGATTACCTGTTGGGATGCCATGAATATTTTAGATTCTCCCATATCAGGTCTGAAAGTCAATGATGATAGAGATGATAATGATGATGGTGGCGATAATGATGATGATATTTGTGTGATATAATATTCTATTTATTTGTTCCATTTGCGCTCATTTCTTTTGAACTTTCTCAAAAGTTTAATAACACGGATTACTTACTTGAAAATAAAGATTAAATATTAATTCAAGAAAACAAGATGGTTGTATAGCTGCAGTATATCAATAGCTAAAATAAGTTGATAAATACATTTGTGCTGTAATGTTGTAGTGTTGTAAAATATAGTTCCAATTAATTTAAAAAAAATGTCCTGAAATGTAAAAAAACACCTCTTTTTATTCACTCGCATTGGCTCACAATGACAAGCTCATTCACTTATCACTTGTTACTCTCACTTGATGCATATTCTGACAGGTGCTCACTGTAAAAGAAATATATGGTGGCACAAATGTCCTTCTGCAGCCAGAAGAATAGGTGTTAGTTGTGTAGAATAAAATCCAAGTGAAGACCACTTTAAACCATTCTGATTCAATTAGCTTTATTTTTACTGTAACTGTACTTATTCAACTGAAGTTATGGAATATCTGTTTTAGGGTGATGGGGACACACTTCTCTATCAGGTGGCAGTTTATACGGACCTCCAAATGTGCACAGAGACTCAGCTACTGCGGCTAAAGTCATGTTTTTGTTTTTACAAATACACAAATCTCATTTATAGTTGACATGGTGGGCTTTAGGTGAGTTAGCACCAACAGTAGAGGTAGAAATGTTATCAGTGATTGTTTCTCTATACTGTAAGCAACAGTAGCATAAGCCCACAAAGTGACATTATCTCCCAGAAAGTGCCCATCAACTATGCAATAATAGTTTTCCTGAGAGAAATGCACCACCCAAAAGAGCATGAGAGCATGTGAACGAGTTTATTTGATTGCAACTGACTATACAAGCTTGAAACCAGCCCTTTCATTTATGTCTGAATGAGTTTATTCTGTTCAACAGAGTTTGCAGGAGGCATTTTATTTTAGTTGAGCTCATTGGTTCAATATGAGTCAGTGCAAATCCAATATTGCCTTGTGCGTTGAGACAGAAAACAAAAAACACAGGAAGAAAAAGGGTGCATAAAATGTGCAAATGTTTATAATGTTAAAATGTGTTTTTTGTTTTGTTTTTTTTTAAAGACAATGTGACAAAAAACAAGCTCAATAGACAAAGAGACACTGGCTGGGTAGGAAACTAGTTTCTTTCCAGCTTCAAATAAAATACACAACTTGTACCTCGTCTTAGTAAATTGAGCACTCAAATTTCCCCCACTGAAACTATGTGAAATCTTATTTGTTGCAGAGTAAAACATTTTTTGCTTTGAAAGGAGGACAGGCAGCAAGAGAATGGAGGGAATACTAGCGGAGAGAGATGGGAAGAACAAGGGAGGCAAACTAATTAAGGAGAAAGTGACAGAAGGACTGACAGGGAAGAGAAGAAATTGAGTCAGAAGGCTTTATTTGTTTGTACGGGTGTGTGTGTGTGTGTGTGTGTGTGTGTGGACATGCTTGTCTAACTTCTAAATCCTCTGCAAAGTCAGAGGAGTCTTTCATTCCCAAGATGAGTAAACACTGGCCCACGTTCTGTCATCCCGACTGCTGCACCTTCAACGAAAAACAGCCTGTTTGTTTCTCTTTCTGCCACCACGCCAAACAGCCCATTTTATGGAGAACAAAAAGCAAGAGGAAATGAGTGAGTGTTGCCAGAAAATAACACCTTTTAAAATTTTTAATATTGTTCCTCACCCATCTGCTTAATGAGAAAACAGAAGAGGAGGCAAGGAGATAACACATACAGGCCATAATGTTCACACTCCCTCACACACAGCCCTCACTGTATGGGATGCGCGCCTCATGAATAATTCATGTTCCAGATGTACTTATTATTAAAGCTATGGTTATGATTTCTCATATTCTTACTATTCATATGCAAAGTTGGTGTTTGGTTAGCTACTAGGAGAGTCTTTTTCATTTTCTGGTGCCTAGTGGGGTGAGAATTTCAGCATTCATCCAAATATGAGTTTATCACCCATCCTCCGTCTGTCTTATCTTCTCATTCACTCCCCACAGCACCCAGTGGAATCTGCTGCAATGCTGCTATCATATCAGGAAACACATGCACCTTATATGCAGGCATTAGCTGCAATATTTTCTTTTTCAGTACAACATAAGGCAGATACAGGAAACCTTAGAGAATATATATGTCTCTCATTATACTTTAATATATCTTATCTTTTTAGCTCCGTATCTGGCAAAGCTACATTCAAAGTTTATGGGAGCAACAACACGGTGTTATTCCTCACAACTCCATCTCGGCTTTCTATAGCGAATGCCTGCTGCTGTTAGTTTGCAGGCTGCCAGAGCGCAGGAGATACTGAGGTAAATATTGGCTTGCTGGACCCTCAGGGCAGTTGTTTGTCCATAAAACACAACTTATGCTGCACAAGCTGTTTGGAGAAACTTAATGGAAATTGAATGAGTTTTGTGGTGCTCTAAAAAGATGGATGAATATAGCAGAGGTCGCCGTGTAGAGAGCCATTTGGAAATCAAATGAGGACCCCACCCTTTATTCGAACCACTGTCTTGCCATAAAAATGTCATTCAACAAACACTGGTGTTCATCAGCGATTACATCACTATAATGCTGGGTGAATTTGAGCTCCACAGCACATTTTTACTATAAAAAGAGAGTTGAAATAGATTTTTTGATTAATAATAACAGTAAACTTTGAATGTTTTACTTATCCCACACCTCCGCTAAAACAACTCCTGCAAGTTTTTTTTTTGTCCACAAATTAGCTTATCTGGACGCAAGTTGGCAGCAACAAGATTTAAAGCAAATGATACCCAACTCGATTTTCGTACAGAAATTCATATTTCAAACATAAAGCTGGTGCTGTAACAATGTTTGTTTCTCCAACATCAAGAGTAAATTGGACTGAGTGTGATGCAGCAATAAAGGAGGGATACCGTCTAAAAGTAAGTTTTTTCAATTGTGTTTAACATATTCAGCACAACATAGACTCGTCTGGATCACAATGTCTCATTTAAATGTTTTTAATTAGTTCACTGTCAACAGTGAAATAACAATAAAACATAATAAACTAGCATATTTCTGTATCCTGAGCCACAGAATTTGCGATTGTGATGGATGAATGTTGTCTGTCAGAATTGTGGCTGTAAAACACCTTCTGCCTCTACAGATTAGTTTTTGAAACTCATAATTATCCAGCAGCATGTTGTTAAGAGGAGAAGGTATGTTTATTTTTTTAGGAATATTGTGTTTCACATTTACAGAGCCACAAGC
>NW_023339729.1:10276469-10301017 GCF_004916995.1 Morone saxatilis | reverse complement strand
TGGAACACCATATTCTTTTACAGCCAACTAATGAGCAGCAGTGCTGGCACAGTGGGACTTTGAGGGAACCATAACAGTACTGACAGTGTCATTCACACAAATTCCCAAGCCCATCAGTTGGCTCCAGTAATGGAGTTCAGTCTGGTGAATTTCAGTTGCGTTCTCTAAATTTGGGCAAAAGAAAGCTGCAAGTCCTGGCTGAAATTTAAGAACTTTTTGAAATGGGACAACACGTTCGGCCTTTGAATGTGCAGTGACTGGGATATAACTAAACATTCTAGTTGTGTCTTCTAAAACCAGTAACCATGTTTTTCCACCAAACTGTGTTTTTTTTGTTTTTGTTTTTTGTTACATAAGCTTAAACTTATAAACCAGTAACCATGTTTAAAGGTGGTAACACTAACACCAGCCCACTATTTTACCACATATTCAGTTTCAAAGCATTAATCCTCAGTCTTTTCCCAAACTTTATGTTGAAGTCACTATGAGGTCCGTTCTTGATAAACAATGTCTATATTATTACATATTTATTTTACTAGAGGTCACTGTTCCTTACTTGCCACACATCTGCTGTACGCTGTACCCACTGAACACACAGAGATGCAATACATGGAAAAGGTCTTCTCTGTTGTTTCAACCAAAGTAAAATGAAAATCTCGAATGCCACACAGTTGTTTTCTGCACAGTGCGGTGAGGAATGTTATTTAGAAGTACTGTATTATTCAGTAGTACATCTACAGTGTCATTAAATAGAATTGCATGACGTGAACAAATATTTAAAAAAGATAACTATTTAATGATGTAACTATAAAAGGATATTATCTTATTGTCTAACACATGCCATTGGGCTATAATACCACTGACTGTGGGTGAAAAAATAGTTTGTTCTTGCATTATTTTTGCCCTGCCTCAGTGAAGGACTGAAAGCTCATGAATGTAATTCCTCTTCACTTTACAGTAAAACATGCAGAACTAATTATAATGTGAAAGTGAAAACACTGGATTTGATTTCTTTACTTTTTTAAAGTGTAGTTTGAAAATACTTAAGGCCCTGAGAAAAGAAACAGGACTGGTTTCAGTTCACCTAAGTAGGGTTGTGGAAGAAAGGCTTTCTTCAGAAATAAGAAAAAAGCATATGTTTTTGCAAATGAGTGAGTTTGGAGATTAGTACAGCAAACTTTGCACTGAGCTGAACCTCGTTTTTCACTTGCTGTTTCAAAGCAGAAGTATTTTCCTCTATGTAGCTGAAGGTCTTGTGGTCTGAGAGTTAAGAGGATGTGAACCCTAACAGCCTGCCCACTCACTGTACTGAGAAGTGACTGAGAATAAATGTCCTGTTACTGTGTAAATGAAATTTGTTACTATTTCCATTTTCAGGACATTTAAGTTAGAGTGAATCATGTCAGTTTGGTAAAATACTCTGAACCAGGAGCTGAGGGCCTCTGCTGATAGGAAAGGATACTGCAGGGAGGAATTCATCCTGCCTTTTCTTTGCTTTCCTCCTTCACACCGGGAACAGGTTACTATGAAGATGACAAAGTATATGCTATAATTAGGCTGCATGCTAATTAGCAAAATAAGTAATATACTCCTGGTAATAGGTTGAACTTCATGTATCTTTAAAGAAATGTATTACTCATAGTGTTTGTGTTGCAATGGGCCTACTGGCCCAACTGCATCAGTGAAAAAGTTCAATTCTTTGCTCTCTGGTACAAAAATAATCTGTGACTCAATTTAAGAGTCTAAGAAGAGTCTTAATTCTGCTCCAGTGACTAACAAATTTTTCATTTATTTGTGTATTAATTTATTTTGAAGCATTGAAAGCACTACTGTAGTCAGTAAGACAGAGGCATTAATACTGAGAAAATAAGAATTTAAATGATTTGTAATTACACAAACAATTTTTTACTTTGGTGATTTGTCTTTTTAGCTCATGTCTTTGTATCATAAAGAAGTTATTTCGTCTCCATCTGATATATCTTGAAAGTCTGAAGTATCAGGTTTAAACATGTGAAATGATATCCCTAAATAACATTGGTTTTGCTAAAATCTGTATTTTATTGGAATTAAAGTTATGGATAATAATCTTCTCCCTGTTACTGAAGCAATTAAAAATAGGTTCAACTGCTGGTTAGCCAGGGACTTATCTATATGTTAAAGCAGAAAGGATGTCAAGAGCTTCTTATATGTTCTCATCAATAGATGAACAGTATTTCACCAAATTATTAAAATTAGCTGGATTAAAAGAATATAGAAAACTGGAATATGGAATATTTCCCCCAATTACTTTTAAAGGTCTAACTTTTCTATTGTCCTAACTCCCTGTAAAACTTGCTAGCTTTCATCAACAAATTGTATTGTGTTGGATAATAATTATTACTCTCAAGATTGCATTTTGTGGAACAACACTTTTCAAGGATTCAAGGTTATTCTCTTGCCGTTTACAATCAAATTTAGATATGATTCCCTTAATGCAACAAAACAAAAATTGATTAACAAGTCATAAAAATATATAAAATTCTAATTTGTATGATGAATTGTTGAGGAAAAATTTACCAATCTAACAGCCTGAGAGAAGAAGTAGAAGAAATGTATGGTTTGATTAACAAAAGAATCTTTCACTATCAAACACTTCATTCCACTCATTTTTAACAATCCCAATTTTTGGGCAGATGAGATTTACATAATAAACTTAAATCAAATTAATGAAATCATTCTAAAAAGAATGCCCTGCTTTTATACTTTTGTAGATAGTGGTTTTAAACGTATTTGACAACTATTAAAAACGTAAAACTCTAAAAATAAATGTTGTTTTTTTTATTTTTTTTTATTTTTTTTTATTTCAAAGTCATCTTTATTGCAAAAAGGGGGTTAATATCTATACACGTTAGTATTTTGTCAATAAAGTTGCCTGACGTCACGCGGCGGTGGCCAATCACGGAGGCCGTCTGTCTCTCCCACCGGAAGACGGAAGAACATTTCCACTGTAGCGTTCCGCTGTTTACCGAGTCGCAAGGTTGCCACCATGAAGATGGAGGAGAGACTGATCGCCGCCGTGAAGACCTTCCCGGAGCTCTACAACCCCGCCATGAGGGAGCACAAAGACGTCCACCGGCGCGCAGTCGCTTGGCGTTGTATCGCTCCTCAAGTTGGGATTTCTGGTTAGTATTTGTACCCGTGCTACAGTCAGCATGTGTGAGCACAACACCAGGATCAGTGTAACCTTACGTCTCATGTGATCTTACTCCGTTTGGCCTTGTGCACCTGTTTTATTCCTACTGTAATGATAAGCATCCTGTTTAAAGTCAAAGTGCTTCCACACCAGCTGAAAACACATCATACATACATACATACATACAACATGACTTTAAAGTCACATCACTCTGCTGTACTACACCATTATCTTAGTGTCTTAGTGTTGAACTTGAGCAACAAGGGGGCGGTCACACACTGCAAGTAGTTTAAACACAACCAAAGGGCTACCATTTAGAAACAATGAGCTGATCATCCACCGTGTGATCTGATACACACATTAGTAAACCATTAATCAAACTAATGATAACAGCAGAGAACGTCAGACAACCATATCATGCTTTAGCAGTTTCCTTGTGTTTCTGTAGTGGTGACAAAGTGTTTAAAACTGTACTAAAAGCTCCAAAGTCCCTTTAAAAAAACATTACATTTTAACAATTCCTTACGTGTTTGTCTTAACTAAAGAAACACAACCTAAAGTACCTCATATGGCCACAGTCTTCTTGTCAATTTTGGCATCAATATAGTCCATACAGATAAACTATTCAGCACAAACTTTGCATTTTGTTGCTTCATCTCACTCATGCTCTGCTGTAGCTGCACTCTTTCAGTGGGAGAGGACCGTGGGAATGAGAGGCAGATTGTTTCAACAATTAAGATTTCTTGCTAAAATAAGTGCTGGTTGGTGGATCAGATTCACGCTGAACTGAACACAGACTCTTAACGCTGTGGATTCACTGTCTATTATGTGTGTGTGACAGTGTTTGATCAGTTTGTTCGACCGCCACCAAAGTAACCACCTGGTTTGCTGCTTTACTGTCTGCTGCTGGTGAGAAGGCCTTGTGTGCTTTCAGACAGGCACAGATTTTCCTCTGATCTGGCGGTATTTGTCACCGATCTCCCGAAACTGTCAGCAAGTGGAAAATCTGGGCTAAAATCACATAGTGTGAACTCTGCTCTACATACCACACATCGTTTTTAGCTTGCCTACTTATGAGAAAAGTAAACAGATTTTTCAACTCTGACTTTGTGATAAGGGATGTCAATTCAGGCTAATTTGTCTTTCTGTTTTTTTGTTACGCATGTAGAAGAGGATGCTAAGAAGAAGTGGAGAAATCTCCGAGACAAATACAGAAAGGAGCACATCGCTGAGAAGGAGAGGCGAAGCAGATTGGCGGCAGAGCCCAAGAGGACGTGGAAATTCATGCCGCTGCTTCAGTTCCTCGAGCCCTACGTCCTGGGGAGGTCGGCATGCTCCAACACAGGGCACGACACAAGTTCTGAAACAGACAGTCCCTCGGCTTCTGAGCCAAGCC
The DNA here is from genome assembly GCF_004916995.1 of Morone saxatilis. Lineage (NCBI taxonomy): Eukaryota > Metazoa > Chordata > Actinopteri > Moronidae > Morone > Morone saxatilis. Next base: position 10,296,449 of record NW_023339729.1, on the reverse strand, counting down.
CTCCTGCAGCTGAGGTGCCCTCCTGCAGCGCCGCGGTCAGCCTTGCGATACGCTCAGTGACACCTGAGGAGAACTGCAGGCTCACACCAGGACCCAGCATGCCCTCCGCGTGCCCCCACACACCCACATCTGGGCCTTCACAGACCCTGCATGGGAGGAGCCGACTTTCTCGCCCCAGGAGAGAAAACTCAGAGCTCTCTGAATTTGAGGCCCAGGTGATGAGCTCGCTTAACGCCCGTCAAGACGAGGATGACTACTTTGGATGCAGCCTGGCGGAAACTCTAAAGAGACTTCCCCCAGCGAAGAAGCGGCTGCTACGGTGCCGCATTGAGCATATTGTGTATGAGGTTGAGTTTGGCGATGGGCAGCAGTGTCCGGTTTGTGTGTCACGGGACACGGTGTGCCCAGAAATTAAAACTGAAACTGAATAGACTGTCTTGTTGCGATGTTGCCGTTTTTCCCCACATGGAAAGTGACAGCTAAGCCGAAGGGAGGCGGATGTAAGTGAGAGCGATAGAACGACCCTGCTATATGTAGATGTAGACTAAAAACATGCATGGTCTTCTTTTGGCTCATGGATATGAGGTGTTCAACTCAAAGTGTCTGGACCTCAATTATCGTCTGAAGAAGAAGAGAAGGGAGAAGATCACAATACAGGCTATCTTTTTGAGTATTCATCACTGCAAAACTCAACGTGTTCACTTAAGAGTTTGAATTTTAATGACTTCAAATGCGGTTTCATTAAGCACTCAAACATTACTCTCCTCCTGAACTTTCTTCAACATCATCCATTGTTCATATGAGAAAGGCGCCTCCCTGACATAGCTACATCAAGTCTGACCTGAAATTAGTTTGAACTTCATTGAGATGGGTTTTTTTATATTTGATAAACTGATTATTTACAGACAGTAATATACAGTATCCACAGGTCCATATGTGAATATGTACCACCTAACCTAAAAGAACATTTTATGTAAGTGTTATATACTTATATTGTAATTGCTACTTAACATTGTTTGTCAATATAACAACATATAACAATGAGTTCAGCTTCATTTCAGGTTTTTTCTGAAACAACAAACATGACAGAAACATATAGACATTCAAAAAATGTCTTGGATGATAAAAAAGATTTCACTTGATGCACCATATTGGTAATAGTATTATAAATAAATGATAAACTTCAAATAAGATAAACTTGGAATCCAAGTCCAATAGACTATTTACTGATTTTAACGTACTCAGTTTGCCCTGGAGCATTCTTTTCATTTATTTCCTGTCACAGTTTATAAAGTGATCGCCAAATTCTGCAAATGCAAGTAAGGAGGAGACTATTTGAAAGTGTAAATAGCATATTCATTTACTGTCCAGAGTATAGTTTGTAGTATATACAGTAGGCTGTGTGTTGTGTATGTCCCCTAAAAGTTGGACAACACGAACAGTGAAAACAATACATCTCAGCAGTTTTAAGATTTTACATTACATAATGCGCTTTGGAGCCATTCTCCGTTGACTCAATGATGTTGATATGACATTTTTCACAGCATTTAATGGTAACGTGTGTTTACTGTTGTAGTGACAGTTGATGTGGTGCACAATATGAAGTTCAAATCAATATGTGGATATTTTAGTGACATATCAGTTTTGGAAGAAACCTATTTTGACCGGACCATATTTCTAAAAATAATGAAAGATAGAAACAGAATCATTGTTTTTACAAATGTACTAAACACAACCCAGAAGCTGCACTTTCAAATTGTGAATGCAGTATAATTTGTGAATACCCTTTTCAACAAATAAACACACAAACACACGCAGATTGCAAGCTTGATCATTGCTGCTTTCTGCAGCTGAAAACATTTCCTTACTGTAAGCAAAACAATGTACTGCTAACTCTGAATGAGCCTTTACCAGAGCTCCCTCCCACAACAATTGTTAACTCTTGTTATAGTCAACACAGTGTGCCTAGTTTTGCTCTCAAATCCTTCACTCTGCAAGTAGCCACTGATGTTCTGTTCACTATAAGAAATCAGTAATTGGAGATGCGTTAGACCCATTTTTCTCACAACTTGAGTATTTTATCTGGAAAATCCCTATAATGTATTTTCTTTTATGAAAGCATAGAAATAAGTGTTCTAAATACCTCCAGTCTCTTTGGTTGATCATTGACAATCCCTTGTGATCAAAGGATCAATTGATGTTGAATTGTATTTAAATACTCATCTGTCTGGTTTTAAGATGAATCACGTTGTATGGTTATTGTGGTTTCTTTACTGAAACCATCTGCATAAGACAGGAGAACGTTGACTTTTTGTGGCTCACTTGTATAACACTGCTTTTGCTTTAGTAGTGGATTTGACTATCCATCCATCTAGAAACATCTGAATGGTAATAATGAATGGGCAGAGCATTATACATCCACTTTTCCCAATGTGATTTTCCCATATTTCACTTCGGGCAAATACTTATATATTGGCAGACATGTATGTAGTGGAGGGGAAAGCACAAGTTCTAAAATGTAAATAATAAATAGATGTGTATCGTCTTGTAGAAGTGCTTTTCCACAGGTTGTGCAGTAGATGGCGCTGGCGTCCATCTTTTCTGCTGCTGCTGTCCAAGGAGATGAGGATGAGTCACTTCACAGATGCAGACCTTCATGGTGACTTTGGTAAAACATCATTATGTAACAGCCATGGACACCGGCGAACAGACGCACACGAATACTTATGAACACCCACAAATAAAAGAAAGGACACACAGAATGCACACATTTAAACACGTGCACAGTTTTATACACACTTACGCTGGAACATTGTCCTTCACAGAGAGAGGACATAATGCCCCTCAGACCAGACCAGACGAAGATACTGTGGCCTTCATACATAAACAGGAATGATGGGAAATGCTGCCAGCGCGACATTACCGGGAATAAGATGCAGTTAGAAGGAGAAGTGCAGATCAGCAAGAGAGCAGTAAAAGAGGTTAGTTTCAACAGAAAGAGAAACTGTTGAAAGTGTTCTCTTAGAAATGAGTGATCATCCTACTAGCAGATTCAGGAAATCAGTGCTGAGACTTGATGCTTGATTAGTTGCGCTTGATATTTATAACTGTGCAGGTGTATCCACATAATGATGCAACTGTGACTCAATCATCATCATGACCATCATCAGGTTAAGTGAGAAACAGCCTTTATTTCTCCTCTAACAGCGCCGTTAAGTTGGACATAAAATAAAATAGTCCAGAGGACATTTTTCAGGGCCCTGGCATTGCCACTGGCTCACTGTCACACTGTAATGTCTTACTGGTACACTTCAATATAACAGAGGCATCATTAATAATATTATTAACACTTGTACTCAACATGTCTGTATTATTTTAAACAAAGGATATACCAAAATATATAATTTAAGGACTTTAATTACATTTTAAAAGAATAAGCAAAAGCAGTGTTGATAATCAAATTCAGAATTTATATTAAAAAGTCAAAATGATTAAATGTGTTTTTTTACATATGGAACAAAGAAACTCAAGGCCATTCTTCTACTTTTAGCTAAAATATTAAATAAAGGCTTATTTGGTGGGCACATAGCAAGACTGTAGTAAGAATGAGATATAAGATGTTTTCAATTAAGTCAGACACCAGTGACCGTAACACAGATATACCGATATAGCTCTGGTGAAAAATCCCATATAGGTCTCTTGCGCACTCACACGCAGAGGCAAGCAGCTGACTATAACACGTGTTTCTTTCTAAGGGGTAACTGTGGTTACCCAACACTTTCTGATTCACATTTGTTCTCACAGCCAAACTGAACAGTTGAAGAAATAATAGATTTCGTAAATAGTCAGAGACCTAGTTCCTCTTTGTGGCTGGTTTTAAAAAAATCTTCCAAATGAAACATCAACCATTTCCTTGAAGCTAAAGCCTACTCCAACAAAATAACTACTTGCATGACTACTGAGGTTATGAGTCATTGTGAGACTGCTTCTTACCGTACGGGTTATTTCCAATTGGAGTAACGTGTGGATTCAGTCTGGGTCACATTATAAGATGCATAATTTTGAACTTTTGAACCCAACACCTGAGAATATATTAGCAAAATGTTTGCCTTTGGTCCAGATGCACAGTATATTGAATTCTCTCCACATCCTTTTTTAGTTTAAACTACATGATGTGGATGGACTCTGCAGAAGGATGATTGATCCCTCAAGGTTTCTTTGCGACTGAAACATGGCTGAAGTAATCGAATATCCCCATTCCTACAGCCAGAAACCTCACATAACAGATTTATTCTATCTCCAACTCATTAGACAAGAAAATCACCAAACCAGCTTAAACCAGTCCAACCAAGTCCAAGCACGTGTTTGCATATATGTGTGTGTGAGTAGGTATGTGTGTCCATCTGCGCAACCCTCTTTTTCTGTCACTTGCCACTTGTCTTGTCTCTTGTTAGTATATTTTTTTTAAAAACAAGAAAAATGAATGTCTTTGATACTGGTGGAATTGGATGGTATATTTGATGTAAATGCACTGTTTGTCTACATTTGTAATGATATTTATGACAATATTTACTCTCTTAAACTCTTAATAACAATAGCAACAACAACATCCCCTGTGGTATTTCTACAACTGGTGAAGCTGGATTTTGGGTCAAAAGGATGGAGCATGATAGCCTTGCAGCGGTGTTCATCGGTCCTGATCCTCTTCACGTTCCTCCTCCCAACCTCCCTGCCTCCTCCCTCCTTCCCCTCCTCTCTCACGTGGATGCAGCGAGAGCAGCATGAGGGGGAAACAAAAAAAGCGGCTCATGTGCTCTTTACTAGGGCAGCTGTGCTGCTTTGCCACCCCCTCTTTCTTCCCCCCTTCTCACCTATACTGTACACCTCTGCTTTTTTCTCTCCTTTTTTCTCTCCTCCTTTTGTCACATTGGTCTTCGTCTTCCTTCAAGGTCACAGGCAGAAGAACACTTTTGACTCTGTGTGTGCATGTGAATGCCCTTGCAGAGTTCTCATTGCCAGGATTCCTTTCATCTCTGAGATAAATGGTTTCTCAGCATTACCCCTGGCCAATAATAGATCCAGCTGTACAGTGCGCTGCTGGTCAAAATTCGAAGCCCTTTTTGCATTAAAATTGCAGAAGCTCCTGAAACATATTATTTTGTGAAAGCACAGGCTACAATAAAACTAAATTCTGTGGTTCTGACAGTTGGACACTGTCTCCATAATGATTACCAGAGGAACTCTGCACTGACTGAGAGCTGGGAAGCAGACTTTGAACTATTAAATGTGTTTTTTCTTCCACAATGGGACAAATGTTCACAAGCAGGGCACTGCTATGTCGTATAATCTCAATCGTCCAACCTTAGAGGAAAAGTGAAATGCACTTTTGTGTTGAGATTTTGTTGAGCACTTTTCTGTCTGTATATCTTGTTTGTTTATTGTCATTTTTACACTTGATTTTTATACAGTAACCAACAAGCTGTAACATGTTAATTATATTTATTAAGCTTTAAAACTGCTTTTAGGTGGATGTGTTTTACCTTCAAACAGATCTAAATGTTTCCCCACACTGTCGATCTTTAAAAATATCAGCTGCTGTCTGTATCCACAAATCTCTCAATAGACTTGAGCGCAGATGTCCATTTGCTCATCAGACTCTTTGCAAAAATTCAAATAAGCGTATTTCCCAAAGTGTCAAACTATTTCTTTAAAAATCTGATTTGTCTTACCATGCCATCATGCCAATGAACATACCAACAATAATCCTGGTTCTCCTTCAGTGTAGACAGGATCGCCTATGTTATTCAATCCCTTTTCTATAAACTCCCTCTCTCTCGCTGAGTATTAAGTCCTCCACACTGCCAAAAATAGCCACGGGTTCTCCTTTGGGAACTACAGAAGAGCTTTGCTGTAATAATCTGGGTGTGTGTGTGTACACCAATCCATGCCTGAAAGGACGAAGCTGCATTCATTAGCATGTGTACATGTGCATGTTATTGCTTTATATTTCATGGTTCAGTGTGATGTTTGACCTGCTTTCTTCCTCATCTGTTGCAGGCCCCCATGCTTTCATTTCAACATCAGAGACAGACTTTTTCACACATTTGCCACATTAATCCTTTGTGGTTAAGAGAGAAACAACTGCCAGCAGACAACGTTTCAGAGCTGCAACTGTAACCTGTTAGGAAACCATTTGTTTTTCATAATTGCTCACAGGGCATGACATCCTCTGTGTGTGTGTGTGTGTGTGTGTGTGTGTGTGTGTGTGCATGAATAACTTGCATAGGACATAAAATGGTGCTTATTCAGCAGAGTGAGACAGAGGCCCTGACCGGAGAAAACAACCACGGCAGCAGAAAGAGAGAAAGAAAAATATGGGACAACTATTCCAGATGGTGGGACGAGAGAGGTAGAAAACACAGATAGAGAGTGAGAGAGTGTGTGTAACTGGAGAAACACAATAAAACAGCATCATCTCTCTCACAGACATTCCTAAAATGGCTGAAAGGTGATAGGCAAGCACAGATGAACTTTATGTAGGAGACAAGACAAGAGTTTGGTGCTTGAGTTGGTTACATTTTGTTTTTTGTTTGTGTGCAACATTCTCACATCATCCTCCACTCACTCCTGCTCCAAGGACAAGTTTTATGTTGCAAACAGTCATCATTCACTGTTTAACTTTAATGTAGCTTCTCCTGTTTTTTTAGCTGGCTACAAACACATGCATGTTTGTAATACGCAACTAAACAGCGAAAAAAGACTGAAGAAGAAAAACCATGACCACGGTTCTCTGAAATCCCCAAAGAATCTACCAAAGCCCCTGACTTTCCAAATCTGGAAAATGATTCTGTGATATTCTAGGGATCCCACAAGGAGTGGGAGACCTGAATAATCAGACTAAGAGAAGAACAGCGGACAGACAGAGAGAGAGAATAGACAGAGGTCAGTGTAGCTGCCAGCTGTTTGAGATGAATAGTCCATTATATAGAACAGAGGGCAGCAGATGGTTAGTCAGCACACTGATACACACACACAGTGTAGACAGAGTCAATTTTAGAAAGGCTAGTGAGGACATTCACATGACCAACAAACAATATGGTGGTTGATGGTGTAATCATTTGTACATAAGGATATTTAAAATACAAATCAGCAACATTTAAATGTAAATAAATACCTGTTTGATTTATCATAATAGCAAAATATGACAGCAAAAAGTCATCCTGTATAAACATACATTACACATAATTTTATATCTAATTGGTTTTACTTTTGTATTTCTGTAGGTAGGTCTTAACATGTAAAGCGATTTCCTGTGTTTCTAAACAGAAAAAACACGTTTATTTATTCTCACGAAAAAGATTAAATAATCACACTCAAAGCATTGTGAAACATCAACTCTCTCTCTCTCTCTCTCTCTCTCTGTATTACATGCTTTAGTGTACACCTCACCTGAGTTGTATGTAATTTATAAATATGAATTAGAATGTTAAAGATCCATTGTGTAACATTTAGTAATTTTAATAATAATGATAATAATAATACATTTAATTTATAGAGCACTTTTCAAGAAACTCAAAGACACTTCATATTAGTTAAAAAGGAAAATAAATCTACAATACTATTATAGTACTATAATAAAAGTAGTTTTTTTAAGGACTTTGGAAGATGTACCATATACGATGCTGTTGCAATAGTCAATTCTGGATGTGATGCATGGATGAGGGTCTCAGCAGCAGAAGAGGAGTGAGAGGGGCGGAGGCGTGCAATGTTTTTTCAGGTGGAAGAAAGCAGTTCTGGTGATTTGGTTGACATGGTGTTCAAAGGAGAGGTTGCTGTCAAAGATCACTGCAAGGTTGCAAATGTGTGGGGAGTGGTGCTGTCAATGGTGAGGCTGAAGTTGTTTGTGTCTTTGATGAGGGATTTGGGACCGATGATGATTATTTCAGATTTGTCGCAGTTGAGTTCGACGAAGTTGGCATGCATCCATGATTTGATTCCAGTGAGGCAGTGTGTCCGAGTGGAGTGGATTGTGGGTGTTATGGATTTAGTGGAGATGTAGACCTGGCGACATCAGCATAACAGTGAAAGTGGAGACCAAGACGGCGTATGAGGTTACCAAGGGGGAAAATGTACAGGATGAACAGGAGAGAACCAAGCACTGAACCCTGGAGGAAGTGCAGTTGTTGATATTGATGAACTGTTGTCTGTTTGTGAGATATGACCGATATGATTATTTGCATAGCTATGTTTTCATTAGTGTATAAGCACCTGAATATAGGAATTGTTACAGTTTTGTTACCTTAGAAGGAACCTTTTATGTCTATATACGCCGCGAGTCACCGTGGAATCTGCCATGTTGATTCACCACATTTTTACAGTAGCCCAGAACAGACAAACCAAACAGTGGATCTAGATTGGGCCTTTCAAGTATTTTGCACTTTTCATAGCCACTGTAGTTTCTCCTTCATGCTTCGAAGGGGAGGGTGAAGCGAGGGAATTGCGATCTGCAACTACACCACTAGATGCTACTAAATCCTTTTTCCTTTTCCTTTTCCTTTTTCTGTGACTTTGCAGTTTGACACATATTTCTGAAGGAAAGAGGATGTTTGCTGATGTCAACACAGCCTTGGAGACTATTTAAACATGCACAAAATGCACACACATGCACAAATAGTCAAATGCCTGCGCACACACACACGACTCATGCCAGCTGCCAGATACAGGCAAGAGAAAGCTACATGTGAGTGTGTGTGTTGTGTGATGTGTTCATAGGTCATGCTGAACTTCTGCTCAGCAGTTAATGTCATCACACAGAATACTTTGGGAGCTGGTAGGTCACAAGGAACAGTGCATAACAGTTACATTTTCTAAACCTGTTTTGTTATGGTATTTTGTGTTATGGTATGATATGGTTGACAATAAATGTATGCAGTGAAATTCAGTGTGTCTATACAAAATTGTGGGTGTTTTTCCCAGAGACATGCCAAACGAGACTGATTTACATACAGAGGCCTGGGTAATGTGATCTGCAGTAGGTATTATCTTCAAAGTCACCCTTAAAATGAAGAATGCATGTAGGAGGGAAAGACATCCTAGACTAGAGGCCAGCAGTTAGGCTCAGCCAAGGGACAGTGTTTTTCAGCATTTTTTGTGATAGGTTAACCTTGGTTTGCATGTGCTGTGGCAACACAGGCCTCTACATTTTAAATTGCTGATTTAAATGTTGTTTCTAAAATCAGACAGATGTCATAGACAACAGTGATCAGACAATATTTTGATGGCTTAAATCTGCCATTAAAAGAAAAACAGTTAAAATCAATGAAGAACCAAAAATATAATCACTTTTCACCACCATTACCTATTCAAAATTACCTTTGAGTTTATTTAACATCTCTCTGGCAATGTGAAAACAAAACACAAAGAGAATTTGTTGCACAACTATTATGAGTACCAACTAAACTGATTAAGCAGCGTGTATGAACTCTGTAATTGTGTAGGGGCCTGTTTGTGTTGCCTCGCACAAACACTGAAACATTTGATCTACAAAAGTCCCATTTAGAAATGAAAAATGAAACAGTACATAGTGCATGCACAACAGTTCAAAAATGAATAAGGGTCATGACTTATGAGGAATCTTTCCGTAATAAACAGAAAAATAGATTTCAAACCCAGTGCTGCACACAATGGCCCCGTTCGCCAACAGTGCATAAGTAGGACACTTCGCGAAGCTTCATTATAGCTACATGGGAAATCATTACTCAGTATGATTGGTCACACAAGTGGTGTTTGCACAAACACTTCAGCGCAACATTCATGTGTACAGTATGTATAGTATATAACAAGACCTATATATTTTATAATAGTATCATTAATTGAGGAGTTGGGGTAATTAATTATATCATAGCCGATGATATAAGGCGCACATATAAGGCACACACACATCTTATATCATGCGACAAGAATTCTGCACTCCGCAAATCGATGGCTCTACATTGACCTGGTTAGTGTGTACACTGTGACTTTAATGTCACATATTTTTTTATGTCTTCCTTCAAAATTAAAAAAATAAACACATTATTAGGGGTGTAGTGTGAAAATAGTAAACTCTCAAAATCTCTCTCAAAAAAAAAAGAGTTGGATAAATATATATATCACTCTGTAATAGGGTCACGGAACAAAAGCAATGCTCTTTTGCTGAAGTATAAATGGCACAAACCTTTGAGACCTGTATTTGCTATCCAAAGAAGCACAGGCTGATCTTGTCAGTCAGCTCTGGAGAATATAATCCCCCAAGCCTCTGTTTAAAATAGTAATATAATCTGTCTTTTCCAGAATTCATTGCTAAATGTTAATTGTAATCTTTCTGCCAATTGTTTCAAAGAGCTTGTCCCTGATCCTTAACTCAGCAGATTGAAATTGCAGGACTACTACCATTTATTCTAGCATGATCTATAAATATACTGTAGATCCATATATGAATATTTAATGTGTTGTTGCCACCGAAGAAAAAAAAATCACAGCAAACATCTCAGTGTTTTTCTGCTGGTATTATAGGAGACTGAGCGGTAGTGCCACTTTAAACATATCTGCTACAATGCGTCCTTTAATTGCTTTGAAGGAACTTGAGTCGTAAACATTCATTTATTATTGTGCTGCTCATAGACACAACAGAGTCCTCTGACAATAAACCTAAATAATTAGCTTCCTTGCTGCTTTCTGTTCAGTAGCCAATCCCAGTAGCTCCGCGGAGCCTTCATTGTTCTCCTCAGTCGTCCTCAGTCAGTCTGTGACATCATTCCCCTTTCACCCAGTTCTCTGATGGCTGCGGTAAGAGGTAACTAGCGGTCAAACCACGATGCATTCAGGGGCTCCTCCAAACCTCGTACATCAAACATATCCGGGTGAGACATCAGAAATAGAGTCAGAATCGGGTTTAATGCCAGTTAGGTTTTCACATAAAAGGAATTTGCCAGGGTATATTGGTGTATAACAACAAACACAATGCGAAAGAAAACATAAATAGAGATGAAATAAAGACAGTAAAAAGAGACAATATGTACAGAACGACCATTATTGCAATGAACAGCTGTGCAGTTGTGTAGGAATGTGCAAAATGTTGTCCAAGTTCACAGTATGGAGTATAAAGGATATTTGCGATGTCCAAGATATACTTCAAGAATTGTGCATTAATAGATTTGTTACATAGATTAAACATATATTCAGGTGAGTACGTACTTTACTACATAACATACATAAGTAGAGGGTGTGTAGTGGGTTTGAGAGTCAGTGTAAGAGATTTGTGTTGCTTCTAGTCAGAATAAATAATGAAAATAATCCACACAAGTCAAGACTACTGGAGGTTGACAACATAAACAAATCGATGTCTGGAGGAAGATCATTTTTGGAGATGAAGACGGTCACACTGAGTAACTAAATGACATGTTAATGTTTATTTTAAAATAACACTGCCCGACAACCTGAAAGCCAAATAGTGATCATCAACGCTCAACAAGTACTGCCACACAATTAAGACCCAGACCTAGCCTATGGTTCAGCGGCTTCACCTTAAGTAGAACATGATGCTCTATGACACCTGAGTATGACTTTTAGCACATAGCTGCTGATTTAATGCATTGTCTTCTTGATCAACAGTCGTTCATTTGCATCTGCGATATTTCCGACAGCCCTGGAAGGCCACACAAGTGCCAACGTTGCAGGCAGGAGGAGAGACGCTCGCCAATGTTTATTTAACACAGAACTCCTGCATCCGTGTGTATCAATATCAGGGCATCTTCGAGAGTTTATTCAGATCATTCGATGCATTTACTTTATTAATGACATGTGAACACTGCATTAGTGTGTCTCGAGTTCCTCAAATGACTTTATCTGACAGGATGACGTGGAGCTGGTTTCAGATACATTTTGCGTACTCAGTAATTATTATTATTTTGTTATTGTCCAGTAAACCGAACAGTATCGACACATTTTTGCAGTGCAGAGATAAATATAGGCAATCCGTGTATCAACCCCCTCCTACCCTGCTTTCCTTCATCATACTCGGAGCTGGGGTTACTATCGGACAAATCTCCCCTCCTCCTTCATTCTCTGTGCTGAGGTTACTATCGGACAAAACTTCCATCCTCTTCCTCTTCTCGTTCTGCTTGTCTGAGCCCGCATCATGTAGACCTGTCTGTATATTTAGGTTTTTGGTGTTGTTTTTGTTCCACCATAGGTATGACATCCTATGTTTATGCTTCTGGAGCACGCAACGTCAACGGGAATCACACGGAGAAAACGGAGACGTATTGCAGCTTCATTTATTCCCTTACAAAGAACACGCTGTATGTTCTCTGTTGCAGTTCCGTCAGGGGTTACTATCGGTCAAAATGAAAATGAGGACGCTGATACATTCTTTCCAAAAACAGGGGGGAAAGGCATTCAAGCATTCAAAACAATTAAATGCTTCCTTAAAACAAAACAAAAAAAGAACCTAAAGGATGGAGGGGTAGAAGAAGACATTTTCTGAACTGAACACAAGTGGATCAACAGGCTGTTTCATTCAAGTGCAAAAATGTTTACACTGAGCCCAAATTCTAAAACCCAAAATACAAACTGTGTTGTCCGTAAACAAATATACAGTATTGCTAAGATATCTAGAAGCGTCGTTTCTTAGAAAGAGATTAGAGGTTCTTCAGCTTATCCTCTCTGCTCAAACCTTTACAGGTTGTCGTTCAACCATTTTCTCATTTCCCCTGATAGTACACAGACACGTCTCTCAGTTAAACAGTCAGTGATTCTCAAGGGTCCACTGAATTGGTTCCAATGTAAATGAGTGATATACTACCTTTGTTAGCTTTATCCCTGTAGAAGTGTTGAAAAGGAAAGTCTAAATGTGATTGTGCTTGTGGTTAGGTTCAAGTGGCCCTTTTGTTGCACGTCTGTTTTTAATTTCTTAGTACCAACTCTGTATTATAAAGAGCTTCTTGTAGGTATTACGGCCCTGTTTTTATGACTCACTCAGCTAATACAAAAATGAAGGCAGCAGACTAATGAATCTTTCTGCCATAGACAGTAAATGCCTGGTTTGCAGCTTTTGGCCAAGCTGTGTGGTTTTCTGTATGCATTTGGATTTATGTATTTGATAGGGACCATGCCATTAAACATAGTTTCAATACAAAGCAGGAAACTGACCATGGTTGCTAATCAGTTTCCTGTTTCCTATGACATTTAATTTCATAGAGGAAGATAAATTCATGTTTTTGAGTGAACTTCAACATTCTAATCTGGCTACTTTCCAGAGTGTCGATGTATTCTTTCAGGTTAAGTTGACTTGAATAAACTCTTAATGGGACAGTCCAATGTGGATCATAACCACACAATATTTAATATCCCATCATGTGACCACAGTATGTGTGCACAGGTTGTTGGAGAAGTGCCAGTTTACCGCCTAGGTACTGCAGAGGTACCCTTGAGCAAGGCATTTTTTAAACCAGTGATTACAATTGTGTTTAGTCTTATGTGAACTCATTCTTAGACTGATACATAACATGAATGTACAGTTGTTTGACAACAGTAGCTCAGATTGTTGGTTCATGGCTCACCACCTACAGTCAAATTTCACTGTGTCCTGAACAAATCCTCCTGCAGGCAGCCACAACCCTAGTTTTCTTCACTTTTCCTTGTTTCTTTTTGTGTAACAAAGCTGATTCTTTTCAGAAAAATACAGCCCATTTGGTTTAAAGTCCTCTAACTTTATGTGCTGTTGCACATTTTGAATACTATGGTCTTTATTTTCATAAACCACCAAGACATGCGAAGAGTTTTTTAATATTCTAAGTGCGTTATAGTCTAGTGATCCCACCAGTCCTGAGTGTATAAGCTACCTCATGCTGTGCCAGCCATAACAAACCATTGTTCTCTAGCCAGTGGGAATAACCGGACCTGACAGCTTACTACACATAATCACAATGAATGAGAGATTTCAACACAGCTGACTTTATAGCCCCACATTTTACTCTATAATTTGATGAAAATGGACTATTGTTGCTTTCACTGTCCATCTCAAGTTTTTGTCCTGGACTGGGCGGAGGTGAATACCTTCTACTTGTGCATGTCATTGGGAATCTGTCCCGTACTTCTGGTAAATTTCATTTTTGCAGTTTTGTGTCCTCCGATGTCCTGGAACAAAACAGTGATTGCCTGTTAGCTGCTCTGTAGCTGGCAGTGACCTCTGACCCTCTGAAAGGACAGGAGGTGGCAATGAAAAAAGCTGTTTCCCTCTCCGGGAACTAATGAATTATTACATTGTTATGATGTTACTCTTAATCACTTTTTTAATCCTTTGTAATTCAGTAATTTATTTCACATATATATAATTATGAAATAAAAACATTAAATGTCACATTTTATGATAATTATATCACTTCTTAAACTCTTTTGAAGTGCATTAGTTAAGAATAAACGGAATCAGTCTCTCATTGTTAAAAGCAATTAACTAGCTGATTGGATTTAACCACTGAGGTCTATAATCATTCTAGGAAACTCCAGACTTCAGGGAGAATCATCTGGTCCTTATTAAATAATACAAAAATATTCTTTAAGAATCACTAACACCATGTAACCTCCTGATTATCACCCAACATCATCCATGCAGACAGTGCTGAAGCCCCTTTGATGGATTAAATGTCTAATCACTCTGTTTGAGGATTCTTTTTTAATGAGACTCCATACTGGGAGATCACATCAACAATGGAGAAAAAAAAAGATTTCTAAATGACCCACATTTACCTTTTCCTACACTTTGTTTCATCTTGTTTCAGCTGCTAGAGCCAGGTAGGACTATCTAAATCATGTGGAGGTCATCATGGTAGCTATTTTCTAAAGCTAAATCAGCTCAAACTTGCAAGATCACTTGTTGCAATGTACCAAAGAGCATGTGCTCCATGGTACATGAGTGGAACAATTGATACTCTTTAGGCTGTTTGAGAAAATAGAATAAAAGCAGAAAGAAGTTTGTGTCCAGTCACTAGAAGATAATAACAGATATTAGAACATACTACTATGATAGAGGAGAAGCACTAGTATCTTTAAATTAGTATTACATTTAAGCACCCTGCTTTCTTTATAGTGCATCCCCACTTGGTACCTACAGATTTAAGTGGAAAAGAATAAGGGAAAAGAACGATTTGGCTGTCCACCATCACCATTTAAACTAATTGCACCCTTAAGCAAAGAGAACAGAGTAAAAGACAGTGGAGGAACACTGGGGCAGATAATCACTGCCAGATGGTTGTCATGTTCTTTGTTCATTAGTAAGCCTGGACTGTACATCGGGCTCCTGAAGCTTTCCTGAAACATCAACAAAAGATAAACAAATAGGATTAGTGTTAAGGGGAAATGCTTCTATTTATTCTTAAAGATTTGTTAGCAGTGCAGTCAACATTTTTATAATGGTGTTAGTGTGGGGTCAGTGGTTGATTTTTACTTTTTTTCTCTCAAAGTGTAATGCAGGGCCATAATTTACTATATGTAACATGGCAGAGAGGAGTAGGACATGCTGCGAGCACGTGTGATAATGCGTTGTTTTCGTGTAAGACGAGGAATGTCTCTTTCTTCTGACCCCCACTTTATCATTATGAAGGGAAAAATGCCTTTTAGGATTTTGGCTCCCTCAGACCACCTTTTAGGTCCTTTTAATCTGGCATGGGTGGCAGGCAGCCATGCAGTCAGACAAACATAAACCAGGCAGGCATTTGGGTTTACGGCGTTTACGGTTGCTTGGTCCAGTTACAGCGGCCATGCTCAAGACAGTCTGTCATTGTTTAGCCACAGTCAGTGGGGTGGAAAAGTTTTTGGGACACATTTACTTGGCATGTAACAAGATGGTGGAGAATGGGGTGCATTTTAGCTTGATGCAGGAAAACAAACTTGTACTGCAATACTCGTTATTTTAATTTTTCTTCTTGGAAATGTTGCTGTAAATATATATTCATGTTTCATAAAGCTGGGTGTAAGTGGGGCATTTATTTGTGTCATCTATGTCATCTATTGATGATCAAAAGTAATGACTCAGCTCAGGTACATTTATTGATAAAAGTTAAAGTAATAGAGGCGCGTGACTGGCCAGGAGTAACAACCTTTTTTTTTTTTCAGAAGATATCCCAGTTAGAAAATGTTTTCAGTATCCTCAAGGTAATTATCAGTCAACTAACTGTTATCAAACAACCTAGCTTTGTAAAAATCATTCTGGCCTTCACAAGTAATGTTGGAAACGAGTTATTTTCAACTGGAAAATATAATCTTTCAGTGCAGATAGCAAAAACCTAGAATGATAAACTGGGTTATAACATCTGTAAAGAAATATAATACAGTTTCTTAAACAAATAAGTGTATATTGCAACCATGTATTGCTGTACTGCAGGTGTATATTATCACCGTAAGCTGCGTCGGTCTGAGTCTGGGTTTGATGGATGAAAGTAGCAACTGCATATGAAGCAATGGCAAGGTAACATCCATACAACCATTCTCTAAGCCCCTTATCCTGTTCATGGTCATGGAGTGCTGGAGCCTTTCCCAGCACACATTTGGGGGTAGAGGTAGGATACCCTGAGTTTGCCAGCCTGCCACTGGGCTAACACACACACACATGGACAGACAGCAACATTCACCTACTCACCTACAGCATTGCTTTTTAGGAAGAAGAAAGAGGAGAAGGCTGTCAGCAGGCGACATTTGATTCCACAGACGTTTGCGTGGAGATTTGGAGAGACAAGACTGAGAGAGTGCTGCATTGCATTTCAACAGATTACCCTGCAGATTCTATTCATAGTATTTTCAAGAGACAAAAATTCCCGTAGTTACACCAGCTAAGAACTTTAAAGCTGTATATTTATGGGGTTTAGATGCAAAGTTTTGAATGTTACCATAAATACCTGTACAAACGTCTCAACTTACTGTATGTAAGTACATGTAATGAACTGTAGTACTCTTTTGTATAATTTTACAACCCATTACATTTTGTAATGTAACACATTTACACTTTCAATCCTTGACAATGGCAGTGTTCTTATATTATTGTGTTGTACATCACACATATATATATTGCAAGACAGAAATAGACGGCTAAAACCAAGGACAACAGAGTTGAACAAAAGAAGCTAACATATTATGTAGGTATACATAGGTGAAAAAAACTAAAGGGCAACACTTTTTTTGAAGAGTTCATCTATGTTTATAGAGTATTAGTAACTTTTTCACTTTGTCTGTAGATCTTTAACAAATTATCTGTGGAGTAAATGTGACAATTCATGAACATACACCAAGATGTTCTTTGTGCCTGAACCTAACCAAACCTCAACCCCAGTGGTGTAATATCAGAAAATGGTTGTTGAATCTCAACTAATGAGCTGTTGAATTGTTACAAATATATAAACCATTTGTAGGCGGACTATCCAAATATACTGTGGCAATGACCAACAACATACAATGTGTATATACAGTTTAACTCTTTCTGTATTGACAATGTATTAGTAGCATAAGCAGCCCCAGTCTAAAAGTAGGCTAGCAGCAGTTAATGTAATATTCCCCCTACACCCTTCTTGAGCTGGCCGTAATGATTGATGTGAATGATGTGCATTGATGAAGCGATGAGGCGCTCAAGGTGTCGCTGTCCCTTTAAGAGATGTTTTGACTCCGCACGTGCTTGCCTTATATGGGAGCATCAAACGGTGACCGCTGGTTACCTCCGCCGATGCTCGCTCGGCTCCGCTCCGCATCGAGCTGCGCTATAAAAGCCTGCTGGAGGAAAAAAAAACTGTTTTGTCAGACACTGAGACACAGCGAAGCGGAGGAGCGTACCTGTGAGAGGAGCACAGTTTCTTTACCCTTTATAAGTTGCTCCTGGAGAGAGAACTGGTTGTATGAAAAGAGTAAGAGTGGATATTCACACCGTTCAGGATCAACGTGGGTGAGTTTGGAGTAGGGTTTTTTTTTGTTGGGGGTATTTTTTCAGGGGGGGGGAGTTGTGAGTTTCTTTGTTGGATAAACAAAGAGATGTATGCCACCGTTTTACAGTTATAATATATTTTTATATCACTAGTTTCCCATAAATTATCAGCTCAATGTTCTCTTTGGGACTTTGAGTAATTCAACGTAAAAAAGCAAAAATCATTTTGGTGAAAGCTAATTGCTGTCCGACAATTAGGCTATAAGTCGGGTTTTTTCTTTTCATTTTAACTTCGCAAAGTTAAACTGGCGTTGCAATGTGCTGAGTGGGTGTTATACGTTAAAGGCAGTGCCGTTGTTTAGGTAAGATGACAGGTATTGTCCTTGCTGTTTTTTTACTCTTTTATCATGTATTGTGTGAGTATCTTCCTCCACCGTCTGTGAGCAGGACCACAGTCAAGGTAGCTACAGCAAACACAGGGCTTCCGGTGAGCTAGACCTCAAATAAAAGCCTCTTTGTGGCAACGTCTTCATTTTATACCAAATATGAACCTTAAAGAGGAATTTAAGTAGAAGCAAACGCATATCTACGTCCTCTCTTAATGTTCTCCAGTTAAAAAACAGAATACATATTTTTTAAGGTTCCAGGACAGAGATGTAATGTAACCTAATGGCGAGTATTTTGAAGGCACATTTGTTCCAGCTTAATGTTGAAAGCACATCCATCTCATTTGTAGTCTGAACTTGGCTGTCTTGACGCTGCTGTGGGTCAGCATCGCGGAGCTGAATGACCGACAGTAACCTGACTTCAAGAGAACAAAGAAAGAAAAGTACAGTCAGAAGATTCATTTCAACAATCAGTCATATTGTCGACATTGAGTCGCAGTAAAATTAAATTAAATAAATGTAAAAAAAAGATAGCCATGTATGACAATGAACAGTAGCTTGTTTTTTTTATTCATTTCATTTTAAATGTCCTTTTTTCCACAACGTGTGCGGGGTCAGCACAGCAGTGTGTTGTTTGTGTGATGTATTTCTGTGCATGTGTGCAGTGATGGTGCAGCGTCGACGAGATGCATCTGCTTTCTGTTTTCATTCGTGGCTTGAAGAAGCAAAAATGTGTCTCGCAAAGCATCGACGCTTTTTGTCTTTTTCTTCATGGCTTAAAACGAACTGTCCTTCTTTCGATTAGTTTTCCATTTTGAATGATCAGTCAAGTGTGTTCTGAAAACAATGAAGAAAATGGAGTTGAGAAAAACCCTGTATGAGTGTGATATAACACGTGAGCAAGGTTTGATGGTAAACAAGTATGAAAAAAATGAAGTTTTTTTGATGTGCCACTAGAGGCGCCCTGGCTCTGCACCATTTGTGCTGCTCGACACTCAGCACAGATCCTCTCATGTATCTGCATACGATGTGTTTTCACCACCGTGTTTACCAAAAATCAGCCAATTCATGGAGGGCAAACTAAAATAGTCCAAAACGACTCATCTGCTCGGATAGTAGAGTCAAGCTAGATGAAATGAAAATTAGTTAGATGAAAATCCTGTTTTTGTCTGGGCAATGAACATGTAAACATGTTGCTTTGTTATACAATCGGTCCTTAAATGAAGGTGGGAGATTTAAAGAGCCACAATTTCTTTGTTAATCAAAATTAATATCCAAAAATTGGGATCAAATTTGTAGGAAATAAGAGAAAGAAAAAAAAACCCATAATATTTATGCCAAATGTGAAGAAGGTGTAAATTGTTTACCTTGTTTTTCCACCCACACATACAGCAACATTGCAGACCACAATATGGGAACGTTTTTTCCCTCATTCATATCATAGGGTTTGTGCATCAGTGTAGTGTAATAACTGTCAAATCAATCAAATCAATTCTTTTTAAGCAAAGAAAGATAATGTTAACTTGTGACTATGGACCTGAGCTGATGATGTTTTTGTTTTTAAGCATGCAGCAGTAGGCATTAATGGTGTTTCTGTGGTCGCTCTTAGGTTTCACCATGTTCCTGTTTAATCACCTGATCTGCCAATTT
>NW_023339729.1:10266426-10276425 GCF_004916995.1 Morone saxatilis | reverse complement strand
AGTAAGACTCTAACAGGTATTTTACATTGTTTCTCAATGAAATGGTTAAATATGTGCTGTGAGTGCTGCTGTTAAATCAAGTGACTCATACAGAGAAAACAGATGTGCCCGTACAGCAGATAGTGTACCTAGGTCACGGTGTTGTTTGTTGGTCCCAAAGTTCCTGTTGGTTTTTATTGCGACATTTCATACATTCCAGTGGATTTACTTAATACAGCCAAGTGCACATAACTGTCGAAAATGTGTGCAACGCAGTTGACTTACTGTTACATTTTGTTAACATCTTTATTGTATTATTATTTTATTTATTTTATATTTTTTATTTTGTATCTATACTTACCGTGTTGTCTTTTTAGCCATCCCCACAGGCAACTATTTAATGCTGGAAGTCATATATTTTGGCAGTGATGTTTTTTAAACTAGATTCATCCTGTAAGTAAGCGGAGATTGCTGGGGAAGTGGTTAGATGTGATTAAAGTGTCATTTTGAGCGTGTTAGAGAACATGTGGTGTAAAACCATAGAAAACTGGATTAATGGTTTGATTAGGGTAGGGCTTGTTTCAGCCCGTAAGCAAATGATCAGTTGAGACTCTCATGTTTGAACACCAGTGTCCTTGACATCGTTGTGCTGTCACTCTATGGCATCAGTTTTATTCTGTATAAAGGATATTCTTGATCATTCGACTCAAGATTTCCAACTTCCACTTCAAGTCAACCATCAAACAGCATAACGGTTAAATGTTTATCATCATACGCCTCTTCTTTCGATTAAATAAATGCTGCACATTTAAGACCTGACCTATATTTTCCTTGTGCTGTAAACCTTTATGACCTTAAAAAAGGAGTTTTCAGTCTTAAGTGGTTGACCAGATTTTAACTCTTGATGGCCAGGTGTCGGTCTCAGAAAACTAGATTACAAAAGTAGCTGGATAACTCCTGATAACTCCATGTGTCTGATTTGGGAGGCTTGTGAGGTCTTACTTATTATCCAGATAAGAAAGTCATTTTTTTTTTCTAAATCAAAAACATGCAACAGATATTCCACGCATTTTGGCCTTCTTCCGGGAGTTTGTTGTCTAAATAATGGACTTTGTGGTCTGATCCAAGCATGTTGCATGAAACAAGTCCAAGGACTTTTGAATCCGCAAATAGAATAAACAAATAGACATGAAAATGTGTGTGTGCCCTGTGTGGTGTTTCTTATGGAACGAATCACACCATTTAGTCTGACAAGCTGACAAAGCCCAGTGTCTACCAAAAAAAGCACATGTATAAAAAGTGTACCTGTTTTATCACTTTGAGTAAGCCCACCACTGCGGCTGTTTGATCAGTGGGTGGTTTGATTTAGATTGAACAATGGGAAAGCTGTGGGGCCAAAGTGGTGATTTGATTTTAACATTTAAATCAAATGCCGCACTGTGTGTGATTCGGAGGTGTTAACGGTGAAAATTGGGATGTTAAAAGGATCACCAACAAATTTCACCACATGATTGGCCGCCACCCACTCATCTCAGTTTAACTGTAACTTGACCTTTGGACGGATGAGTCTACATCAAGTGGACCTGAATCTGCAGAAGTTAGCCTTCCTCAGTCATCAGTCGACTTCATTTGCTGAGTGTTGCTGTACTTTTGGCTGCTCTGCTCTGTGAAACAGATTTGTTCAATAGGTGAATTTGTTGTCATGATTATTTTCTGTCAGTAATGATTCTTGGTAATTTAATGTTTCTCAGGGCAATTTTTTATTTTTTTATTTTTTAGAAGTCAGGTCATTCTTTTTGTGCTCCTGTTTGCTCGTGTGTTTTCTTTAATGAAAAGTTGTTGTTTTTTGACTCTACATTGCTTTTCGTGCCTTATTGTGGCACGATCAACTAGAAGTTACAGCCATATTTGGTACAGTTGGATGCATTTGGTTAAGGATTTTATGATGTAAGAACTTTCTGTTCCGTTTTCACGTCAGTATTTTGCGTCAGTGTAAGTGGGATTTACATTTTCTTGGTAAACCATGTCTTTTTCCACAGGAACAAAGCTGATGTGTTGAGGGTTAGTTAGCTGACTGTGTTTAATCTGTGGCCCTTTCACACTGAGGAAAGTGTTACTTGTTGATTGTGTGAGCACTAGTTTTGCATGTTGTTCATATACAAGTTAACAGTGGTTGACCGTCTCTCTTTGTCTTTTTGGGTTCACAGTGAGGAGCTGGAGCGTGCTCAGTGAGCTTGGGAAGACGTCAACATGGCTGTCTCCACTCAACTGGGTTTACTGCTTTGGAAGAACTTCACCTACCGACGGAGACAGACTGTAAGTAGGAGTGCTTCAAATTACTGACTCATAAGAACAATGGACTGGATGAGTACACAGTATTACTTTATTGTTTTTAATTCATTCTTATTTTTTCCCATTCCTTATGATTGTTTCTTCGAACTGAGGTTTGTTATTATTCAGTGTTGTGTTATTTCAGTTTATTTGATCCACAAAAAATACTTCTACATTTAAAATGTTCTCAGTTATATATGCTGCTAGGCAGAACCATAACCTTACATTGCATTGACCTCTTCTTTTACGTTAGCAGTGCTAATAATGTAATCACATGTCCACAAGTCTAAAGACTAAAAACCAAAATGGAAGGCATTGTTTCTTCTGTACAATGTCCCCTGAATGCTTTGTCCCAGTCACATTTTCCGTGGATTGACTTTGAATCAGAGTTGATTTCCAGTACCATATGAGTAGTCATAAGGGCATTACAAAGGCTTTCTATATGTTATGGTTCCACTGCGTATGCAGACCAAAAAAAAGGGAAATTATGTAATTCTCTCCCGAGCCACTTGGACTGAAAAGCATTACAGTTTACAGATTACAGTGAGTCAGTCAAAGATGTGATGATGACACATTCACATGTCAGGTCAGGTTGATGCCCACTCAAAGTTATGTAAATCAAATTCAGTTCCAAGCCGTAGAGCTTCATTGTGTGTGAGGAGACTCATCTGCACACAATTAAACCATTTGACCATCAAGCAGAAACCCCTCCTCAAAGTGACGGCTGTGGCTGCTTGACATTCAGTCCACTTATTCCTAACAAAGGGACACAGTGCGTTTTCTAAGACAACGTGTTTATTCTTTATCCCCACACTCCATGTTTGCCATACTGGTTAAGTCTGCAATACTGGCAGCTGAAGTAGAGGGGCCATATGGAACAGATGGACAAACTCTTAGTCCACTAAACCCTGCAGACCTCTCTTACTGTCCCCTTATTAACCCATATACTTTACCCCAGACTCATTGTAGGATTACTGTTTTCAAATGACAACAGCTGACAGCCCCCTCCACACACACTCTGCTATTCTAATGCTGTAGAGATTACCTTAGTTGAACTGGAAATACACAAAAACTGCAAAGCTCAGTTTTGCGATGATTAACTCATTTGTTTCATGAGTTTTTATTTCCCAGGAGTGTTGACCCTTTTATTTGCTTGATTAACTTCAGCCATCTTTCTTTTTTGTCTTCCTTTCTTAGATCCAGCTGCTGATTGAGATCATCTGGCCCCTTTTCATCTTCTTTATCCTGATCTCAGTCCGAATGCATTATCCACCCTACGAGCAACATGAATGTAAGCAGACATGGAGAGAGTTTTTTACTTAATTCTCATCTAATTCAAGAATTCTGTTTTATTACTTTCTTGAGATTTTCAGGTTTCCACCATCTGAAGTTTAAAAGAATTTACATTTGCAGCAGTTGTATTAAAGGTTTAAAGTTGAATTCCTCAAGATAATACAATTAGCCTATACACAAGAAAACAGGAGTTACTTATAATTTAGCATGCTAAAACCTGAGTGTGTTTATTTACTGCAATGTTATACCACTACAAACACAATAGAGCATTTTCTTGCTATATATATATATAATATAATATTATTTGAGTCTTTTATCATTCTACTGTTTGAAGACATTGTCTATTCTTAGCTAGTGTATGCCCCTTGGTTCTTGTAAGATCAACATGTTCGTCATCCAAGGTTTCCATGTTGTTGTCACATAAGAATTGGTTGGCTTTGTCAATATTTGTTTGCACTGTGTGAACATGTGTTATGACCTTTAGCTCCTGGAATAGGGGATTGCAAAGTAATTTGTCAGCAGCACTTGTTTCACAACTTTGACCACGTTTCAACTCAATAAGATTATCCCTGGTCCCAAGCACTTTTTAGAAAGGAACACTGTTATCTGCAACAGCATTTCCAAAGAGAAACGTATTAGAAACCTACAGGTAGTAAGTGTTCATTTATTCAAAGAAGATATTTAAAAAGTTGGTGCAGGTTCTTGCTTTTACATACCCACAGTACACTCACATATACCTGCCTTTGAATAAAGCAAATGTCAACTATAATCCTTATGAGCATGCATGTGATTGTTTTGTTGACCACCAAACCGGTTCCCCTATTTGGAGCATAAATGTGAATTCCAAATGTCAGTGTTTCACAAATCGATCTAAACCCAGTTGACCCAGTGAAGTGGGGCAAACTCCTGACCTCTTTCTCTATACTTATCTTTTCAGTATAATATCTTGTTAACCTCAGTATATTGCAGCAGTAGCAGTAAAGTTATCTGATAAGAGTCCAAACCAAATTGTAAAGATAATGTCACTGCTTTTCACCACAGATTCCAAAGACAGTGGCAGTGGTCTATATGTTATAGTTTGCATGTGTTATAATTAGTTGGAAATCCTGTTTTTGTACTGAAGTTTTTTCTTCAGTGTTTTCCAACAGAGACACCAACAATAGTTTAGCTAATGGGCCTCTTGACCGTGGTAATTATTTAACCACAGTGGTTTAAGCTTGTCTAGTAGAGAGTAAAGTGAAATAATTAGTTACAACACTTTTAAAATAGAAGTATTCACCAGATTTGTAGGAATGACAAATATCCTACGTGTTATCAAAATAATCCAGTGAGGCCTAATGACATCTGTATATCTTAATGATTTTTTGTTTTACTGATATTTAAGTCCAAATTTAAAACTCATAATGAAAACTATATACTGTCCTTTTCCTTTCCAGGCCACTTCCCTAACAAGGCCATGCCCTCAGCAGGTACCCTGCCCTGGGTACAAGGCATCATCTGTAACGCCAACAACCCCTGCTTCCGTAATCCTACCCCTGGCGAGAGTCCTGGGGTGGTGGGAAACTTCAACGATTCGATGTGAGTAATGGCCCTCTAGCTGTGCATTGATTGCGTAATCAGTACACAGCTTTGACTGATTCACGTAGTGCATTAACAAATTAGTTTTAATATTACAATCTTTTTATCGACGTAACAAAATTGAGTATGTAAAATAGTGTGTAAAATTTTTTTCTGTTCCTTTTTCAAACATCACCAGAATCTCCCGTCTGTTCAATGATGCCAAGAAGATCCTGCTGTACACCCAGAATGATAAAAGCTACGAGGGCTACAAGGGACTGTTAAGGGCCCTCAGGAAGATGCAGAAGAACACTGCTCGTAAGGACATGACTTTGATGTTTTGCTTCATATGAGTTATGCTAAGTTTTTGAATGACCAACTGATAGATCAGTTCAGTCACCTGCCCATTCACATTGATCACCCAGCCATTCATTTTTCTCGCCTGTAGAGTCATTTATATAGAAAGGAACACTCCTACACAACTGCTCATGCCGATCAGATCTAACTGTCTCAGTGACTCACACCTGCAGTTTATTCACACATTGCAGTTCAGCTTCAGGTCAGTAAATGTTTAGGTTCATGAAAACATGTTTCCCAATGAAGCAAGAACAAGAAGTTGTCAAGATAAATGTGGAAAAGAAAGTTGGTTGTTCATTCTTATAACCATTCAGCTACCTGAAATGGTGGCTACATGTCCTATATGTTGAAATATTCCAAGACATTATTTTAGTCTCCACAAAAGCCCCAACTCTAAAAATACTTGTTTCCAGTGTAGTTGTAATCTTCTGGATTTATATTTTTAAAAAAGATTGAAGCATGCCACTTAACTACTACAAAGTGAATGAAGTTTAAATCATTACAGATCAATACATTAACAAAATACCAATAAGCAACATGTTTAAACTAGATAAAGTGACATAAGGTCAATTTTGCAGTGCAGCAGCTGATGGAGCCGATGTTAGCTCTAAATCTTCAGAGCAGTCTCGAAAGTGCAACGTGTCCTTTCCTTATCACTGCCTGTCAGCCGCGGTGGGCCCACTCCCAGAGGCCAGTGTGTGTTGAACTTCTCTGTTCTTACGTGCCAGTCGTGGTGATACAAGACAGGAAAAACAGAAAATTGTGCACCACCCGGGCAATCATTGTACAGATCTGTCAGAAAATTTCATCCATCTAAAGTTGCTGCTTCCTGTCTGTGAGGACGAGGTCACAGACATGATAATGTTACCAACGCATTTAATGATTATTTTAATTTCAATATTGCTAGAGAGGAAGATTCATCCTTTTTTTTTGAGTAGAGAAAGGTCATCTTTCTAAAATGACATCTTTTTGATGACTCCACTGTGCTGACTCGGTCAAAGCGACCCAAAAAATAGGAAAGAGGGTTGTGTTGAACTCTGCACTTACTTTCTTTTGAATAGAAGTCACAAAGACAAACATATTAACTTTGCTCAATGAAAAAAAAACTTTTCCGTCATTTTAATTCAGTGCCCATTACTCTGACGTGGGAGGCATGCAGTCTCTGTTTTCCAGCCAACCACGTGTACAGAGACAACCAGGACAAAAATAAATGTTAAAAACATGAATACTGTATAAAATGGGGCATTATGACACAGAGGGCAGGAACAGTAAACAGCAGTGACATAACTGAGGGAGTCTAATTAGTAATTAGACAGTATGGCCTTTTGTTTGTTCCATTAGTGCTGCCTTGGTGCAGCAGAACTTTCTCTGATACACATGTGATAATCAGTCCTTTTAGTTTCTATAAATAAAGCAGTATTGGCTTGGTTTCACATCAGACCTCAAGGTAAGGGTAAATTCATCAGAATGTAGCATCAGAAATTATGCAACAAAACAATCAAGCTTCTTGTTTTGGCCACGGTCTGCTCCCTTAGCCCAGAGGTACAGTATGTTACGCAATGGTCCTACATAGCACGTTATTTTTAATTGTAGAAAATCCTAAATTTGCATGTCTCTCAGTTTGATGTGTGCTATTGTGTGCTGTAGTTTCTATTGGTCTTGTCAGCAGTATACATTACAGCCAGTAATAGATCTTCATCTTATCTACTATCATTACATTTAAGCTGGAATGGTCAGATCCAGGGGTCTGCATGGATTTTTCCCCCTTTTTTTCATTCAGGCTTGTTTATTATTTCAATGAGGCTTCTGTGCATCTGAGCACTTTATCACAATTGATTTCAAAATGCACAGTGCAGTAGTGCTTAATCACATATTCAATCCACGTAAGGGAATGCACTGTTGTAGCACGGGCACATTCATGTATGATGCAGGAGACAGCAGACAGAGTAGTGCTGATACAGAGTGATGCTGTAGGAATAACAGCATGGATCAAAAAGCTGAGAGTGGAGCCCCTCACGTGTCTGTTAATAATTCAACAACTGATGGGGTCAGCGAATGAGATTTACACTGACAGGGAAGGGGCACTGCGAGGGGCCATGAAAGGGATGAGCTTTTTCCCCCCATAGGATAAGTAGATAAATCACACAGGACATATTTTCATTTAATCAGGTCTAATGCATTTCTGCTATGTGAGAGTGCACAGAAGGACATGGCAGATAGACGAAAGGGAGAAAATAGACTTTCAAAAAAGAGGGATGCAACATTTTCGAGATTGAGAAAGTTTTCTTGATAGAAAATAAGTGAGTGAGATAAATATGGTATATCATCAGTGTAGAGCTTTTCATGTACCTCTACCTGTCTTCACAAAAGAAAGTTGAAGGTGGATTTGCATAATAGAGAACATCTTACATTTTTAGCCTTTCATTTTTTATCCGACAGGCTGCTTTCAAGGTCTCCATTTGACTTAAAGGCCTGTCGTGTCTGAGCCTGGTCTTTTAAAATGGAGATTTCTGAATTTCTGATTTCTTTTTGCATTTTTGCATTTTTTCTTGAATGTACATATTACTCAAGATCGTATAGACACACACAGAACCTTCATCTATTTTTTCTCCAACTCTCCACATCAAAACAGTACATAACAGTCCTTCCATTACACAGCCATTTTGTGGGTTGATTTCTCTGCTGTCAGAATTCATGCAGCAGCCATCTTTTGTCACTTAGACAAAGACAAAACTTCAGGAATGCTATTTAATGCTTTTTAGCTCATCTGTGGCAGGTTTGGGAATATGGTTTAACAGCAATCACAGTCTGCTTATAGACCAGTTTTACCAGTGATGACACTGGTTGCTAAGCGTTATTTCAAACAGGATAGGCACCACCTAGGAGCATGTACAGACTTGTAAGTGTCAATGTAGGGTTTGCCCTCGTATCCAGCTGGCTTAAACATTGGAAAAGCACACACAAACAAACACAAATAAGGTTTGTTACTTCTTATGTTGTCTCACTTAGAAAAAACCTCTCTGTTGCTGATAACTCCGGGGATTTAGATCACTTAAGCTGTGCAGATAATGACAACCACATACAGATAAGATACAATAAGGAAATGAAAAACACACATACAAACACACAACCACCTTTGCTGACTAAACAAAGAACTGTAAGACTTTCAGTCTGGTCTGTCCTCAAGGGCCTTTGGATGCAATGCACCATGGGAGCTGTGACTTCCTACTGGGACACTGATTAGACCTTATTAGCACTCCCTGGTTGTTCACCCCTGAGAATTGAGGTCACACACATGCATACGCAGTCACAGGTGCACTATTATGCACACACACACACACATATGTGTAACGCACACTCACATCCCAACCGCAAATAGCACACTTGTCTACACCCATTGCGGTAAGGGAGAGCGACATGTGCCCCACACAGAAACACACTGTTCTCTTTCACTTCCTCCCATGGGATGTTCAGTGCAGTCGAAGCGTTCAAAGTGTTTCCTCTGTGTGCGTGTGTTGGTCATCTGATAGCTAGAAATGACAGAAAGTGGAATATTTTTACTGGATACGAAGGGAAGGGAGCACAATGGGGGGGGGGGGGGGTAGAAGTAAGCAGCGCAGCAAAATAAAAGTAATTATTCAGTCTTTGTCAAAATAATTTATTTTATTAATCCAGGGCAGTAGGATAAATAATCAGTTAAGTTTGATACATGAAGCCATGCTAACATAAAAGTGTGTAGTCACAACTAGTGTGAGGATGGAGAGAAGGTCAAGACGGAGAAATTTAGGGAGGAAGCACGAGAGATAGAGTGAGTAAGAGATTGGTGGGCAATATCTGGGCCAAAGTGGAAAGCCCTGCAGTAACCCTGCCTGAGAACAAAACTCAGAGCGTGTGTGTGCGCGCGCGTGCCAACCACACAGCTGACTCAGGCCAGTTTCAGAAATGGTTTGACTTCTTTGGAATGCAACAAAAGTACAAAAAGCTCTCAGAGTGCACAGTGTGTGCCTGTGTTAATGAAGTTCAGAATTAAAATATATCATTTGATTTGGAATCAATGCTTTAATTCAAATGTATTTTTATCATCTTAGTTTGAGCCCACTAATCATTGGTGTATTACATATGGTGGTTGTCCTTGAGCATTAAATCATGGAGTTCTTACACTGGGGTTTTCCACTGGTTGTACATCTGTGGAAGCTAAGGAAATTGTATGACGTCTGCTCAGGACAAGCAATTGTCTGGGAATTTGATCAGAATTTTACAAGTACAGGCAGGGATATATTTTATGACTTGTTTTACATGGTCATTGCATGAGACCATAGTTTTCAGCCCACTTTATCGTAAGAAAAGAAATTGAATTTTACTGTGTATTACACTGGGAACACTGCTTTGACTCCTGCTTTTTTGTATCAAATGGGGTTTTATTTATATCTCATAGTTGATTAACTCAGTGCTTGAATGTCTTTGTTTTCTAGGTTTCAAGCT
>NW_023339729.1:10265954-10266337 GCF_004916995.1 Morone saxatilis | reverse complement strand
ATTTTCAGCTGCTCATATTGCCACAGTACCAAAGCAAACAACAGCACAGTTCATATATAAGATACGTACACTCCCCTGGCCCAGTGCTCGTGCATACATCCAGTGACCTTGGCTTCACAGTATCCTGCTGTGCCATAGCTAATCCCTTAATACCTGCCAGAATTGGGGGTAGGTGGGTGTAGACGTTGGGCACCAAAAGCCCCCTCCAGTCAGTCTCTTCCTTGTATTTCCCACATAAAGAAAATCTAATTCTCTTTAGGATATCATATTTCTATTTTTCTCAACTCTATAACTTGATTTATTTTTCTAGTCTCCATTCCTTTGCAATTGGAGGGCTGGCATCACATGGCTGCTCCTCTTCCCCCCCCCCCCCCCCCCCCCCC
>NW_023339729.1:10265560-10265854 GCF_004916995.1 Morone saxatilis | reverse complement strand
CCCCCCCCCCCCCCATGTCTCCTCACGTGCAGACACACAGGCTCAAAGACAAATTCACGTTACACCATCTGATTCTGTTCAACCCATCCTTCTCTCCCAGACATCTATTGATCAGAGAGGATGACTATCCATTAGTTCGGGAAGGTCTTTTGGAACATTAGTTAAGGAGAAGATTATTTATATTTTGCAGCAGTGAACACAAATAGATGAACATAAAAATGTCTCCATTTAAAAATATGTTTTGAGTTCTTTATGGGGCCATTAGTGTAATTCCAAATTCTCCAAACTCAGTGC
>NW_023339729.1:10263637-10265535 GCF_004916995.1 Morone saxatilis | reverse complement strand
GACTATTTATGTGTGTGTGTGTGTTTACAGTTTGTAGTCTGATATACATGATGGCGTAACATAGTCTGGTCAAGAACATTCAGATGATAAATCAATGTGCTACCCATCTTGACTCTTTTAGAGAAGACAGAGCCTCTGTCCAGTCCTTGAATGGTCTGATAGAAAAAGACATTCTGTCACTCTGCCTGCTCTGTCACAGCTGTGCTCCCTCTTCCAAAAAATGTGTTTAATCATTTTTGAAAAATGAGTGGAGCAACGTTTTTTTTTTTTTTAAATGACCGAGATGTTTAAAAAAATAAAAGATCAGATGAGGTTGTACGAGTAGAGTTTTATTTGGATTACATGTCTTGTGAATAATCTTCGCTGAAGATGTCCTTGGCGAGCCCCTGCTCTAACATTCATAACATTTCTTTGCCTCGCAGTTGCTCAACAATATCTTCATCATTGTCTTGTTCTCATGGGTCAGGATTTAGGAATTTAACCCATGCATGGCAATCTTTAGAGAACAACCACCAAAGGATGTGATTAAACAGTGTTACTCACCACATATCAATGCAATATTACTTGTGGCAAGGCAAAAAGAGTAAGGGATTTCTGGAAGGGAAATTTATGACTGGATCATATTGAAATATTTATTGGCAGGACACTCTGCTCTTGAACGTTGTAAAGTCAAACATTTATTTTGTATTATTTATTTAAACTGAAGGCATATAATGAATCCAAGTTCAGTCCCTTGTGCCACTGTGTTGTCACATTAACATTTGACCCAGACAAAGTGGATATTTTCCTCTCCTCCTCTGTCCTCTCATAGCATGTAGCACACATATGCTTTCATTTTTCTCAGCTCTTTCTGAACCACTATCCTCTTCGTTCTCTGCCCAGGTGCTGACTAAAGGTTTCGGCTTCCATCTCAGAGACCTCTGTAACGCCACGTCCCTGGAAGAGTTTGTTCACATTGCCGACCACAACGTGTCCCGTCTGACTCAAGAAATTATCTGCAAGTCCTCCAGTGATTGGCTAAACAAGGCACAAAGCCACTTCCTGTCCAACTTGGACTTCCTCAAACCGATTCGGGTAAGTTCAGTTGTTGAGTCCATCAAATTGACCAGTTGTTGTTTTACAATGGATATGTATTTTATGGCCCTTTAACATTCATAGTTGGGCCATACATCTTATTTGTTATGATAACACTTTACTCACCAACTTTAAGCCTGAGATCTGGGATGTGGCAACACTGCTAGATACAGCTTTACCACAGAGAAACTTGAGCAATAATGAGAAGAAACCATTTCAGTTGTGTTGACATATTTCACCAGCACTTAGTATTTTGTCCAGTGGATGAAAAAAGACTTCCCGTTTTAAACTGGAATACACATTATATCATCACTGATTGTGTTGCTTCACTGTTAGATAATTGGATGTCCCAGATCCCTCCTCTTTTCTGCTTAATGAAACTTTGCACTTTCCCTTGTTTTCTTTACTCATTTCCGTCCTCCTCTCATCCTCCCTCCTCCCTTCCCTGCCAGTGTCACCTCTCCTCTCCCTGTATCTTCCCGAACAGTCTGCCCTCTTCCCATAAAACCTATGACCTAAATGTGAGTCACGATGGTGAAGGATGGCAAGAGGTGAAACAAACATTGAATGTTGTAGCACTGATCTTTAGAAGGAGAAACAGACAAAGGAAAAGAGCGTGTCTTTAAAAAGAATCACATTTGTTTTAGAAGAAGTAATTCACCCCATATCACATGATGTTCTTTATAGACCTTCAAACTTTGATGCAAGAATGGAAGTTTCTTTCCAAAAGTAAAGTTGTGTAAAAGGGGCATGAACTCTTGCACCACTCAGCTTTCTCCTATTCCTCCTCCTAGTTACTTTATGTGTGGGTGTATGTGTGTGTG
>NW_023339729.1:10260282-10263537 GCF_004916995.1 Morone saxatilis | reverse complement strand
TCATACCTCTTCATCGGCTCTCCTTCACACACACTCATACTCAGTTAGGGATCACAAATCATTATTTGTTTATTGATCATACACTTTATCTACTCCACCAACATATAATAAGAACATGAAGAATCGAAAAATACACAAGGAAATGACAATAAGGCACCTGCTCAGAATATTCTTATACAAATAACTGTACACACCAGACTTTACACACACAAAAACTAAAACTACATAGAGAGCACAACTTGACGCAAATATAATACAGTAAGAGAAAAACTGAACTTTCAGAATAATCAAAATGTGTATATGAATCATATTCTAATCCCACCAGCACTTAAGAAATTTGTCCAGTGGCAAACATAATAATTCATAATAGACTATATCCCAGTTCTTCTACAGGAATACACATTAGTATCACATACCCAACACCACATCACACATCTCACTCCACACAGATATGTGTCTTGACTCACACATCATCTGTTATAGACATAATTCTGGAATGTCACAGAATTTCCAACTACATACAATATTATCTGCTCAAATAAATGATACAACTCTATGCTAACTCTTTCCCTTGTTTTTCTTTACTCATTTTCCGTCCTCCTCCTCATCCCTCCCTTCCTCCCTTCCCTGCCAGTGGTCACCTTCGATCCTCTCCCTGTATCTTCCCCGAACAGTCTGCCCTCTTCCCCATAAAACCTATGACCTAAATGTGAGGTCCCACGCATGGTGAAGGATGGCAAGAGGTGAAACAAACAGTTGAATGTTGTAGCACTGATTCCTTTAAGAAGGAGAAACAGACAAAGGAAAAAGAGCGTGTCTTTAAAAAGAATCACATTTGTAAAATTTAGAAAGAAGTAATTCACCCATATCACATGATGTTTCCTTTATAGACCTTCAAACCTTTGGTGCAAGAATGGAAGTTTTTCCAAAAGTAAAGTTGTTGTTAAAAGGGGCATGAACTTTTGCACCACCCTTCAAGCCTTCTCTATTGCCTCCTCCTAGTTACACTTTTAATGTGTGGGTGTAAATGTGTGTGTGTGTGTGTAAGAGAGAAAGGGATAGAAATCGTTAAGGTGAAAAGAAAACAAGGCAGAAACAAACCAACCGACAGAGAGAACGTGCTAGAAAGCTACAGTATCTGCTCTGTCTTCAGCGACACCTGTGCTCTATCAGACGTCCCAGCAGCTGACAGTGTTAGTGTGACAGACGAGAACAGACACACTCACGCACACACAGCAGTATTGACTGACCGGGAACCACAGGAGGCCCAAAGCCGACCATGTTATTCTTTTCTCGGCTGTCCCCTCATTCCTCACCTTTGACCCAATGCTTTTCCTTCTCCTCCCACCAACAGGCTTTTTTTTTCCTTCTCACCGTTCCCTGCATCTGTCATGTGCCTTTTCTTGTCCATTATATTGTATCATACCATACGAGAAAAAACACATTTAATTTAATTCGATTTTTTAAGTACTGCCGCAAACTTTTTATTAGTCGTGTTGCCTTCCTTCCTCCCCTGCTCATCAATTGAGTTTGATTGTATGTTTCATTGTATGTCTTTTTTCCAGGATGTATTAATTGTACACTCAAAATGAAAATACAATGCCCTTTCTCTATAACAGAAGGATGTGAGGTCAGACCCCAAAGTAGTCCAGGAAGTGTCAGCAGCAACCGACAATCTTCTGGAGAACTTGGGAGCGCTGGCCGTGGAGGTAGTTACACTACACACACACACACACAAAATACAACCCACACATGTTACAACAGATAAAAACATGCCTACTGAAGTATTTGTTTCCAAAGTTCAGTATTCAGTTCTAATGTTTGTGGATAAAATCAATTTTTACCAAGAATCAGCTCTCGGTGAAGTAATTTAATTTATTGTACACTCAGGTCAAATGTCGTAGTGCAAGGTTGGAGCAGTTGGGGCAGTTAGGGCAGGGCCATATTTACATCAACACATAGCCTTAATGCGTACACACTCTGATTATTCAAAGCACATTCTGATAAATACTGCTTCATTGAAACAGAAAAGAAGGGCCCTCAAGGTCAGGTAGCTGGCGTGTGTAGATATGGGTTTGTTTCAGCCATCTTAGTAAAGGCCTTTAAACCACAGTGGGCCTTTTTCCCCCTTTTTTTAAAGCTAGATTCCACCTCAGATTACCTTTCTGCATAAACATGACAAATAACAAATTACAGTCTAAATTATTAAAGGTCTGCAAAAAATGATCTTTGTTAAGCTTAAATGAGGACAAATAGGCAGTGTGAAATGTTCCTGTAGGTGGTGGTTCAAGAGCCACACTAAAATGTACTGTCTTCACTGTCTCGCATACACACCCAGAATAGGATCACATGCATGCACGGCACGCACACACACACACACACTCGCACTGGCTGGCCTAAACTAATGTAAACCAGTCTGAGCTGGTGGAATGTAGTAAGAAAGGAGAGAAGCAGCAGTCGGTGGTGCAAAAACACACACAACACATACTTCCTTTCTCTCAGGCATCTGCTCTGCTGAGTTGGCAAAACATAAAGAGCCAGCTGCATGTGTGCGAGTGTGTGTGCAAGTGTGTAAATTTGCGGGTGTGATAGCATTTCCTGTCTAAGCAGCTGTAAGTACATCAATGCAATTGCAATTGTCACCAATCCTTTTTATCTCCTCGCTACTGTGGCTGTGCTTGGCACTGTGTGAGAGGGCATAGATTAAGAAACATGAACTCAAGAAGGGTGCAAAAGACAAAAGTGGAAGTGGGATATTTAAAAAAAATCATTCTGGCACAACTTCCTCTCGGGTTTGTTCTTGTTCGTTTCTAAACCAGCTCTTATTGATCGTTTATACTCCTGTGGAGACCGGTGCTAATTTTAGGCTGCTGATGCTTATTCAGGACATGTAAACACACAGCACCATTTTATTCTCTGATTTCTTGACGCTAACGGAAATTATTCCTCGTCCTCTGTATTACTTTGTTTGAAGTAGATTATATGGGTTTGCTCAGCTGGTTGGTAGACAAAGTATGAAGCTGGCAGAGTGGAGAAATGCACTTATGTAACCTCTCCTGTGCCTGTGTTTCAATCCAGGGTTTATCACAGTTGGAAGGCTAAAAGAATTACAGCGATAATGTATTTTCAAAATGTCTTTTCAGTAGTCAGGGAAAAGGTCTTTTTCAGATTGTCAGCCATGTGACATGGAATTTCTGGAGAAAATATGCAAAAATACAACTTTCTATACACTTTGATTCAATTCAATTCAGTTTT
>NW_023339729.1:10260123-10260254 GCF_004916995.1 Morone saxatilis | reverse complement strand
ACAGAAGTTATCTCAGGACATTTTATCTACAATCCTAGTCCTAATCCTACCTAAGTAGTGGTCCGAGGAAGTTTGCAGCGTAGTTTAGTTGAAATTATGGCAGATTCTCCTCCTTGCTCCCACAAAGGTCC
>NW_023339729.1:10259539-10260100 GCF_004916995.1 Morone saxatilis | reverse complement strand
CACAGAAGTGTTCAGCAGCCATCCAATTTGATTTGATCTTCATAATTTGCTGTTTTCTCATTAAACTTTTTATTTTGTTTAGCTCAAGGCTGGCAGTGCAGAGATTTGAACTCTATAATCTAATAACAATAATAATCCAGACTCCCACTTATTCACAGCCTATTAACACCAACATTTATTAAAGCCTTCTTTAATTCATTCATTTCTTCCTTTGACAAGCTCAGCAAATGCATACTTATTTCAATAGTTTAATCAACATGCGTCTCGGAAACATTGGTGACATTTATCATGTATCTTGTATTATTTGCCCTAAGTAGCTTAAGCTATTTTTATTTCTTGTTTTGAGGTTTACATTGTCAGAGAGAGCAGGAGTCGTATAATATTCAGGTCAGAACCTGGTTTAGATCTAGTTAAAATGTATGATTTCATGTTAACAATTAATTTATGATTAGCCCCCGTGCTGTTCTGGTCTAAATAGCTGTGTGCTGGAGTGGAAATTTGAACTTTAGTAACCTCATACAGGCTCTGCTACGAGGTTACTCTGGGATGATCCTCCTCTGC
>NW_023339729.1:10259252-10259506 GCF_004916995.1 Morone saxatilis | reverse complement strand
CCCTGCCCGTCTGTGTGTGTGTATTTCTCACCCAATCATCCAAGTTAACATGGGCATCGTCCCTCTAGGGAAATGACACATATACTCAGTCACACAAAAGCATTTTCAGTACAAGCAAACTGACTCACACAGACCAACAACAGTCAGTTGCGCACACACACGCAGTAGTCCAAAAGAAAAACCTACTTTAGAAGACATTGCCTTGTCTGTGCAAGCATTTGACACCAGATCAGGAGAAAGCTGTGGTTAAGGTT
>NW_023339729.1:10258699-10259235 GCF_004916995.1 Morone saxatilis | reverse complement strand
AGTCATTGCTCTGTTTCCGCAGCTATTCTAGAGTACATATGTAAGACAGACACAATCTGAGAACCTTTTAATGCATAAACACACATAGACAGCCCCACAAGGAAACCACCTATCTAAAGACCCAGATATGCACCCAGTCTAAGACAACATACACACATTATCGCACCCAGTTCTTTGAAAAGCATGTGACTGTTGTATGCAGTGGCGGGCTCAGCTGCAAAGCAACCAAGTACAGAACGTTTGTCTGTGACCTGAGACGCAACAGCTCTCTCAGTCTCACTTTCTCTGGAAAACAGTGTTGAATATCTTGTTGACCGACAGAATAAGAAGTACATTCTGTAGACTGTTGATTTGAAATTATAGAGTTGACAGAGAAAACAGTGTTATTTGTTCTGAAACAGGCATGCATGACGTGTCCGGATCCTCTGTGTGTTTGTGTCTCACTCCGCTGGTTTATGTGTTAGGGCGTGCTTGTGTGTTAGTATGTCAGCGAGTGTGTACTCATCGGTTGTCAGTATAATAGGGCTCTGCTTGTG
>NW_023339729.1:10228782-10258674 GCF_004916995.1 Morone saxatilis | reverse complement strand
ATAAGTTGCGTGAGACTGAAAGAAAGGAAGAAAGAAGAGAAAGAAAGGAGAGAAAGCTTGCAGGGGATGGGAACGGCAGGAGCTGGAGGGTGGCGAGGAACAAAAGACGAGGTTACTATCGCGTCGTTCTCCTCAATAGGCAAACCCCGCAGCTACACAAGCAGAGCCTCTATATATACTCTGACAACCGAATTGAGTACGCACATTCACCTCAGGAAAAAGGTCTTATTTCCTCAGCCTTCGTTCCTCACACACAAAGCTGGAGCTTAGCCTAAGCTCGAATATAAACTTCTGTGGTTCACACTTAGAAAACCAAAGCTCCCCTCTTATTCCACCTTCTCCCTGTCTTACTTGCACAAAAACACAAAACCCCTCCTTTCATTCCTTCCCTATCACGAGTCGGTGACGTATTTGCATGTGCAGTTGACCAGTTTAGAGACATTAACTGGGAAGTTGTGGCGACTTGTCTCTTGACCTGTAGTAACCTCTGTGTGAACCAAAATGAACTCCCTGCTCCCTTCAGCCTGATAAAATATCAAGGACAGTTTCTCTGGAGACTAGAGGAATATAACAAAGAGAACATATTATTTACTTAAGTTTGTGGCAATGTCAAGTAATTGTTAAATATCAGAAAAAACAGTTTTTGAGAATATGTATATGCTTTACTTTTATTTTCTGGACACTGGGGAACAGATATTAAACTGATACCAGAAACTGTTAGGTAGTAGCCGAGCTGCAGCAGTACATGTATTTTGTGCTGTAAAAACAAGGCAACAGTACTACACTGCCCCCAAGTCTTCAGCATTAAGACTTTTTTGACAAAGAAACACAGTGGATAGGTAAACCTTTTAATATCAGTATAATAAAGGACAGTACTTATGTTCCTTAAAAAACTCCATGAACATACATGATCATATTTTTATGTAAGAAACAGTGTGATAACATCTAAGTAACACCCCAAATTACGTGTTATATGTTATCTGACCTTTCCTCTAGAGAGAATACAAAACCCCGCACACACGCTGCATACCCTTCAGACGGGGAAAGAATAGGACTGGGAACAAGCAGTTAAATTTATCTGTTTAGTCCAGGCAGGACAGCTAAGTGCTAAGTGTATTCCACTCCCACATTGAACATTGTTCATGTTCAATAACACTGAGGTTCAAACTGTACATGGGCATGTACAGTTTGAACTCAGATGTTATGACATGCAGTACATTCAGCAAACTCATGAAGAATACAGAGGGACATTGTTCTGTTGCTGAAGGCTGACATTTAAGACATGGATCTATATAATTACCAGACTAAAATCATTTTCTAAAGAGCTCTTCATTCTTTAAAAGTACAACTTTTCATAATCCATGTACTTTAAACCACCTTCACAGTAGACAGTAGAAGACACATAACCCAGAATGAGATTATTAATGATATGAATATTAGATTGTATAATGTTTAAAGGTCATATTCATCATCTGAAATGTTCTTTGTAAAGAGACACTGTGTAGCCAACTGATGATGATGACTGTTGGACAATTAGTGTGACCGTCAAAGAGTACCAGCTTTCAATGTGTGTTTACATGCTCGTGGGTCTGGGAAATGTCTGTGAATATTTGTATCTCCTAGCTTGTCAACATTTGGACTTGGAACGATATACTGTGCATACAGCTATCTGCCAGCCATCATCATGCCAACATGTCTGTGTGTGTGTGTGTCTCTGCCTCCAGCTCTCCAATATGAAGAGTTGGAAGGATATGCGTAAGGAGATCCTCTATTTGACTGCAAATGCCACAGGCTCTCCAAACCAGATGTACCAGGCTGTGTCACGTATCGTCTGCGGACACCCTGAGGGAGGTGGTCTTAAAATCAAGTCTCTCAACTGGTATGAAGACAATAACTACAAGGCCCTGTTCGGAAACCATGGCAACGACAGCGACAATGAACCTCTTTCCACTTACGACAACTCTTCCAGTGAGTGTCCAAAACTATTGAAAACAACCATTTTTTTTCCTTTTTGCCAATTATTTACCATAGAAGACAGACAAGTTTCAACATTCAGAATTTCACTGTGTGTATTTTCCAGCTCCCTATTGTAACAACATGATGCGAAGCCTGGAGTCCAGTCCCATTTCCAGGATGATCTGGAGAGCTCTGAAGCCTCTGCTCATGGGGAAGATCCTGTACACCCCAGATACTCCAGCAACACAGAGGATCATCCACGAGGTACAACAGGCCCCTCTTATCTGTAAGACCGCCATCAGAATCTTAAATTAAACTCCATTTAATGACACTGAGTGTGCTTGTGTGTGCTGCAGGTTAATAAGACCTTCCAGGAGCTTGGCGTGCTACGGGACCTTGGAGGGATGTGGGTGGAGTTGAAGCCCAAAGTTTGGAACTTCATGGAGAACAGTGAGGAAATGGACTTGGTCAGGGTGAGTCCAGATGCACTGACAACGCTCTCATACACACGTCAATGCTGCGTTCTCAGTGTTTTTCCTGTTTACATGAGGGGTTTAAAGACTGTAATCTCTGCATCTCTGAGACTGAAGTATAATTATGTGTCTGATATGACCACCCAGACTACTTCAATAGGTCTATGCTGTGACTATATTAACAAAATATCCGACTGACCCTGATTGGATGATAAACTGTGGAGAAAGAGGACAGAGGCAAAAAGAAGTCAGTCATTTGTCATACTGGCTGGTGTCCTAAAAATGAGAGCCTAATATACAGAGAGATTAGGTCAACTACAACATTTGATTAATTATAACAAAGCATAGATGAATTGTCAGTGTGGTATTAAAATGAGGGTCTGGCAGCAGTCTGAAAACATAAAGCAAAACAATCATGTAAACCATTTGTTGTCTCTGATCACATCTAACAGAGACAAGCACACAAAGTGACGGCTATCTTGCACACAGGACTGCTTGTTCTCTGTAGATTCATGGGTATAATATGAAACTCTATCAGAATGAGCCATTACCGTTGTGTTCTTAAGAGAAAAGTCTGTATCAGATGGCGTATACTTCTTAACATGGCTCTTCCGCTTGCTTTTTTTTTCACAAGCCACTTTTCCTATGTAAATCACATAAGCACCACTTCCACCTAGTGGTGAGAGATGATTCTGTACAATAACTTGTTGAAGATATATTTGCTGAGACCTGTATATGAAGAGTCATGAACCTCTGAATAACAATTAAATGCACTTTGAAAATCATGAGAGAACATTACATTTAAAGCTCTATTCAGCTGTATTTTGTTCTGTTGAAAATAACAGGGCTTAGATAATATTCTGTTTTGCATCGTATTTGATAAGATAGCGGAAATAGTTTTCTCTGGGAAACTGGCTGATGATAGAGATAATGACTTTGAAAAAAGCCTTGAATTGGGATCTCAGAAAAAACTAATGACAGTGAAATAGGTCACAAGTCACACAAAGGGATACACCAACACACACACACAGGCCGCAGCCGGAATAAAGGTCACAAAATCCAACAAGCCTTAAGGCATACACTGATTATTCAACAGTTTTTTTGTTCACTGTTGTTTGACAACGATTTTACAGCACAAGAGGAAGGTTAATAAGTATTTTAAAGTCTTATTACAGTAAGACTCTGAGGTTCTTGTAAAGTTTTTCTTTATCTGTATCCTCTTTAATATTTTGGGTTTTCTGTATTGTAACATGTACATTGACTCTCTCTAAACAATGTAAACCTTCCTTTTTGCAGACCCTGCTCCAGAATAACGCCAGTGCTGCATTCTTTAATGCCCAGCTCAGTGAGACTGAGTGGCGGGTATCAGATGTGTCAGCCTTCCTGTCCAAGGTCTCAGAGGACCAAAGACCGGCAGGGTCCGCCTATACGTGGAGGGACATTTTCAACGAAACCGACCAGGCCATACAGACCATCTCGCGCTTCATGGAGGTTAGTGTGTCAGTGCAGGATGCACCAACAAACATACAAGGCTAAAAGAAGAAAATGTGAACAAAGTGTGAACAAAGAAATGCGTGATGATGGTGCATTTTTCCAGGAAACATTTTTAGTACATAAAATGACCAACTAATTTTGACTTATAAATACATTACTAGGTCAGTCTGCATATGTAGACGTGTGAAAATATATTACTGTGTAGCAGGAGTGTGCCCATAAACACATCATTGTATGGGTCTTAAGTTGTGTCTGTAAAATAGCTGTTATCTAAAACTTCCAATTAGGTCAAGATGCAAAGAAAAGCTAATGGGAAAATAGGTTAAATGCCACTTTCCCATATAGGTCATCGCATTAAAAAAAACTTCTCTTATCTTCTGTTGTTCTTTAATGCACTTTGAGCTGCATTTAGCTACTGGCACGGCTATTAAAAGTCTTAAAATCCAATGTTCTTTTCCCTGCCTTCCCTCATCAAATTGAATTATGGTTATGCTTAGTCTGTCACTGCTCCCTGTCTCTAAGTTGTGGGTCAGTGTGCCAGAGCCAAGCCTCAGCAATAAGCAACCAGCCTGAAGCTCCTGCCAAATGTTAATCAATGTTCATGCTCTAATGAGTGGGAAATTTCAATTATGATGTCCTTATATACATATAAAATAATAGCAGGGTTCTGTAGGAAATGTCAACTAATAGCCTTGTGATGTACCTCTCATATACACGTATCTGATATATAATGATCAGGTTATCTAAATAAATAATGATGTTTTCCATTCCATAGAGTGATGACTAATGATGAGTTTAATGCAGATTTGAATCCACCTCGTGACATTAAACTCCCCTTAGTCTCGTTATCCCTCTAACCACTGGGGATAATGCAATAAAATGCACAAATACAATACAAATCATTCAGAAAGAGGGAATTTTAAACCATAACTGGAGGTCAATTAGGTAACCACGTCACACAAATATTAAAAACCATGACCTTTCTTTGACTCATTTCTAGCAACTCTGCAAACAACCCTCCGACGTACTGACTGTTTCTTACCCAGGAGATCATATAATGTGTGTAAACTGACATTCCTCACACCAAAAACTATGTCAAGGCCTTAAGTAACCATAAAAAAGCCTGTCCTGCCTGTAGCATTAGGAATGCTGTGTTTTTCATTGTGCTTTCTGAACTCATTGGCTTCTCACACAGTGTGAGGGGATGAGGTACAAGTCAGTTTATGTCAGCTATGGAAGAGGCTAATCTGCAGGAGGTCGCTACAAATCAGCTAAAGAGCTCTGGTGGGGTCCCCAAGGCACATGAGTGTGTGTAACAGGGTATAAAGTTCAATGTTGTTATCAGTTTGAGGACAATATTTGTGAGAGCAGGAATTGATTTGTGCTTAAGAATTGATTAGTTTGTTTGGATCTGTTAACCAATAAAACCATTTTACATTAACATTTGAAGTACTTAAGACAGGCTCTTATTAAGAACAACATAGAAAAAAACACAATGAAGATAGCAGGGGCAGATATGGCTTGGAACTCTCTCTGTCTTTCTTTGACTGAGACACAGACCTTCATACACTAGTAAAATATGCCATAACCCTGCTCTCTTTTCCTCTCAGTGTGTGAACCTGGACAAGCTGGAGCCAGTAGCTAATGAGGAGAGACTGGTCAACAAGTCTATGGGTCTTCTGGACAACCAGAAGTTCTGGGCTGGGATTGTGTTTCCTGACATCGCCCATAACAACAGTACTGACTTGCCCCCTAACGTCAACTATAAAATCCGCATGGACATTGATAATGTGGAGAGGACAAACAAGATTAAAGATGGGTAAGAGGCTGTCTTCAACTGTTCAATCTTTAATTGCAGACTCATTGCAGATTTTGTTCTTATGAACTTACTGATTTTCATCTTTCATCTTTGCAGCTATTGGGACCCCGGTCCCAGGGCAGACCCCTTCGAGGACCTTCGGTACATCTGGGGTGGATTTTCTTACCTACAGGACGTCATTGAGCAGGGAATCATCAGAGCCATCACTGGCACCAAGGAGAAGACAGGCATCTACATTCAGCAGATGCCCTACCCCTGCTATGTTGATGACATGTAAGTGAGACTAATGGCACCTTTCACTGTACAGTGACTTTACAAGGTATGTAACCAAATGTTCTCACTTTTTATCACAGTTTCCTGCGGGTGATGAGTCGGTCAATGCCTCTCTTCATGACCTTGGCATGGATGTACTCGGTAGCCATCATCATCAAGGGCGTGGTATATGAGAAGGAGGCCCGACTCAGGGAGACCATGAGGATCATGGGACTGAACAACGGCACCCTGTGGCTCAGCTGGTTCATCAGCAGTTTAATCCCGCTCCTGATCAGCGCCAGCTTGTTGGTGATGTTACTGAAGGTTAGTGTTGCCACAGTCACAAACACATACACGTGTATACACTTTGTCATCGTGCAGGAATGTCAGCAAATTGTAGAAAACAAGTGAACATACTCACACTGATCATTGCTGATGTTTATACTCAAATCATTTGACATGATAGTCACTCTGTTTCTCCATGATCACTTCATTGTCTAGAAATGTCCTTAAATCGTGGAAAAGAAGTGATATCATACTGCTGTAACCAGGAAACTATTTCATCCTCTTTCTCTTTTTTCCCTGTCACCTTTCTCAGATGGGCAACCTACTGCCTTACAGTGACCCAGGAGTGGTGTTTCTTTTCCTGGGGTCCTTTGGCGTAGTAACCATCATGCAGTGTTTCCTCATCAGCACCCTGTTCTCTCGTGCCAACTTGGCAGCTGCCTGCGGTGGCATCATATACTTCACCCTCTACTTGCCCTACGTGCTGTGCGTTGCCTGGCAAGACTATGTGGGCTTTGGAGCAAAAGTTGTAGTGGTGCGTAGAAGAAATTTAATTATACACACATGAATACATGCAGAAATACATACATTTTGTGATGAATGTTGTGTTGTTGAGATTTTACCCTCACATCTATGTCTAGAAATCTAATCTCTTCATTGCCACATAGTGATCTAAAAAGGTCTCTAGTATT
Organism: Morone saxatilis; assembly: GCF_004916995.1. NCBI lineage: Eukaryota > Metazoa > Chordata > Actinopteri > Moronidae > Morone > Morone saxatilis. The sequence continues at coordinate 10,251,703 of NW_023339729.1, read as the reverse complement.
CTTTTAAATGGACCTACGTGTCCAAAAAATGACATCTACATACATTCCCTATCCAAAGTTTAGCTCTGCTAATATCTGTCTTCTCTGTTCTTCTCACAGAGTCTGCTGTCTCCTGTGGCTTTTGGTTTTGGCTGTGAGTACTTTGCCCTGTTTGAGGAGCAAGGGGTGGGCATCCAGTGGTCAAACCTGCTTGCCAGCCCTCTGGAGGAAGACAGCTACAACCTGACCACCTCTATCTGCCTCATGCTGTTTGACGCCGTGCTCTACGGAATAATGACCTGGTATATCGAAGCTGTGTTCCCTGGTAAGAGATTAAATTGCTAAATCAATCATGTACTGTTAAATAATGCAGAGTATTATGAGTTGTTTTAGGTTGGCGGACAGGACTGAAAACAAAACATTTCACTCTATTCCAGGTCAGTACGGGATCCCCAGGCCTTGGTATTTCCCTTTCACTAGAACATACTGGTGCGGAGAGAAAGAGAACAAGAACCTCTCCACCCCTATGTCAAAGAAGGGCAACGCTGAAGGTATAATCATTATTACTAATATCAATTGTCTTTATGTTTATGGAAGAATTTTCAGATATAAATAAATAGATGATACATTTACCTTTATGTATTTTTGAACCTGAGCTTGTGTCATGGCTAAAATGCTGTTGTCTATGTCTTTCTTTTTCCCCCAGCTGTGTGTATTGAGGAGGAGCCGGGCCACATCGAGCCAGGTGTTTACATTGAGAATCTGGTGAAGGTCTACAGCAATGGAAACAAGCTGGCTGTAGACGGACTGTCCCTGAGGTTCTATAACGGACAGATAACCTCCTTCCTTGGCCACAATGGAGCTGGCAAGACCACAACAATGTAAGATACACATTATCTGCAAAACACCTACAGTACTGCTAAGTTTAACTGAGCTGAGCGTCTAAAACTAGTTAAGAGATTTTGAAGATGAGATGGTGACTGTTGTGTCCCTGCCTTCTTTTCTGATAGGTCAATCCTGACAGGGTTGTTTCCACCCACTTCTGGTACAGCCTACATCCTCGGCAAGGACATCCGCACTGAACTCAGCACCATCCGGCAGAATCTGGGCGTCTGTCCTCAGCACAACGTACTATTTAGCATGTGCGTGAGCTTTCAAATCTCAGTATCTTAAGATCTCAACATCAAGAAGGGAATTCTTTGCACACTTGTAGCCTCTTGTGGTGATTGTGTGATTTGTTGTTGTAATGCAGGCTGACAGTGGAGGAACACATCTGGTTCTACGGCCGTCTGAAGGGGCTGCCAGAGGAGATGGTGAAGGCTGAGATGGAACAAATTGTGAACGATGTCGGACTGCCCCACAAACGACAGTCCCGCACCAATGCGCTGTCTGGTCAGTTTGATTATTTTACTTTTTTGTCACCTTTTGTTAATTTGGAGAAAGAAATATTGAACATGGATGTAGGTTTTACATGAAAACTGTCATTCTGACCTGTTCTTCTTATTGTCTTTGTAGGAGGCATGCAAAGGAAGCTGTCAGTGGCCCTGGCTTTTGTTGGGGGCTCCAAAGTTGTAATCCTGGATGAACCTACTGCTGGGGTCGATCCCTATGCGCGCAGGGGTATCTGGGACCTGCTGCTTAAATACAGACAAGGTAAATAGGACTGATAGTTAGTTTGTAGTAATATGATAGTTATTAATATTTCCAATATTTAAATATATTTAATTCTGTAGTTTGACACTTGAATGATTTTATTCCTCTGTCAGGCCGCACCATCATCCTGTCCACTCACCACATGGATGAGGCTGACATCCTGGGTGACCGCATTGCCATCATTTCCCACGGCAAGCTGTGCTGCGTAGGCTCCTCGCTCTTCCTGAAGACCCATCTGGGCACAGGCTACTACCTGACCCTGGTCAAGAGAGACTATGACTTGACTCTTCAGTCCTGCAGGAATTCTGCCAGCACAGTCTCATACAGCAAGAAGCCAGAGAAGGTAAAAGAGATATCATGGAAAACATGTGTTTTTAAAAGATACAAAAGAAGTAGTCTCGCTTCCAGAGCCGAAAGTTACTTTGTCTTAGCTAACAAGAGAGGATTTTCAGGAAGGACGGAGATTTAATCTTTCTTTTACCCTCTTTGTCTTTGTCTTTAGGAGGACAATGTATCAGAGAGCAGTTCGGATGCTGGACTGGGCAGTGAACCAGAGAGTGAAACCACCACTATTGGTAAGAACTGACACTCAATTTTTAACTTTAAAGGTGGATGAGTTTATTCCTGTAAAATTAACTTTGCATATAAAATGTCGATATTGTGTTATTCCCTCTCACTAACTTCTCACTCTTTCTGACGATTTTGTCCCTACAGATGTGTCTCTCATCTCCAACGTGATATTCAAGCATGTCCCCGAGGCTCGCATGGTTGAGGACCTTGGCCATGAACTCACCTATGTCTTGCCCTACCAGTCAGCTAAAGACGGAGCCTTTGTAGAGCTCTTCCATGAGCTGGATGACAGACTCACCGACCTGGGAATATCCAGCTATGGAATATCTGATACCACACTGGAGGAGGTGAGGAGCAATAAAAAGTTTACACACCTTTTTGTCTCTTCTTTTTATTTTCTGTTTGATTTATTGTTTATTTTCTTCTGCCAATGTTCTAATCGCATGTCTTCCAACTGATCAGATCTTCCTGAAAGTTGCAGAGGACAGTGGAGTGGATTCAGTTGAGCTTTCAGGTGAGATTTGCATATTTTTTGGATTAGCAGAAAGAATCTGAATTATTGCAGGAGCTGTCTTTAAACAAAACAGAAGACTTGAAACTTGAAAGATTGTTTAAATGAACTCTCCTGTGGCTGCAGATGGAGTCGTGCCGACCAGGACTCGCCGCCATCATGCATTTGGAGACCACCAGAGCTGCCTGAAGCCCTTCACTGAGGACGACTTTGATTTCAACGACTCTGAAGGTGACCCAGGTAGAACTGCACTACCCAGCATGCAGTGCAATGATAGCAACATTCTTGTCACTATCATTGCTGTTACTCTTTGTTTGTACCCAGAGGTGTATTTCACCAACAATGTACATAGAAAATTGGAAGGCATATGTCACATTTGAGAACAGTTTCTAATGAACTGAACTGAAATCAGTTGTTTTGTGCCAGTAAAATGCAGGCACTCAGTTCAGTTTATTAGCAAATCAAGCAACAGACTTACAATGTTGCAAATTTGCTCACATGTATCATGGTGTTTGTGTCCAGAATCCCGAGAGACTGACTGGCTCAGTGGAACAGATGGCAAAGGTTCATACCAGGTCAAAGGCTGGAGTCTGAAGAGACAGCAGTTTGTTGCACTACTGTGGAAACGGTTCCTCTACGCTCGACGCTCCAGGAAAGGCTTCTTTGCTCAGGTATACTGAAGCTATTATGATAAACATGTATTGTAAATTGTAAAAAGAGGTAATCAATGTAGGTCGTTCTGCCTTGAATCTACCATACAGTGTTTCACAACATAATTTCCCTGTTTCATGTGTCATGCAAGTTAGTTGTAATAAATTGTCATGGCGTTGTTTTTCAGATTGTTCTTCCGGCAGTGTTTGTGTGTATTGCCCTGGTGTTCAGTCTGATTGTTCCTCCATTTGGAAAGTACCCAAGTCTGGCTCTGGATCCAAGCATGTATGGAGAACAGTTTAACTTCATCAGGTGAGATATTGCATGTTCCTCCTTTTCATCAATTTATCAAATAACAAAAAATAGATTTTTCTGCTCATTTTATACATTCTTGACATTATATTAGATAATTATCAGTAAAATCTATGTTTAGTCTTCATTCTGTAGGTATTTCTACCTACAAAGTGCTCAACTCATTAATTAAAAGGTTACCTAACTGTACTAGTGTTTGCATGTTACCTAACTGATGTATTTATAACTCACCGGCTTAACAGCTGAACGCAGTTGTTAAGTAACTGTGAAACTCAAAATAAAAAAAGCAAAAAAATTCTAAGATATTATAATTAACTGAAGGTATTATATATGATAATATATGTATTATTAAAGGCAATGGGTTCTCTGTGTCTCTGTAGTAATGACTTACCTGAGGACCCTCACATCAACAAACTACTAGGAGCTCTCACAGAAAAACCAGGATTTGGAACTCGCTGCATGGAAGGAGAACCCATACCGTGAGTTTTGACAAAAATGAAATAAATAAATAAATATATGTAGACCTTAAATATGGTGTGCATAAAATGGAGATTTGGAGTTAAATATAAACATGTTTTTCTCTGTGCTCCAGGGACACTCACTGTACAGCAATTGAAGATGAGTGGTCGGTCCCGCCAGTCTCCCAAAGTGTGAAGGACATGTTCGACAAAGGCAATTGGTCCATGGAGAATCCCTCACCCCTATGTGAGTGCAGCTGTGGAGGACGCAAGAGGATGCTTCCCGAGTGTCCTGCTGGTGCTGGGGGACTTCCACCACCACAGGTTGGTGATACCACAAAGTTGAAACTAAAGTGTAATGGGGGACTCTCCTCCTTCTTCTCTCTTGCACACACAAATACAAGTAAAGTGATAATGCTGCACAAAAGAACACAATTCTAATGAACTGTTGTGTCTGTTTGCGTATCCAGAAGAAGATCAGTGACAAAGACACTCTTCAGAATCTGACCGGCAGAAACGTCTCAGACTATCTGGTGAAAACCTATGCGCAGATCATTGGCCAAAAGGCATCGCATCATTTAACATTAATTTAAATTGTTGTTTATTCTTGCCTGCTATTATTTCTCATTCAAAGGGGCATTAAGCATTGAATCATTCATTTTTTTTTCTTCTCTTTCAGCCTGAAGAACAAGATTTGGGTCAATGAATTCAGGTACATTATCAGACATGATCCATCTTGAGCTTATTTGTCAATAATATGCACCTGAGTGCCTCTCTGCTGTCTCACTCGCTGATATTAAAATGATTGTTCTCTATACAGATACGGTGGATTTTCATTGGGCGCCAGGAGTTCTCAGCTTCTGTCCCACACGGATGAAATCGATGATGCAATCGCTCAGTTGAGGAGACGCTTCCATCTAGAGACAGTAAGAGATTTCATTACAGTTTTATTTCACATGCTGCACCAAGCTAATGCACAAGAAAAGCTCATCAATGTAGCCAGTTTTACTACTGTGGTTTCAATTACTCAGGGGTATGACACAAGCTGCTGTATACAGCAGCTCATTTCTACATTTTTAGGTTTTTATGTATTCCAACTGTAGAGGTACTACTCTGGATAGACTTGCAGGTTTGAACAGTGTCAGTTTACCCGTGTGCTAAAGGCGACTCTCTCTCCCTCCCTCTCCCTCCCTTCTTTCTCTGCCTCTCCCACCCTCCAGGGTACTGCAGCGGATCGTTTTTTTCACAGTCTCTCCAGTTTTATCCAAGGATTGGACACCAAGAATAACGTCAAGGTTAGCACACACAAACACACACTGGTTATACAACAGCACATGGCTTTGTAGGTTACCGTCAAGCTTTTTACCAAATTCTTTAACAATGCTGCTGTGCACCCATTACACCCATGTGCGTCACTCACTTTTTTCATATTGTGTAATTTGATTGCATAATAATTGTTTTTTCTTCTGTGAATTTCTCTGAATTTGTATCAACTTTGTTTAGGAGACAACATTGAGGAAAAAACATAATTTTGGACATTACATTGTCACATTTTAGTCATGTGGGTAATGGTTTTATCCAGAGCAACTAGCTGAAAAAGCTCTAATTCCTCAATTCCACCACAAAAAAACCCAAAAGCAACCAGATCTGAATAAAAAGATCAAAACCTGGAAAGAAATAAGACAGAAGGGAAGGGGAAGAAATCAAAAGAAGGGCTAAAGCGGGAGACAGAACCGAGAGGATAACATATATTTACTTAAGACATACTGTAATCTTTAGTCTCTTGCAGACTTGTGGCACTGAGCTGATCACCAAGCTACTAATTTACTCCCAGCCTACTTTGTATGTACTCTGAGGTTACTGAAACTAAAATGCCTGCCTCTCTCTCTCCAGATTTGGTTCAACAACAAGGGCTGGCACAGCATTGGTTCTTTCCTCAATGTGATGAACAATGGCATCCTACGGGCAAGTCTGCCAGCCAGCAAAGACCCCACAAAGTTTGGCATCACTGCCTTCAATCACCCGCTCAACCTCACCAAGGAGCAGCTGTCACAGGTCGCACTGTGAGTATTACTCTTAATACAGTGATACATTTCAAAACTATAACATAATCTCTTTTTTAAGAAACATCTCCTCACATTCTCATGACTTCCTTTGCTCTGTTCCCCCCTCTATCTCAGGATGACGACATCAGTAGATGTGTTGGTTTCCATCTGCGTGATCTTCGCCATGTCTTTCGTTCCTGCCAGCTTTGTGGTCTTCCTCATCCAGGAGAGAGTGAACAAGGCCAAACACATGCAGTTCATCAGCGGAGTGCAGCCTTTACTCTATTGGCTGGCCAACTTCATTTGGGATATGGTGAGACATTTCAGTCGAGCACCAGTGGCTCCTCTCCAAACTATATTAGAAATAGAGAAATGTCCCCATATATCAGGACATAATGCAGTTATATAATATCATTATCTTAAAACTTACCAAAGCTTCTGTTTCCCCCTCCCTCTCTTGTCTCTTGCAGTGTAACTACATCGTCCCAGCCACGCTAGTCATCATCATCTTTGTGTGTTTCCAACAAGACGCCTACGTCTCCTCCACCAATCTGCCTGTGCTGGCCCTGCTGCTGCTGCTCTACGGGTACGCTTGACAGACATTCAGTGTCTTTGGCTCATACTTGGCTCTTTGTTTTCTCAGTTTCTCTAACCTTATCTAAAATTATCTTTGTATCTTTTCCCAGATGGTCAATCACTCCTCTGATGTACCCAGCCTCGTTCTTCTTTAAGATCCCCAGCACGGCCTACGTGGTTCTGACCAGCGTTAACATACTGATTGGAATCAACGGCAGCGTCTCCACATTTGTACTGGAGTTGTTCGGAAGCAATGTAAATAAAAAGTCACTTCTGATTCAGATAGTTAGAGTAGCAGTAGTTTGATTGATTGTTGATTCAAATAGTGTAGAGAAAGAGAGAGATTTCTGAATACAGACTGAATGCATGAATATTTACTGTAAATATGACTTTATTCCCATTTAAGGAAATCGGTGGTATCAACGACATCCTGAAGAACGTGTTCCTCATCTTCCCTCACTTCTGTCTGGGCAGAGGACTGATTGATATGGTGAAGAATCAAGCGATGGCTGACGCTTTGGAGAGATTTGGTAATTATAAGCAGGCTTTTACTAACTACTGCAAATGTATCCTAGTTTGTTTTAAAATTTTAATCAAAGATGCAGTTTCAAAATGTTTTTAAAATGTCTCTTCTCTGGTTCTGGTTGTGTCTCTGTAGGGGAAAACCGCTTCCGCTCCCCTCTGGCCTGGGACATGGTGGGAAAGAACCTGTTTGCTATGGCCATAGAAGGCTTGATCTTCTTCATCATCACCGTCCTCATTCAGTACCGCTTCTGCTTCAAGGCCAGGTGGGTGAAACCTTCAAGACACGTGTGCGAAAACAATCACTCCATAGTTTATTGTATAACACAGCATCCATTACCTAAGATGTCATAGCTCAAAACAATTAGGGGATTTGGATTTGAATTCCCTCTGGATTCTCAACTAAAGCCTGTCCTATAAGCCTGTCTTGAATGTGACCTCTCCTTATTCTGCCGCCTGTGTCCTTCCAGGTCATCTATCAGTCACCTGAAGCCTATTGGAGAAGAAGACGAGGATGTGGCCAGAGAGCGACAGAGGATCCTGAGTGGAGCAGGACAGTCGGACATCCTGGAGCTCAGACAGCTCACCAAGATTTACAAGCGGAAACAGAAGCCAGCAGTGGATCGGTTGTGTATCGGCATCCCCCCTGGAGAGGTACGGGCTGGACAACATCGATCAAACTTTCTTTAGTACAGGAAAACAGTTTGTGTATCAGATTTCAGCTAATATGATGAATGTGCAAGACACATAATCCCCATATCCTGGTCCTCGTGTTGACATGTTTTTCTTCTCCTGCAGTGCTTTGGTTTGCTGGGTGTGAATGGAGCAGGGAAAACCAGCACCTTTAAAATGCTGACAGGAGACTCTGTGGTCACCAGTGGAGAGGCCTACCTGGCTGGCAAGAGGTAAGCATTTTAAAATATACAATACATCCAATTATTTTATTTTTTCATTTGTAATTAGCCTTTGTGAGAAAACATTCAATACAAGTAAAAGTTTTGCTTAAAATATATATTTTTTGCTTTCTGTAAAGCTTATTTACACGCTTGTCTGTGTGTGTATCTCACTCCAGTGTAAATACAGAGATAGATGAGGTGCATCAGAACATGGGCTACTGTCCTCAGTTTGATGCCATCAACGACCTGCTGACCGGCAGAGAACACCTCGAGTTTTACGCCATCCTGAGAGGAGTGCCTGAGAAGGAAGTCTGTGAGGTCAGTAACAAACAAACCTGCTGTATTTACTATGACATACTGTATTGGACTGTTCTACTCCACTGAGGCATTATATGAGATATTGAAAACTTCATTCTGTCCACTAGGTGGCAGAGTGGGGCATCCGGAAGCTGGGCTTGGTCAAATATGTGGACAAGGCAGCGGGCAGCTACAGTGGAGGAAACATGAGGAAACTGTCCACTGCCATCGCTCTCATAGGAGGACCACCTGTAGTCTTTCTGGTCAGTGAAAATGTTCAAACATACACAAATATGCTGAATTATTTTGCATAAAGCAGGACAGGAGGGTGACCCACACGTTCTTGAAGACGATGGATTAAGTGTTCAACAGCAGCTGAGTATCTGTTGTTTTCTGTTCACAGGATGAACCAACTACAGGCATGGACCCTAAGGCACGCCGTGCTCTGTGGAACGCAATACTGAGCATCATCAAAGAGGGACGATCTGTAGTCCTGACCTCCCACAGGTTAGACTGGGCATTTGAATTACATCATTACAACATCCTATTAACTATTATAAATTTGTGTGTTTAGCTTAACATGACAAAACTCATCCTGGTGTGCTTTTTACAGCATGGAGGAGTGTGAAGCACTCTGCACAAGAATGGCCATCATGGTCAACGGCAGGTTCCGCTGTTTGGGCAGTGTGCAGCACCTCAAAAATAGGTGAGAATATACGCCAGACTAGTATTTCAAAAACTTTCACACGCACAAGAAATGAAAAAATACTAGTTTTCTCCAGATTATTGTTTAAACAATTCCGTTGAACGAAATGTGCTTTGTCATGTTCTTATCAGGTTTGGTGATGGCTACACCATCATCCTGCGGGTGGCTGGCCCAGACCCAGACCTTCGGCCGGTGATGGGGTTCATCGAGCGGGAGCTGCCTGGCAGCACACTGAAGGAGAAACACCGTAACATGCTGCAGTACCAGCTGCCCTCCTCCCTAACTTCCCTCGCCCGCATCTTCTCCCTGCTCTCTAAAAACAAGGAGGCGCTCAGCATAGAAGATTACTCCGTCTCCCAGACAACTTTAGACCAAGTAAGCAAGAGCACCCAAGGCTCTGACGACTAAAACCATATTGTGATTTTACTTTAGGTTAAGTCTAATTCCTCCTTCCTCTTCTTTTTCCCTCTCGCAGGTGTTTGTAAATTTCGCCAAGGACCAAAGTGATGAAGACCACCTGAAAGACATCCATCTGAACAAGCGGGACGCTGTGGTAGTGGACATTTCCCAGCTAAACTCTTTCCTCACAGACAACAAGACCAGGGAGAGCTGCGTCTGATTGACGATGAACATACCATCAGTGGGAGTTGCTATGCTTCACCCAACCTCCCCATCACACAAAATATGGACCACTAACCTGCGGGGGAGACAGACTATGTTAATTTTTTTTATTTCTATTTTTTAGTATTTTTTAATTGTTATCATTTCTCAGTGGACCTGCACTTCAGTGCACAGCCTCTTGAAAAGGCAGAGACTGCAGGTATTGTGACAGACACTGAAACAATGAAAACTCAATGCAAATCAATGCAAGAAATATATATAAATATATTTAAGATGAGAAGATATTCCTGTGAGGGTTGGAGACCGGTGCTTCTCCTTCACTAGATGGACAGAAAGAAAGAACACTTGAAGTGACAGCAAGATTATGATGCTGTGTCAGACTGGAAAGCTTGTAGCCCTGCTACTCACTCAATGGACACGGCATTGGGATGATAGAAGGAAATCTCTCTAGTTTTTAAATCCCCGTTCCTAAAGGTAGTTAGCCGTAGTCAGTGCGACGTGTATGTGCTATGGTAAAAGAGTTCGGATCATTCACTGCCAACTGCTAAAAGATGGACTGACTTTTTTATCAGGGTTAAACCTCTCGCGATCGCTCTCTTCGTTACCAAGCTCAGTTGTTTTATAATGCAAATGATGGTAAAGAAGCATTTACAATCCAATTGATTTCAGTCACAAACATGCAATCATGCAACATGTAAATTTTTACTAATTAGTTTTTTTAAGAGATAATTTAATTCTAATAGACAAACATAACCTCTATGGAGTGTTTTTTTCTTTGTTTGGATAACAATTACGACGGATAACCAAGTTGTCTTTTTTTATTTGTTCTTGGTGTTCTTGACATTGTCCAGCACAGTGCCTATACTGTATCATGGTGGAGAGAGAAATCTGAGCACTCCATTAAAGAAACAACAACGTATGTAGGCTGCTATGGAATGTATAAGACAGATACCACCATGCATCAAAGCACAAAAAAAAAAGCTTTTTGTGAAGATGATGGATGAAACTGTTTTTTGTCCTTCATTGTCAAAAACAAAACAAAAAAAATCTTGTGGTTGCTTGATGTCTGTACATGATGCAGCCTGCTGTACTGGCTTGTTTTTACTCGTCCTGCCCTCTTCAAATGGAACTGAAGGCCAATCAGAACGGACAGAGGATAACCATCGTTCACTGGCAGTTGTGACTTCGACAGAAATCTGAAGATTGCTGAAGATTTTGGACTGGTTTCTTGAAAGGTGATTGGAAATATATACTGCATGTTTTCCACTGTGCCACACACCTTGACTATCAGCACTTCTATGTGTGTGTGTGTGCCAGAGCATGCCGTCAGATCAGCGTGTAAAGGACTGGAGACGACTGAATTGTGCTTCATTATTGTTCGGTTACCGGCACATATATATATGTGAGTCTAAATCCAAATTCTGTTGTAAAAAAAAAAAAAAGAATCTGTATCAAAATGTGATTTTGACGATGAATCAGATGGAAATGTTCCTGCAGGTAAAACTCTAGCTCCCATACAGCGTCTTGTGTGGGATCTGAAGATAGTAACTTTTCCAGTAACATGCTTTTCTACATGCCTGTATGAGGGCACGTCGGAGCAATTTAGACCTGAGCCATCACCGGTGTGGATATTATGTAAAGTAGCAGCAGTATCTTGTGATGTCGAATTAAAAAAAACTAACAAAAAAAAAAAGTTACAGTGGAGTGAACAAACAGTATCTGTGCCAAATGGAGCTGAATATATATATTTGATCAACCAGCATAATATCAAGGAGGCAACTGTTTTGTAAAGTTTAAGTTGTGCTTTGATTTGAGTTCTTTATCCATCAGCTCACCCAAAGAAATCCTCCTCTCTCGTTGTCAGCAGCTCAGAAACAAAACGCTGCAACCTCATTCAGTCTCCATCAGACTGCGAGTTTTTTCTGCCGATGTTGCCAAATTCTAATCTTTCTGTCTCTCCACATTAAGAAGCTGCGACATTGAAGTTAACTGTACTGTCAGTAACTCAAATTTTTAGACGTGAGGTTGAGAGATTTCTGAAGCTACACATTAACAGGGACCACATGAATTAGAGTTGTGCTTGTAATGCTTTATAATCCAGGGTTTAAATTGATGACAGTTTGTCATCACAGGTGCTCTGTGTCATATTCAATCTTGGAAAGGGTTTCCGTTTTCTCTGGGATCCGATCACAGCTGTGGGGTTTCAGACTTGCCCTCAGCTGAATGTGAGCACTTTATAGACTTCAAAGCCTGTTGTGTCAAAGATGTAGAAGTAAGGGATTTGGGTATGGCAAATTAGACATTTAAAAAAAACAAACAATCTCTGCACTGGAACACAGGTATAATTTCCGACAAGATGAAGCTACACCACTGCATTAAAACATTTGTTTGTGACACTTGAAATGGAGAACGAAGGCTTACATGTGATTGAGAGAAACGAGAGAAAAGCAGAGAGAGTAGAGACACAAAGAGAGAAACGCAGGACAGTAAGATGGTGATATTTCTCTTCTCGTGCTCAATATTATTTGTTTACATTTTTAAGTATTAAACAGCTGTTTGGGTCTGTTACTCATTGTGTATAGTTCTTCTTTTCATTAATAAACAAAAAAATCATACATTTTGAAAAAAATAAAGACTCCTGATTTGATTATTTTTGTCATAGCAGCTGTGTAGTGGATGCTGATGTGGGCTTGTCGAATGGAAGTTTGTAGCTAATGACCGAACAAAAGATATGTTTACTGAATCACTGGGCGTGTGTGTTACGTAATGTGTGCTATAAGTTTCTAGAGAGTGCATGTGTTGGTGTGTCTGTTTTCACCTGCTGCGTTCCCACGCACGCACACTCCCACACACACAGTTCTATCTGTAAGTGAAACACACTCAGAGGTTTCTGTCACTCTGAGTTATTCATCCACCAACATCATGACTGGAAGAGTTGTTTTTCTGGGACTTCTGCTCATCTGTGTGGCTGCAGGTAAAGAAAAGACATTTAGTCTTAGGTATTTTTACAGTCTAGTTGTTACAGGTTAAAGATTGAACCGTTAGAAACGTTTAGATGCCACAGAATGACACATGCAGTGCCTATAAAAATATTCAGCCCTACGAGGAAGTGTTCATGTTTTATTGTCTTACAACATTGTTAACATTGATCAATAAAAAAATACACCGTCAAAGTGAAATTGAGAGAAATATACAACTTTTTGTATGCTTTTTACAGGCACTGTACAGTAAAATCATTTGTACGTCAGTATTACGCACACACTTCCTGTATTTATTATCTTTTAACAATAATAGATTATAAATATCAATAACAGGAACTATAATGACTTCTCTCATCACAGCATAGATTCACATAATTCAGGTCTGGGTGTATGGTCAGTTTTGCATGCTATTGATATGTTTTATTCATGTATAACGCTAGGTTGCTTATGTGCTTGCATGTAAGCCAGGATTTATGGGGTATGAAGTTCATTTGCTTTCGTTACAGATGCTGAGAAGAACTCTGGACTCCTGAGAAAGGTGCTGCACCTTGACTTAGCCGTGTGTGTGTGTGTATGTGTGTGTGTGTGTGTGTGTGAGAGAGAGAAAAGTAATATTACTGAATCATTTTTAAGCATTTTATTTATATTGTGGTGACTGAAGGTAAGTCACACCACCCCCTGTGTGCTTTGTTGTTTATTGTCCGGCAGCCTTCCTGCCCTGACATGGAGATCGTGGCGTGTCCTCTGAACCTCGCTCCTGTGTGTGGCAGCGATGGAAACACCTATGCCAACGAGTGTACCCTGTGTGCAGAGAGACAGTGAGTACTCACAGCTGCTCCTCTCTCACAGTATTCACACATTAACACCACCAAAAGCAGACTTAATGGAGGATGCCACAGTTGCCCCCTGCTGGTGAATTAATTTATAGACTACAGTCACAGTGTGAAGTCATTGGATGACTACAGCAACTGATTCAAATGACTGGAAATGTTCCTGTTCAGTCTATTATTCATCTATTGGTCAGTACAAGAAAATGATCATGTCTTTGTTGAACGAATCATTATAAAGCTCTACATTTCAGATTGTTTTGCATTAGTACTTTTTACTTCAGTGTGACAAAAATACAGGCAAAACAGATTTTCCAATTAAATATACATGGATGGCTTAAAGATTTCTTTTGTTTGGGGCACCTCTTGCTGATATCATCTCCAAAACTCTCCAAATTACACAGAAGCTTCTAGAGAGGAATAATATGTCTCTTTTTTTACTCTTTTTAGAACGTTTGTTTCTGCTTGTATTTCTCTGTCTCTTCATGTTATTAATATTCTTTTAACCCTATTGCAGACAATTTACTGTATTAAAAATCCTCATTGATGGCTTCATTTACTATCTCTCCACCATTTCTCGACTTTGCTTCCACATTCATAGTGAGTTTTGATTTTGGTGTTATGATCCATTTTGCAGAATGACCAAAATGGACATTTTAATTGCCAAAGAGGAGAGCTGCTGATCTGCGCAGGAGATGAATCAGGATCTGACTATCTACCCAACATGGATCTTTAAAAAGACCTGAATGTCTGTGTCATTGCAATGAGTAATAAATGTCCATAAGCAGTAAACAACTGCCTGATGTGTTGTTATTTTTTCATCAATAAAATCCCACTAGGTCTATTAAGAGATCTGGCCAGAAGGACTAAAAGAGAAGCTACAACATAATCTGAAAAACATTCCTTTGTAAAGTGAAGGCAGGAGGTGAATGATCGGTTGGTTATCTCTGTGGGAGAGCCAAATGTTTACACTCCTTATACTGAGTAACACACAGCTCAATGATGTGTGTGTGTGTGTGTGTGTGTGTGTGTGTGTGTGATAAAAAACAGTCTGAGCAAATGCATTGGCAAAAGAAGAAAGGCAAGAGTATGACAGAAGCACAGAGCGACACACTGGGAGAGAGGACATAAAAAACAGAGGAATCAAGTGTTGAATCGTGAGGACAAAAGGTCAATTCAGTCACATGATTGAAACCAGGAAACGGACAAGTGTTTTCAATCCAGCTGCTTCCTTAATCTTTACAGCACAGAAGAAACTAAGCCTTTAAGACTTTATGGACTGACTTATCAATGATGATAGAAAACCAAGTGGAACATGTGTGAGTAAAGACTGTAAATACTCGATGTCGGTCGGTTATGGTGTTACGCAGAGTTCAGATTGACAACCTGACTGTAGCAGTTTTAAATGAAGACAGGGCAACAGTAAACCTGTACCTGAGCTGATCATTATGAACTCACTTTATGAAATATTAATAATTGTTTACCTTGTTTGATCACTTTAGTTTAGTTTAGTCCATGCCATTCATTGCTGTTTGGTTCAGGTCAGTATTATAATATTGTCACTGTTTCTCAGGGTCTCCACAGCTCAGGAGTGTCAGAATGGGATCTCTATGGACCTCTTCCTGCATCTTTCACTCATACCAGCTGTGAGTCCGTCCGTTTAACATGGAATCTGAATATATGGCTGGAGAAACCCCGAACCATGTGTCTCTAAACCATCAGCTTTCATGAGCCATAAATAACAGCTAGCTTTGAGACTTTAAACCAAATAAAAATCCAATGGGTTTTATTTTTTTAACTTAATTTAGGAACGGGAATTTTCTAAACCAAAAAGACAAAATCACAAATACTAGGGATAGATGATTGATGATTACACATGGGTTCACAGTATAATCAAATGATAGTGTGTCTAGGAACACAGAACAACTACATTTTGGGCCAAATTAAAAATAACCTCAATTAGTAACACACAAATGAATTTGAAATGTATTTGTATTAATCTAACTTCAATTTGATCTGAAAAAACTGTTCAAAGTTTATCAACTTTAAAAAAAATGCTTCAGTTGGTAACACATAAATTAATTAAGTTTTTATCACAAATCAAGTTAATAAGTTAGATAAAAGTTGAATAAAGTAATAATTTTAGTAATTTTTTTAAGTTGGTTAGACAATTCTACTTTCACCCTTCAATTCAGTGGATTATCCTGCCACCTCAAACATACAATAAATATCAATTTATTTCCACTTTCACGCAGTCAGCGATGCAAACAAAGCACTGTTCCAGTAAGTTTGTTAATGCAAAGATTTCTTGTCCTCCAGGTGCTGATTGTAGGGATACTCTCATTCCTTCAGAAAAGAACCCAGAGACTGGGCATTGACCACAGACTGCCCTTCCTGAGGGGACGTTTTGCCATTGTAGTGTAAGTTTAGTCGAGACAAAGTAAAAACAGCAATATGTGTCTCAATCCCATAGCTATGGGCCCTTAAGCCACATGAGCAATATGGCTTTGTTTGTGTTTATGGTATTTTGTCGTTACTGTGCCCCAGGCCTTTGGATACTATAGGTAGCCTCAGTAATCGTTGGTCCTATGGATTTGCATTTGGTGCCGTGTCCTCCACCGTCCTGCTGCTCTTCTCTGAACGGTACATCCCGTTCACTGTCCCACCCTGGGCTAGAGGTACCCCCACTGTTTATTATTGTTATCCAGACTCTATATAAAAACCTATAATTTAACCATGTTGGCTGATGTTTCCTGATCATTCTCCGCAGCTATAGTGTATCTGATTGGAGCTTTAGAGGTGGGCCTGGCCTATTTCCCTTTCTTTGCCTGCCTGTCCACACCTTTCAGAGCAGCTGGGGCAGTCCTGGGAATACTCTACTCTCTGTCCTGGTAAACAATCATTATATGTTCAAACACAAGTCTCACAATGTAGATCAGCACAGCAAAAGGTTTATTTCACCTGTGTGTTTGCCTTTAAATAGCATGTAAAAGCATGCAACACTTCCACAATATATAAAAAGGTTGGGCTGTATGGACAGATGAATGGCTTATAAAAAGCCTTAGAAAACACATTGCATCTCTCTGCACTTCTCTGCAGGATCATCGTTACAGTCTGGGATATGTTCACCTGTCCTGGTGGTAAGGTGGGTGAGTATAAAATATATCAGTGTAAATATTCCTGTTGCAGCATGGCTTCTCCCAAGCAACCAGCCTTCTCCACCCAGTTTCAGCCCACCACACCTAAATATAAAACATTTATTTATTTATTGGTATTTTTGTTGAAATCGAAAAAAAAAAAATCAATGAATTAATAACTTTGTGTGTATGATTTTAAAGATTCTGGGTAAATACCAGAAGATTATTTTCGAGTGGCCCTGCGTCCTCTCCCTCATCTTCCTGTTGGGTCGATTTTCCTACATGTTGGTTAAAGCTGTTCGAATACATCTGCAACTGGAACAGGAGGTCAGCATAACAAATCTTTATTTGATACATCTTAGATAATTAACAGATTGACAACTTGCTGTACAGTAGTGGATACAGTGATAGATTTTTCTATCTGAATAATACATTGAATCTGCTGCCAGGACCCGGAAGAGCTGATTGAGCAACACCAGATGCTGCATGTTAAGAGCCTGCTGAGGAAAACACCTGCACGCAGGTAGAATGCACACTCATGCACTAATGCGTGGGGATTTTCACTTCTATCACTTGTTAAGGGTTCCACCATTTCTGCATTAATTATTATGTTATGCAAGTTTACCATAACCTTTTTCATCTCTTTTTTACTAACCTTTGAGTCAGCTATATATATCATTCATTAATAAGTATTTAAATCAAGATACAGAGTTACAACTTTGAGATTTTCTAAGTAAGATGAGTATTAACAGAAATGGAGTTGGAGACTGAAAATCCATCAAAGTGAAAATTATATCTGTCTAAACTCGACCCTTCCTTCTGTGTTGCAGTAAGCCCCTCAGCTGGTTCCAGCGCAGAGTGTATGAGTGGGACCCCTACTTCAAGTTCCCCAACAGGATCATCGGCACTACCATTATATCCCTTATAGGCCTGTATACGGTAGAGAAAGACATATCTAAACCAAATAGCTCATCCATACACTTTGTTTGGGAAAAGTGTTACGGAAAACATCTCATCTGTGCATCTGCTGTCTTTTTGTCATTATTCTAGATGACCCTGGTAGACTACAATCTCAGCAATGTGGTTTTTGACAAAGCAGAGAGTTGGAAGAATACACTCAAAGAGCTGGTTACTTCTTGTAACCAGACTGAAGCTCTGGGCACCTTGATACCACAGCTAGAAGAATTCATCGATGTGGCCAGGAGTGAGTTGGCCTGCGCCCTCCACTAACAGTCTGTTGCATCCATTATCTGTGTGATCAATGCTCCATTCATCAGACATCAGACAAGTTACATCCTACTGCCTTGATTCTGAACATTTACAATTAGAAAAAAGCTAAAAATCAACACCAATTATTTATTTTTTTAGTGTATTTTTTGGAACAGAAAGATAACCCCCATATTAACCTGTACAGAGGACAGAGGAACACCATCATTTGTAGTCATAGTTAACTAAAACTAAACAAAAAAAGTAACACAATGTGTGAAAAAAAGCTTTTAGTAAACTGAAGTAAAAATAAAAACTACTAAAGACTTCAGAAAAACTGAAATTATGTTGTGTACTTGCAACGGTAAAATAAAATAAAAATTTGGTCAAATTTGTCAGGACAACAAGCATGAGGAGGTATTGGTGGATATATTTATTAAGACTGCGATGTCTGTATGACTTGAACTTGTATTGTAATACCTGATATCTTAATAACTGACCAATACCCCCATATTAAAATTTTAAAAAACCTAAAACTAACGAACGAAATTAAAAATAAGAAACTGTAATAACTGTTAGTCATTTATTTTTGATGGTCAAGAAGACTTAATGATACACGAAGTAAAGTTAAGTCAAGCCAGGTGTTGTTATTTCTTTCTTTTATTCCAGAGGCTTGGCTCGCTACCACCATCTTTGCTAGTCTCAACACCTTGGCCTACACCTTCCATGTCTTGAAATGTTACAGGTAAGATAACTAAAAATATCTGAAATATACAAAAAAGTACTCAAAGGTTAACTCACAAATGTACATTTTAAATCTTTGGACTGGAATTTCAAAAAAGTAAATGAACTAATTTAGTTTATGGGAGATAAGATGAAATTTCTCACCCAGTTATCCAAACTCCATGAGTGACATGGTTTACTGTCGCCACAGAAAACACTTGAAGAGACTGTGGAAAGGGCAGAAG
Source organism: Morone saxatilis (assembly GCF_004916995.1). Taxonomy (NCBI): domain Eukaryota; kingdom Metazoa; phylum Chordata; class Actinopteri; family Moronidae; genus Morone; species Morone saxatilis. The sequence goes on along the minus strand of NW_023339729.1, from coordinate 10,232,787 downwards.
AGTTTTCTCCCTGAGAAGTTTCACAACCCTAGCCCTGCTGTCAGCGTAGTAAGTAACACACACAAACACACACACACACACATCAGATGGTTCCAGGGCAAATCAAATTTCAGCTTGGCTCTCAAGACTCAAAATCAGCATTCACAAGTGTTACATTGGCCCCAGTTTAAATGTGTTTCCAGGTCATGGTATGTGTGTTAGCGTATGATCTACATATTTTATGGAAGATTTGATCCACATATTTTGAACCATAAGGCCTCTGCACCACACCAGCTATGCAAACACTTCATAATAATCACAATTTGGTTCTGTCTCTCAGCCCTCGTAATGAGGCTCCCAGAGTGGAAAACAGGCTCTACCAAACACACACATTTGCAAGTGTCTGAAATGTTTTAAGTGTGTGAGTGTGGATTTTAATGTTTTAAGTATGTAGAGTGTATGGGTATAAACACACAAACAAGTTTTCTCACTGAATTTTCACAGGCTTCCATCACAAGATACTCTGGGTGGCAAATAGCGTTCACGCTATGGGGTAAGCTTTTCAGCTTTTCAGAAAAACATGAAGAACTGACATGTACATGCTTTCAAACCAGAAACAGCAGCTGAGCAGATGTTCTGTGTTATGGGATTTCCTGCTTTTTCTCAACTGACACCGTAAGTGAGACCATTTCATTAGTCTAGAGGGAGAGAATGAGGGAGGAAGTTTCACTTAACGGGGAGTTTTAGGCAGTAATTAACTTTTCAGTGACCAGGCCCATGTAATGGAGACCGTTAAGTAAGTTCAACTCATTTTAGAGGTGCCTGTAAAACCATGCAAACCTCTCAGAGATAATGTCATTGGAGTCCCATGATGCTTTAAGTGGGGCTTCATATACTTTTCCAGACTGACGAGAAAATAGTGTTGAGAAAATCTCAAAATACCTGTCATTTTGTTATTTGTTATATGACAAATCCAAACAAGATCCGAACAGCTGTAGCAGACCTTCAGAAACCCACATCACATCACACCCTTAGACACATTTTAGTGTCTTACTAACAAATGTGTTTGCAGGGTAATGCTTCACTCAACCAGTGCATTTGTCGATAGCAGCCATGTTTATATTGGTTGTATTTGTGCATATTTGTTAATGCCCTATCACACAGAAAAGAATAGTTTGGAGAATGGAACAGATTTATTTTTTTTAAGCTGCACAGTCCTACTGCATGAGTAAAATATTAAGATAAGCAACATTAATACAGACATATTATGTGACATAACTGGATGTCTCTTCTGCATTTTCTTTTCAGGCTACCTGATTGTCCATTTTATCCACTTCCTGTTTGCTCTGCTGTTCGTCTATTTGCTGGTTCTTCCTATACAGCATGGGAGAGTACTGAGCCTGCTCAGCAACCTGGGAATTATACTGTAAGGCTGCTCTCCCTGTGGTTGTGGATTTATTAATGGATGGCTAGATTGATTTTATCTCTCCTGTGTCTCTCAGTCTGACCATCGGTCTGGTGATGGCCCTGGTGATTCTCCAGATTATTCTGGTTCAGATCTTCTTCCTTCAGGACAAAATGTCTCCTACCGATAAAAACAAACCTCTGGCTCTCAACAACAGGTGGGTAGAGGGAGGGAACTCACAATAAAACCAAGGTCCTCTTTTACCAGCAAACACTGTTGAAAAGTGCTGGTGATGAAGGCCAAATGTCATGCTAAAGCCATAAACATGCACTCTCTCACTTACTCAGTAGTGTGATAAACAAGTAGCTAAACAGAGCTTTAATGCCCATGTGTCAAATGTTAATAGAACAAGTGAATATGATTGAAAGTAAATCCATACGGTGTAGTAACTTTCTCCCCCACCTCTTCAGGAAGGCGTTCCACTGCTTCAACTACTTCTTCTTTTTCTACAACGTGGTGATGGGAATCAGCAACTGCATATTGAGGTTGCTGTGCAGCATTGTGGTGGGAACATGGCTGGTGTCCCGCATAGACCGGACCATTATGCAGAGAGGATATGAAGGCATGGATGCAGGTAAGCTGAACTCCAAATGGGATGTACAGTTTGTGTGACAAAAGAGAAATATTGTTTTAACAAATTAAGAAGAACTGATTTCCAGAGTCACCACAATAAAATATTACAGTCAAACCTAAGCTAACCCTGGTTCATCAGGGTTCAATTATACATTGAGACTTTGATTCCTCCTGGAGTATTTTAGTCTGCTGTGTCCACCTTTTCCAGTAGATGGCAGCATTTCACTGAGCATCAGTGGAGTTCGTGTAAGATAAAAAGTTAGTGTGATAACTGGGAGGGAAAATGTTACATCCTGTAGAGTATTTACTAAATGTATGCTTCAGTCATGGATTTTGATAACTGCCAGTAATACATTTAGTTCAATTTTTAGACGATATTTTATAATAGAAAAAAAGAAATAGAGAGAACACTAATGCTATTTGTGACAGCTGGGAACAACTTTCCTGGGCAATAAATGAAAATATGACAGAGAAAAAAAATTTTTACATTTGAACTTTATAAAAACCAGCCATACATTTGTTGTTGTTGACAACTAAACATCTGAAACACTTCAGGTTGTAGCATATAATTCACAGTCATGCATCTGTTAGTTTTTCCTCAGTTGTGCATCGTCCACATATTGTTAAAAACACTGTAAATGCAGTGTTTCTTTCTCATATACATTAAGGTGTGTATATCCAACAGTATTTCTTGTATGTTCCAGGCTACAGTACTTGGATTGGGATGATCTTTGCTGACCACTACCATAATAATCCAGTCATGGTGTGTTTCTGCCAGCTGCTGGTCTCCAAAACGCCAGAGAAACAAACTGCATCTTCATACTCCACATTCAGCAACACGCCATCTGGTCAGTAGTGTGTGTGTTTGTAGCTGTTATATGAACAATCATCCACAGATTACCACTAATGCACTGAGCTTGTTACCAAACTAGTATCTTCTTTTAAATATTTCACTTTATTGCATTTATGCAGATTTGTTTGATCTTGCCAAATTTAATCTAACACAGATTTATGTTTTTATCAGAATAAGTCTTTTTTAAAATTGTTTGTGGATTTGTTTTTTCATTCATAATTTTTTCTTAATTTCCAGTTAATTAACTTAAGACTTTTTTCCAGAGTCCTCTGTGAATAGCCGTGCCAGGAGGCGTTGGATGTTGTTCTATTGTTTACTGAGGAACCCTCATCTGATCCTACTCAGAAAGCACCACCTCTCCTCATCTTCATCACTACAGACACCATCATCTCACCAGTCAGAAGCAGTGGTGCACGCCTGGGTCATGGCATCTCAAACACAGAGTCGCCAGGCAGTGTCACAGTCACCACCGGAGATCATTGTCACACCAGCAGAAAACTGTTGAAGAAACATTTTTCATTGATTATGATCTCATTAAAAATTTATTATTGGAGGAACTCAATGTTGTAGAAGGAGAACTGACAAGTTTTCAAGTTTTTTCAAAGGCTGACATTTCAAAAAGGTTTGGCAAAGTCAATGAAGCTGATGCTGTTTCTTGTCACCAAAACATACTTCACTGACAGCACTCCTAAGGGAAACACTAACATCTGACTGACAAGATATCATTTAATTAATATGATCAATTATTTGCACATAATCATAAGCTTTAACATCTATTCCACAAATAGATATCTCTCTCTCAACTTTTTTTATTTGTTCAAAATTTCTTGAGCTGCACAACACAATTAATCTGCACTGAACTACACAGTCATTCTAGGTTTGTGTCATAAAATGTAAACTGGTATATAAATATTTATGCATGCTGCTGTATATTCTCAATAAACTTTTGGACAAAGAAAAAAAAAAGACTTGTATTTGAACACTGTAAATATAACTTTGCTGGACAAGCAAATGCTTTCAGTTGGAAATGGTTAAAGCTGTTGGTGTGATTCACTTTAAATTGTAAGTATAGTGTCCATCATTTGGAAGTTTAAGATTTCCGACAGCACTTAAAAGCAGCATATTTTCGCAATTC
>NW_023339729.1:10221170-10228759 GCF_004916995.1 Morone saxatilis | reverse complement strand
AAAAAAAAAAAAAAAAAATCCATCGACCGTTTACTACAAGATTTATAAGTGGATCACAGTTGGGGCATTTAGCTAGTTAAACGTGTATTTGATTTATTTGTGTCATATGTTTAACAAATAAATTGAGATAAATAAAAACGAAGCTGACCGGCCGTGACCTTAACAACGAGTGGGCGTGGCCGTGCGCGTGGTTTTGAATGCGGTGAAAGAGGACTACGGCAGTTTGACTGACGCTTTAGTTACAATTACAGGTAATGTAAACGAGGAAACATCTTAATCTGTCGTGACATTCGAGCTCACATTGAATATATATTTTCAGTTAGTTTGTAAAAAGGTAATTTGTGGGCCAAAATAAACTTTATTTTTACGGCTAACTGCAAACAACTGTTAGCCGTTAGCCAGCGCCCACATTGTTCGACGGTAAACGTCCGTTGATGAACACCGTCCTTTCTTTGTGACTTTGTGACTGAGGAAAGTTTAATAATGGATGTCCAACGTTACGACAACTTGATGTGACATTGAAAGTCGATGTACAACAATTTCCCCCAGTGGTTTAAGACACAATGTGTGCCTAAATCTACATTTTTACAGCAAACCTCGAAGACCAACTCTGCAGTCTTTAGCTACATGCTACAGTCCGCGTGTTAAATCAGGTTAATAATAGCTTGCATTGTGCCATAAAATGCTGCTTTCTATATGCGTTTAACTTAAATTAACATTGTTCAGCTCTCATTTTTATGTACTGACACACAAACACCCCCCCATGTGCGTCATGTTGCCTTTGTGTCTTGGTTTTACTTAATAAATGTAAGTTAATATTAGCTCTAATAGGCTTGACAATGCGTATGGCCATGACTGTAATACAACAGACACAATGCTTTGAAAACACTACAATGGATAAAAGCTACAGCACAAACAGCCTTTTCACCCAGTTAGAGAGTTACTGCCACAGATGTTTCCTGTGCATTTCTAACCCCACTGATTTGTATTTGTGTCTCTTTTTCAGTGTATATTTTCCAAGATGTCAGACAGCGAGTCCATAAAAAAGATGTTACGGTCTGTGCTGCAGTCCAGTAAGACCGGCGTGTCCGTGAACAGCCTCCAGTCAGAGTACCGGTCACTGTGTGGAGAAAACATCCCGCTGAAGAAGCTGGGCTACTCAAAACTGGAGGACTACCTCAAGAGCATCCCCTCTGTGGTCCGCCTTGAGTATCGCATGGGTGAGGTGAGGGCTGTGTGTCTCACCTAGTTGTGAATAGACTTAATCTGACGCTGTGTAACATTGATTTATTCTTCTCCATCCGTACATGGTCAGCTAGCACCAGCACAGAGTTGAGAAACAAAACAGTTTGTACTTCATCCTCGTTTGAGTTTTACATGAAGTGTAACAATGAATCTGCTCTGTAGTTAAAATGCTTCGCTGCAGTGTGTCAGGAGACCGCTCACATTGCTGAGCTGGTAGCCAAGCAGAAGTGCTCCAAGAAATCTGGTCGCTCCCACGTTGTCAACTGCAGGATGAGATTCAAACCTTCCAACCCATACATGCTCAATGGTAGGAGACACTTGAACATTCAGCTTTGTTTCTTACATCAGGGCTCTATCTATCCAAAGGGCTTCATATTCAGAGCCAACACCTTTTAAACACTCATTCCCTGTATGCTACCTCCTTTTTGCACTCTAACCTGACCTCTTGTCCCCCTATTCCACATTTGAAGTGAGACCAAGGTCCTCTCTCCGCCAGCCCTCTGCTGCTGGTTCCTCTAACTGGCTGGCAAACCGCTCTCGGTCCTACGGCGGACACCGAGGCTTCAGTGCCGCAGGAGACTACAGGTGAACAAATGAGCATTAGTTGCACTTAGTCTTACCATTTACTTGTTGTCAGGTAACACGGCTTCTTTTTCACATACTACTTGTGGCGTTTCCCTTCTTTAACTAACATTTTCTGTCACTTGTGCTTTAAAGACTCTAATGGAATTTATTCTTCTGCCTCTGCAGGCAGTTGGACCACAGGTTGAGCTCCCTCACCCCTGTTGAGCACAGACAACCGGCTCCTCAACCAGCTGTAAAGCCATGTGTAATGCCTGTCAGGTGAACAAACACATAACCTGGTTCTTCTATATACAGCATTCATTTGGGGCAGTTATACAGTTTGAGTGTATGACTCATAACCACATACATATAAAAGTTAGTATGCTGACACCGCCTTTTAATATAATGTAATTATTATTTTAATGTGTTAATGTGAATATGTGGGTTTAATGAATGTCTGAAAACCAGCCCCACTAAACCAACCTGTTTTAGGAAGGAGAAGAGCTTCACAAACTGCCAGAAGCCAAGAGGTATGTGGGACCTTCTTGGAAATGAAGTCTTCCAATGATTAAATGATTTATAGGGGATTTTTTGTAGGAAAATATCAAATTGCTAGAATATATTCTAAATGTTATATCTTGTTTCATATTTCCAGGGTTTTCACCCTTTCAGAATTACTTCTGTTGATCAGCTAAAACAAATCTGTTAATATTGTGAATCGGCAACACAGAGTCGCTATCTGTGCGAAAAAATGCTTACAAAATACAGCTACACAATTCATTCATGGCCTAAAATAGGTCAATATTTAAATAATATTTAAATGAATCCAAAACAATTTAGATAATGTACTCGTGAACTGAATACCTGCGTATGGCGGACCCATGATCACACAGGGACTCACTATACAAGGGATCAAATTAATGCTTTATATAAAATTAAGTCTTTATTGGCCCCAATAATGATTTAGCAGATCAACTTAGTTGTTACATCATTGCGTCGCTGTTGCAAGAAGATATTTGAAGGGGTATAAAAGAGGCCGCTGAAACCTTTTGCACTTGTCCCCGGGGAAGTGACTTACTGTTTACTGATGTCAGCATTTGTTAACCTTTCCTCTTCCTCTAACACAAACATTTCACAGAGAAGCCTCCTGAACAAGTCCCCAGGACTGACCAATCAAAGGTACAGAAAAACATTGCATTGTATTTTGTGTTGCAAATCAAAGAGTAAATCCAAATTGAGTTGCATAGCCAGCTCTGTGTTTATGTACAACTAAGAAAGAAACAGGCTCTACTTGTTGCTTTTATATTTGGTCTCTTAAAAAGCAAAAGTTCACTAAATTCCTGTTTTAGACCAGCCCTCACAAAGTTTCTTCTTACGTGTTTCTTTTTATAAAATAAAATGTTCTGAAATAAAAAGAAGACTGTAAGAAGATAATTTATCAGTGCTCTCCTCTGTTTGCCACAACCCAATAATGTCACAGCAGTTGTTTTCCATGATCTATTTTAATTAGTTTGTTTTGTACTTATCTGTGTGTTCATTTTATTATTTTGAATTGGGATTTTAAAAAGAAATCTAATCTCAGTCAAAAAAGCAACAGGACATACTTGTAGTGATCAATCTTGTGGCATCTCCCCATGCAGTCTTGTCTGTATGACGTGGAACTGGTGCAGAGCAGATTCATTCAGCTCATGGAGAAATACTACAGTGGATTGTGGATGTCGAAACTGTCACAGGTCTACAGTGAAATGTTCAATCAGAAGCTCCACCCTCAGGCGCTCGTAGATCTGGAAAAGTGGACACACATCTGTATGGTGAGTCAGTCATTTTTATTTGTACATGTGCGACCAAAATCTCATATCCTGACCAATAAATAGTTTATACGTATATAAAATGACCTCATACAAAGGCCTATTTCTTATCGCATTATGAATGAACTGTTGATCGTTTCTCATTTAACAACCAGCCTCCTCCAAAAGGCTCAACTGCCTTTGTAAAAAATAAATCACTTATGAAAAATCGAAAATGCGAGTTATGTCTTTTAGGTGAATTTATAAAACACAGTGCTGGAGAGAAACATAGAGGGGCGGGGCAAGCCACTGTGTGAGGAGTGGAGCAGAGTGTTTGTGTGTGTATGGGGAGAGAGAGAAAGCAAGGCGAGCAGATTAAAGTAGCTTGTGAGTAAACACTGGTGAAACACTGCTTTGCATTGCATTCCTGCTTCATCAACGTCTTCAGAGCGCATATTAGAGTGATTTGGGACACAACAAAATTAATGATAAAACATCATCTAAAAACAATAGGTGTTCCCTTCTCCTTTGTCGCACACGCCCCCGCGGCCGGCCACTCCCGCGTTCGCTAATTTCACTTAACAAGTACATGGGAACGCCTTAACCTTTCATATTCTACAGCTGCTACTATTTGATTTTCACCTTTTACACGAAGACACTGATCGAACATTATTTCACTTTTAACAACACTGCTTACCAACTACCAATCTCGAGGGTTCGCTCGACGGTTTTCTTTTTAATCCCGGCCTCGCTCTTCAACCCTCTTATAGGGTTACGATCTCTTTCCTTCTGTCTCTGGCTCATCTGGCCTTCACAGGTGGAGAATTCTCCCAGCAGGTGCCGAGCGGACCGCCTCATCTACCCTCCTCTGCCTCCTAAGTCTTCTATTGTCCCGAGACTTAGCACCACACCTCCAACGTCACCCACTGACTCAAGCACCATCACCACACCCATTTCTTCACGTCCCTCGACACCCGAACAACCTTCCAGTCCCCTCCTTCACTCCCCTGTTCCTAAACCTAGAGAGTCCCCCCAAAACCCTTTGGCTAAGCCTACCTTCATTTTTCCTCCTCAACATGTATCTGCCTCTTCGGTTACGTTGCGCAGCCCTGCCCGCAACCCAGCTCTCGCTCCCAGATTGCCCCCTTGTATCAATCTTGCAGTAAATGCCAATGGTGGATGTAAAGATCGTCAGAACTTACCTGTAACTACCCTCAACCACAAACAAAACACTCATTCATCAGCCCATACCCGGACTTGCCCTGCATCAACCAACGCTCCTCCATTGGCTTCCTCTCTCCAACCTGGCCCTGACATTTTACCCCTTTTGAAGGTGACCTTCTCCCCCACCTCCGATTCTGCCCCTCGTCCTACCTCAAAATCTCCTGCTGTTGTGTCAGCCGAAGCGCGTCAGAGAATAAAGGAGCTTCTGTCTAAGTACAGTCACGGTCTGTGGGCCCATGCTTTGCCCAAACTCTTCATGGACACATACAAAATGTCATTCCCCGAACATATCATGGACAACTTGTCTCTCTTGCTGGACATATGCACCGTGGAGTACCCCATACCACATGACAAGAAGAAGGTAAGTGAATGGGATTGCACAGCATGTACCAGAGTTTACACAATGTACAAGTTAGGTTAGTCTTAATGAGTAGTGTAAAGTTACACACCTATTGCTCAGACCAGTGATAAATTGGAATGATTGGTTTGGAGAAATTGGAGTGTTTCCAACAGTTGTGATACTGATTTTGTCTCTGTCACCTTTAATACCGCAGGGAGCTCAGGGACATCTTTCCTGTTTACCCGTTTACCTTCAAATATTTGTATTTATTAATGTGTTTGTCATTTATGCACTTTCCTGTGTGTCAGGCCATCCTGTATAACTCCTTCAAAGTTGACATGGAAGACACAGACGACCAGAAAAGCCAGAAATGCAGAAGCCCTCCCCTTCCCTCTGGTCTGGAGGTCCTGGGATCTGTGGAGCCTACCTATCTGGTTCTTCCCTCAGAGCAGTACCCCTCTGTGCTGATTACTGATGCCAAGAGCAGCAATGCTGTTACTGTGAGGTGAGCTAAAAACAACTTGTAACATGGTACACAGTGATTCAAACTTTAAAAACTAAGTTAAAACTTTGTGAGGAATTGTTCATCGCAAAGTATTAGTGAGTGTGCTGTTATGTACCAGGTTACTGTTTTTGAACACTTCCATGGACAGATTGAGAGAAGCTGAAAAAACATTTGTGTGTCTGTTCAGGTATGTAGGTGAGAACTACTCCAATGCTCAGGAGGCCATGGAGGACACCATGCACTCCTTCTACAGCCAAAGCTCCACCCACCGTCCTCTGTCTAACCCTGTTGTTGGTCAGCTCGTAGCAGTCAAGGGGGAGGATGGAGACGACCTGGCCAGAGCTCAGGTCATGGAGGTTATGGCCCCTAACAAGGTCAAGGTAACTCATTTAGTTTGTAGTAAACGGTAGTGTTTTTACTTTAAAAAACATAGTTTTGTTAATCAGCATCAAAAAGTGTAAATACATTCACTGTAACACAAATTCCAAGTGGTGTGAATGCCGTTTCAGAGCTTCATGATGGATTTGGTTCAGAACTGTAGACTTTGGGGGATTCTGCCCTTGAACAGGGACACCGCTCAGTTTATCGGAGGAACACATTTGGTTGCTACAGAACTGGTCAGTGTTTTTGCAGCAGCAGAGCTTTTGTCGGTCTGTTTGCCAGGTATACTATGTGGACTACGGCTTCTCTGTGGAAACCAGTGGGACTAATCTGCTGGAGCTACACCAGGACTTCCTCTCTCTGCCATTCCAGGCTACAAACGTTCGACTTGCAGGTACAGAGAAGATTAGGAAATGACTTTAGGACTCGTACTTACGTAACTAATGTAGGTGAAAAATGTTTACATTAGCTAATGAATGTACAACATACTGTAGGTCCGAGGTCACTAATAGCCCTGCTTCTCTCGTCCTCCCTCTCCCTCTTCCTCCCTTCCTTCTCCCAGGTCTAGATGCATTCAGCTCCCATCCCCTGGTGCTGTCCTCCTTGGACAAGTTGGCAGTGGGAAAAATCCTGCTAATGGAGACATTAGAGCCGTGTCAAAAGAATGAGATTCCGGAGGCAGTGCTGTACGACACTTCGCAGGATGACGACGTCAACATCAACTCCACCTGCCTGAAGGCTCTGCAGGACAACACCATGAACAACCCTCTGACTGTAAGGATGCATGTATAAAGCCAAGCAGCAAATGAGCAGTTTCATATGGTTTAGCAGGATTTATTCAGTTGGAATTAAAATCAGCAGCTTGTCAACCATGATTGTGAGGTCCTCAATGTTATCAGTCCCCCATCTATTATCTAACATGAATCTGTCTGTTGCCTGTAGGTAAATGCAACCTATCAGGAGGTGTGTGTCACAAATGTGTGTGCAGATGGTATCATCTACTGTCAGCTGCCCTCCAGAGGGACCGCAAGACTCAGCAAGTTACTGAAAGAAACAGAGGCCTTCTTCACGTCCCAGGTACACAAAACTTCAGACTTGTATAAAAACATTTGCCTCAACACTTAACAGTGTCGGACATTTTAAGTTTTACAGTTATAGTATAGTATAGTAGGAGTATATAGAATACTATTATAGTTTTTAGGTGTCTGTTCAGTGTGCTGCTTGATGCAGAGAGAGGCTGTTTAACTTCATGACTTTACAAAGCAATAGTTCATAGTGCATTATAAAAACAAACTGCAAGTTAAGATCTACACATTGTTTTTGTTAAGAGTCGAGCTTGTGGCGATGGAGCCAGGCAAATAGGGTTAAACAGTCATTCAGATGCGAAGTGATAAAAGTGACTTGGATTACTTTATCCAAATATTTAGAGCAAGAGGAAAACTCACTGTATCACAAACACAATACTGTTGCCACACATCTCTGAAACCTTTCGAGCATGTTCCAGCCGATGCCACATAGGCGTTTTGCCTTTAAAAGCTGATGA
>NW_023339729.1:10217828-10221156 GCF_004916995.1 Morone saxatilis | reverse complement strand
TCATCAGCTTTTAAAGGCAAAACGTCAGCAGACGTCCCTGGCTGGGGTCAAAGTTAAAAACCCTCTGATTCCTAACACATTTTCTACATCACTTCATGTTTGATGCATTTGTTCATACACAACTCCAAAAATCGTCTGTGGAAAGACAGATGGTCTTTATAATTGTGTTTTACCTACCAGATGACATCCGAGTCTCTGGTCTCCAGACCCTTCAGTGGCAAGTTCTATCTTGCCCGTTACAAAGGAAAGTGGTCCAGAGTGGAGGTAAGAACAGAATCATTCAAATCTATTTTTTTAAAGGCTTAAATTAAAAAGCTAACAGTTATTTTAGACATTGAGAGTACTGGGATAGCATATTGTTACAGTTTCAAATATGACAGTTTGAGGTCATATTTCTTTGGCAGCCACTCACGTGTTGCTCTGCTTGTTTTCAGATCACCAACATGTACGGCAACCGAGTGATGGAGATCCTCTTCATAGACTTGGGTCTCCCAGCAACTGTAGAGGTCACTGATCTCCGAGAGATCCCCCCTCCTTTCCTCAAAGACTTCACCATCATCCCACCACAGGTCAGTTGTTTTAGTGTGTGTTGTGGGAGTTAATCCACCTTAATCTTCTACCAAGCAAATGGTTGGAGAAGCATCTTTTCCTCTGTTCGCTGATTTAAAGCTTCTCTCCATAATGCATTGTTTCAGGTAAGGCATGTCCTTGAAGTGAGGGGCATACAGTTGTTAGGGTTCAGGCATCTACTGTGCATTAAGACATTTCCAGAGGATTGTAAAGTGCTGAGATTTCAAACTGTGAGACTACTGTTTGTCAGCCTTCAGTGTTGATAGGCTATCACTTGTGATGTGCAACCAGTCAGATATTGCTGTGGGTAGGACACTGAGTGAGACTACAGTGTGTAGTATTTTTGGAAAAAATGGAAAAGCTTAAAGTACTTGAAAGTCGTTTTTAATTTTGTAATGTCTATGAACCCTGGATAAAGTAGTTGTAACACACACATATAGGTTCATCTTTTGTGTGTGTGTGTGTGTGTGTGTGTGTCGTTGCTCCCTCCAGGCTATCAAATGTCGCCTGGCTGACCTCACAGTTCCAGAGGGAGACTGGAGACCTGAGGCCGTTCTGTGGGTGAAGGAGGCTGTCCTGGGCTCTGAGGACTGTAAAATGAGGGTAACATACTTAAACACCTGTTACATAAAGTTAAACCACAGTCATGTGGTGGCAACTCTGTGTATTAAAGCATGCATACACGGTCAAGAGGTTCAGTTGTTGACCAAACATCAGAATGAGGAAGACATTAGAAGTGACTTTGACCTTGGATTGATTGTTGGTACCTAATGAGTATCCATAAATCCGTGTCACGAAGCACACATCATCTCAAGCTGGTTCAGTTCAGTGTACTCCAGTGTTCTCCACCGTCAACAGCTCTCAGTCTTGTAGAGCACCTTTGGAAACAGGAGATTGACTGCATGAACATACAACTATCTCATGCTGTCATGTCAACATGCAGCTGTAAGGCCATATTCACACCAGATCTGCTGTTTGTTAGTATTAAATTGTACCTAATAAAGTGGCCACTGAGTGTATGTTGATTATAAAGGCTTGACCGCTTAAAGCAGACTGGCAGTGTATGGTGTAGCAGCAGGCTTACAAGTAAGGCCACGTTTTTTTCTCCCTTTCTTCCCTCATTTCAGATCTTGAAATTAGACAGGCACAGGGGGGACTGGCTGGTCTATATGTACCTCTTCGTCGGTGCTGACAGTCAGGAGCTGGACAAGAGCATCAACCGTCAACTGGCCCAGTCAGAGTTGTGGCACAAACTCACAACACAGAACAACAACACAATCACCAGCAATAACAGCAGTGTGGATACAGGTAGTACTAAGACTAGGAATAAGTCTATTCTGAGTCTGAACAGGTTTTTTTGTTGTTATTTTGGATTTGTATTGAAGCAGATCTACGAGGATTAAACGCTGACGCTGACTCCGTATACATGTGAAGGTGTTTTGCATGTACCTATGTTTTCCAAAATTCTAGGTCTCAGTGCTCTAGTGGAGAAGATGACTCTGGGCAGATCACTCCCAGTCCCCATTGTCAAGGCCTTAATGCAACCTCTTCATGGAACAAAGGACTCATCTTATCCAGACACAAACACCCAAACTGGGATGCAGCCTCTTGTGATGCCTCCTCTACTGGAGCTCCCACAGGTGTGTGGAGACGGACAAACTCTCTCTAGGGGCTCACTTATTGGTTTGTTTTCCAAAAGCAGTCACACAGCTGCAGTTACCGTCCACTCTGTCCGCTGTCTCTTTCCTCCGCTCCGCTAAGCCCTGTGTGTGCGAGTTGGGGCAGCCCCATCGCTGAGAGTTTAACCGCAGGCAAGGCTGCCTCTGCTCAGAGGAGAGACAGCGGTAGAGGACAGACACAGCCACACTCAACACGCTACTACAAGTGCAACAAAAACCCCTTGTACAAAAAAAGACTTGATCAAGACATCCCTATTTTTGACTGTAAAGTAACTAGCTACAGAAATAGAAGGGAGAAATAACAAACCTCAGAATATCTTCATCAGTCAAATAGAAGTTAATAATTAACAAAACCTCACATACACTTAATTTTCCCTCTTCTTTCAGCCTTGTCAGAATATAGATGTGTTTGTGCCAGTGGCCTGCCACCCTGGTTACTTTGTGCTGCAGCTATGGCAGGATCTGCATAAGCTGGTGGTGTTGATGGGGGAGATGATCCTCTACTACAACCAGACAAGGAAGGCCAACACAGCCACAAACATCCAGAAAGGAGAGATCTACGCTGCCAGAATAGACAAAAAGTAGGCGATGAATGCGTTTGCCCCTGACGCAAACCTTACATATATCAGACCTGCTAACAAAATATAAAAACTGATGGTTGATGGTTAAACTGATGCCTGTCTCTACCCTAGTTGGCACCGTGTACAGGTGAAGGGGGTTCTGGCCAATGGCTTGGTTTCTGTCTATGATTTGGACTACGGAAAACATGAGCTGGTCCGCACTACTCTGCTCCAGCCTCTGATAGAGGAGTTCAGACAGCTGCCCTTCCAGGCTATCACTGCACAACTGGCAGGTCAGTTTCATTTGAATTCTCTTGAAGTGGTTTTACTAGTTGAACAATGTTATTTTATTTTTAACAGGTAGTGTAATACACCTATTTTTCAGTTTAGCTAAGTTTGATATAAGAATGAATTATTTTGTAGTCCTCAGATTAAAATGTTGTAAAAATGTCATTTTCAACCCCACTCAAAGCCTAATGTGTAATTGAATTCTTATTAAGTTCTCAATATTAGACAAGC
>NW_023339729.1:10216464-10217820 GCF_004916995.1 Morone saxatilis | reverse complement strand
CAAGCAATCACTTGATCCTTGTCTGCTGGTTCCATACTCCTTCCAGTTTAATTGTACTGAAACATTGCTATAAAACAACTAATGATTATTTTTTATTCTATAAATGATCCACCTTGATAATACGAGGTGGAGCACCTTGGGTTCTCAGTCTGATTACTGATGCCTCCTGCCGTTGGTCCCTGCAGGTGTGACACAGCACCAGTGGTCAGAGGAGGCCTCCATGTTATTCAGGAACCACGTGGAGGATCGAGCACTGGTAGCCCAGGTGGAGAGCGTGCAGGAGGTGTCGGAGGTTAAAGGTGAGCTGTGGGAACGGAGGTTGACCGTTTACCTGGTGGACACCGCAGTGGAGGACAGGGACATTTGGATTCACAGCATCATGGCCGACATCAGCGGTGATCTCTCTTCTGCAGCCTAAGATGTTTCCTCATGCATGTTGGGAAATTAACCAGCAAGCCGACTCTGTGACTGCAAGTATATCTCCCGAAATGTAGTTTTGAACCAACAAGTTATTTTCGAGTTCTAAAAAATGGTGACAATGCTCGGTGAACTTTGGATGATAAACGTCACCCTCTGCCCTTGGTTCATTTCCAGTGTTCTGGATCTTTCTCCCAGTCAGAGACTTTAAAGAAGCTCTTTACATTTGTTTTGGTCATAGTCAGGGGCCATCTGAACTTGACTGAAGATATTGTTTTGTTGAGTTCATTATTTCTGTTACATTTGTCTCAGATGCTGTTAAGTGCAGCTGAAAATTAATTAGGAAGAAGATGGATAACATAACACACCATCAAATGTTACTCTTGTCAGTCTTGGAAGTAATCATTTAGAAACAAACCCAACTCACATTAATTCATCTATTTTAGTTTCTTCAAGTTAATCACCTGTGTGGCATGGTTTGTTGTTTGTGTGTGTGTGTGTTATTTATGACTATTCCCTCGACTAACTTTTGCTTTGCTGTGCCTTATGCATGCAATGGTGAAGCTCATTTTGCACTTAATTTTGTGTGTATATGTTTTTACATTAATCCAACCGAAGTTACTTAACTGCATGAATCTAAGCAGTTGTTAAAGCTTCACTGATGGGAACACCTTGTTTCATATTATCTTGTGTGACTTGACTGAAAAGAATAAGTTGTAATATTTCTAGTGTTGTTTCAACATGAAAAGCTGTTCACAAGGATTTGTTCTATTAAAGCATGTAGTCAAAGGAGGGTGTACTTTTACTGAAAGCTTTTTCAATTACGGTATTTATTTTTTATCAGTGTTCTGACAATGTGATCTGCTATTTCAGGATGAACTGCCAGTGAAATAAAAGGGCTTTACCCATTATTGAATCACTGAATCCTACACACTGGAC
>NW_023339729.1:10207529-10216364 GCF_004916995.1 Morone saxatilis | reverse complement strand
AGATATTTCCCACCAGGCAGGATAACAAAGGCTGCCTACCTGGCCTCATCCTGAGAGAGCAACTCAAATTGTCAGAGTGAATGTGAAATGTCCCTAGAGTATGTCCATTATGGAACATACAGACACAACACTGCTAAAGTTCACTATTGAGCATGTTAAATCAAATGTATTTTAAAAGTGTTGCGAACAATGAGCCATTTTACTTTGGGTTATGTGCCTGACTATTTGTTGGCTGGGTGCAGTAACTTGACTGACTGAGTTCCCCTTGAGACAGGCAGCTGAGTGGTTCCCTCCTGTTTCAGTCTGGTGCTAAGCTAAACTCTCCTCTGCTCTGCCAGAGAGAAAATGCCCATATTTCCCAAAGTGTCTAACATGTTGCTGATAATATGGGCCTACCTCTGTACTTCTACTTATGTAGAACACTTTTGGAGTATCTTACGAACCTCCCACCATGCATTTTTACATTGTAACTTACATTGAAATGAACCGCTACCATAACCATGAAGCTGGAGTGAGTTCAACTAAAAAGCAGGCTATACATTTGAAATCATTTATTATAGCAAATGCCAACTAACCAACTTGTCCGACAATGGGCGCAGTTGCTCTCAATGACATCACTGGAGTGACAGGGCAGCCGTGTTGGGGGGGAGGAGGAGGAGGAGGATCTCTCCCCATAAGTTTACTTTGCCCTTTGCGGGAGATGAGATTGAGCCTCCTGAAACCCGCTGCGAGACGACCAGGGCCGTGGGAGGAAACTCTGAGCACGCTGAAATCGGCTGAATTGAGGATTATCTGCGGGTCATGGACGGTTTCGTGTAGCGGACTTTTCTGTGCGGGTTCCCGGGTTGTGCGCCTGCTGCAGAGTTGACCGCGCAGTGCGACTCCAGGCGGCTCTGAAGGAAACCATATCTGGTCAAAGTATTCGTTGCTGTCACCCAGCGGGACCGGTCGGCTATAAATAGCGCTGGAGGAGGTACGGAAATAAATGCAAAAATGATCCCGCAGGCTGTAAAAGAGTCAAATTAGTTAAGATCACAGGGTTAAAATAATGTACAGGACAACGCTTTTTAGAAAGGTCTGAGGAAATAAGTTTCCATGAGGTCACTGACAGTAAAGGGGGGTTTCTCTAACTGATGAATAGTTTTTTTTTGTGTGTTATTTTACCTCCTGTTGGACAATGTTTTATTGGCTGCTGTAGACTTCCCTCTTAAAGTAGTGGCACGCTGCAAGTCCTCCAAAGTCCTGCACAGATAGGATCCTGACTCAGTTTGTATCATGTACAGTAGCTGTGTGGGGGTCCTTGATGCAAGACATGTTTTATTGTAACTAATGCCAGTGATCCAGTAGGTGAGTGTATTACTTATGCTACTTCATAGAGTTGGCCTCTTAACCTCTATGTACAAACTATAGTCATGTTTTAAATCACTTTAAATGACATTAACTTAACGCAAGTAGAAAATGTCAAACCTTGCACAATAAGGATTTCAGTCAACGAGTGAAGTGTGTGCTGTGAGATGCAACAGTTGTGTGCTTGTCAGTTACTCTGTGACCTACTTACACCACTGTGGATTAATTGGAGCTTGTTAAATTAGGGTTTTCTAGTGAGTTTTAGTTTTTGCATAGCCCTGCATGCTCTGTTATTCACTGCGGTAAAACCTGAGCCTGAACAGCATCTTTGGTCATCCCTCTACATGAGCTGCTTCACAGTGTGTCACCATCTGAAACATGCATACATGCATTCATTCAAGCCTATTGGATTACTAATGTATCCCATCAGCAGCTACCTTGATATGACACTGATTAATGAAGTGACACACGTATGACGTTTTGACCTCTGCAGAATCCACAAATGGTTTGACCTCAGGACTCCACACTGGTCCCCAAAGTGGAGGCTTCAGTTTCTTCAGCACTTAAAGTTGGTTAGAATGAGAGAACGTCTAAAAGTGGCTGATCGTGACTTTATCTCTACCGTTACCTCAACTTCACATGTGACAGTAGAACAAATGTTAACAA
The DNA here is from genome assembly GCF_004916995.1 of Morone saxatilis. Lineage (NCBI taxonomy): Eukaryota > Metazoa > Chordata > Actinopteri > Moronidae > Morone > Morone saxatilis. The sequence continues at coordinate 10,214,351 of NW_023339729.1, read as the reverse complement.
CTATATATGAAAAAGAAACTTTGTGTAGTGTACTGCATTCTGTCAGTGCTCAACCACTACAATAGTGTACACCCTTGTTACTGTTGCTTACCTCAGCCCCATGAATTAAATGGGGCAGAGGAAAGCAGACCAGTTGCCTCTCAGCTGTTTTCTACTGAGCCATTTCAGAGATCTGTGCAATCCCAACAACTGCCATCTTTCTAAATAGTTCAGACAGACGCCGTACACATTTCACAACTGCTTCAAGTCGTATACCACTGAGCCACTGAAGGTAAATAGCATAAAGTATGATGGGATTCTGTAGATCCTTGTAGGAATATTGTGGGTATTTTTTGTTACCAGGAAATTTTAAAAAATCCTATTCGACCCACTGTTAATCCCCAGATTCACCTTCAAACCTGCAGTTAGCATCTTGAGTTTGTTAGAGGGCTTATGTTTTTATCTGAATCTTATCTGAAAGATTGTTAAAGTATGTACAGATGTGTGGAGGATAGTGTCGGCCCACCTACATTAAGCTCCTAAATTAACTGAGTTTGACCTAAGCTCAGAGAACAACAATATATCTTGGACTTGGATTTGCATGAAACGTTCACACGCCACTTACTGCACATGTCATTTTTGTCACGACAGCGTAAGCTCTTTGATGTAGAAGTCCACTGCAGAGCCTCTCGCTGCGTTTTATGTGCTGATTTATTGGCTGTAAGAGTTTTTGGCCACTCTGAGAGCATGTGTGAGTGTTACAGAGATTTGTGTGCATTTCACAGCTGAAAGACTCACAGCTTCTGTAGGGTTTATGTTTAAAATCAAAATGGAAAATAGTTGAGTAGCTGAACTGGAATGAAATTTGGATGTAAAGCAGATATTTTGTTCTTTTTATTTTGTTTTTTTAGATTCCTGAATTTCTGAAATTTTGAACTCTTCTATTTAATTGTACTGTGAGAGAGGCTGAGACCAGTTGCCATGATATATCAGTTTGAAGGTTTTACACACATCAAACTTGATTAATGATCCTGTATCAGTGCTGCTATTCTTAGAGGCTTGGGGACTGGACATGCCTAGTTTAAGAGGGCAAGGGTCAAGTCGAGTGTTGATGACATTTACAGGGTACATTCTGACTCAGGTCATCTTTAGCTGTCTTTCCTTTCTGCCCAGTGAATGTTCTCCAATGAAGCTGAAGCTTGTAGAAACATTATAAATACAGGCACGGGTCTGTTTGATATCATTAGAGCAGCTCGGACTCTTCCAGCAGACTTGCAGCGTTATTTGGAGTTCAGCCCAGTTCTTCATCTTTGGCTTTGGAAACTTGTCTTGTCTTGGAGCTTAGAGAAAGCAGAACAAAAGAACGGCACGCTTGACCCCACCTTTTAGGAGGCTAGCCAAAACACACTTGCTGACATGCTTAAAATCAAAAGAAACATTTGTTCTCCTTGAATACAGCGTCTTCTGCACTTCAACCCTTTCTGCCTAATTTGAAGACATTCTCATCCTTTGATGCTGGCTCAGTAAAGTTATTATTAATGTTTTCATGTGGACATCTTATCAGCAGCAGCTCACAACACATTTCAGACCATAACCCATCGTTTTAAGGAACCAGGACTTGGACTTGGCTTGTATAATGAGCGTTCAGTGCTGTGACCCAGAAATGTTCCGCTGCAGCTCATCCATCATCAGTCATCTGGTCCTGCAGCCAAGACTCTGTCGTCAAATGTAGTGAATTAGAGAGAGGAAAACAGACCTCCAGTCTGTCTACACTGTCAGCGGAGACGGAAAGCATGAGAAGAACACTTTTCCGGACAAGACATTTGGTCTATCCGGGGGGGTCACTTTTATACTTTTCTGCAGAGTGCTTTGAGGAAAAAAAGCAGAGCAGCACTTCTGACAGTGATCCATGGCAGACGGGTCAGCAACAGGATATAGATCTGTGAGGAAATGGAGCGTTAGTTTAGACAGAACAGGAGGAAAGTTGTTGATCTAGGTGAAGGCGTGTCTGCCGTTTGTCCGTATACTTTTGCTACTGCAGCAAGTCGAACATGTTAGTCGCCTAACCATAATTGTTGAGGTGATTTGTGAACATTGGCAGATTAAGCATATTCACCAGCTACCAACAGGTCACACAGTCAGAACAGCCATGTGTAGGTTTTCCACCGTCTCTGCCCTGGTATCCATTTTCAAAATGAGTATTAGAAAACATCAGAGAACCACCACAAATCTTTTTATTCAAGTGAAAGTCAGTCAGTGTTGTTGTGGCATGTGAACCAGTGTAGTCTATAATCTACATACACATAGAAAAAAAAGTTATAGATGGACGAGGCAAGGTTGCCTCCATTTTGTCTTAAATGACCTGTTTTTGAATTGGGCTCATTACAATGGCCAATACTCTTGTAGAACCTCATTACTGCCAGGTGCTGCCATAAATCACTCCATGTAGTCATTTATGGACCAATACCAACATTTTCAACATCATCAACATCTCCAACCAATTGTTATAGCTTGGTTTTCTGGGAAATAACCACTCATATCATTATGTTAAATATAAGGCCGCAACTAAGAGCCAGTTAGCTTAGCTTAGCACAAAGACTGAAAACAAGGGGAAACTACTAGCCTGGCGCTGTCTAAAAGTAACAAAATCCACCAACCAGCACTTCTAAAGCTCACTAACTAATATGGTATATATCGTCTTTGTTTAATCTGTACAAAAACTGAAGTGTAGAAATAATGTCTGTTTGTATTATGGGAACTTCAGTGGCAGCCTATTTCTTGGCTGTGAGCAGTTGCCGGGCAACCAGGGCAGATTCCAGGAAGTTACTGCCAAGAAATAGTCTCGTACATAACCCTGGTTGACTTTGGACAGAGCCAGGCTAGTTGTTTCTGACTGTTTTCAGTCTTTATGCTAAGATAAGCTATCTGGCTCTGCTTGATGTAGCTTTATATTACCTGTACAGACATAAGAGTGTCATAAAATGGCAAAAAAGCAACTAAATGTACATGTATTTCTCATAATGTCAAACTTAAGAGCGACCCTGAAGAATTCTAGCTTAAATAATCGCCCTATAAGGAAACTTGAAATTAATCTTTTACTTGCAAGCCAAACACCACCACATGCAATTTGAATAGTAAGAGGAATGTGAAATGGAAAAATGAATCTTCAGAGTATCTGCAGTGTAACAGCATCAGCTGGCTTGTAAAGGTTACGTACTTACACAGGTATGTCGGATATGGTATTGAGAGGAGTTACTCAAAAAAACTGCAAAACAGTTTTTTTTACAACATGACATAAAAAATGAAAAACAAAAGTTTCTTTCCAAGCCTTCCATACCTGTACCCAGTTACTTAAGGAAGAAACAGGCAGGAAAATGAGAAACAGGAAAGCAAGCGGTGGAATATGATGCTTAATTTCTTTCTCCATAGATCGCTACTGCTTTTTAATTCTGAGAGCTATTAATCCCTCTTCCCTCTGCCTGTGCTTCCTCCAGGTTTTCTCTCTTTCCCAGGAGCGCTACGGGCACTTGGCTGCCTTTGCTGTCACTTTACCCCTAAAGTGGGGGTCGTTGAGGTGAGTACAGTAAATTTTAATGGCAAAGAGCAACATCAAGGGACATTGTGATTTTGGTCGTTTGGCAGTTGAGCATTAAAGTCAGCCCAGGTCCTTCAAACACAATGTTATTTCAACATCAGTTGCATACGTGCTCTCTTCTCTTTCTATCCGCAGATATAGATTTTCTTCTCAAAGCCCAGGGTCTTGCAGGATCTTGATCTCCTACATTTTGTCTCTCGTCTCAAGGGGTTATTGAGGTGAGGGAACAATTTAAATACCTCTCAGATCCCTTTGTGTGTTTGTACAGTATAAATTTACCTTGAACAGAGAATACTAGACAAGAGATAATGATGGTTGCAGTAAAAGTTTGGTTTAATTGTTCATTATTATATCACCTCAAGCAGTTGATATTGATTGAAAGACAATGTGAAAGCACAATTTCACGAAGAAAGTTGGCGAAAATATATAGTTTCTATCCAAATGTTAATGTTATTCTACTTGAAATCATTCCATTCCAGTCAATATTGTGGATATTTATTATCATGTAATCCACTTTAACAGAAAATCTAACCACAACTCTTTTTAGGAGTTTGTATTCATGTCAAGTTGACGTGGCATTATGTGTGTCCAGGTGTGCTGTCCATCATGTCGGTGATGAGGAAGGAGATGGAGAAGTACAGGGACATAGACGAGGACGAGCTGCTGAAGAAACTGTCGGAGGAAGAGCTGCAGCGATTAGAGGATGAATTAGAGGAGCTGGATCCTGATGTAAGTTTATAATTTAAATTCCATATGGAGGAGTTTCTGTCACATTGTTGATGCCAGTGGAGAGTGATGTGGCTATAGTCTTAACAGAGCAACCTATACTGCAGTATGCCTTTACTATAACTACTTGTCTGTGTTTTCAGCTGAATTGGTGGTAATTTCTGTTTCTAGACAGTAAAACTGTGTTTGTGAGAAGTGTGTTTTAATGCACTTGAACATACTCATGACTAAATGGCAGTTAAACGGTGTCCACAATATTGATACAGTGGCAGCTGATGGACTGTGTTTTAGATGTTGTGTAGACAAAACCAGCCATTTCCAAACAACAGGCAGTTAGTGTTACTGCTCAATGTGACCGTTTATGTTCTCTGACTGTAATCAAACCAAAGAGGATGTGTGAAATGTATATGATGACCAGTCTTTGGTTTACACAATATGTATGTTTACTGAGAAAAAAATTGATCTATCTATTCGTTGTTAAAGTCATTAATGAAGTAAAAAAGCCAAAAATTGGTGGTTCCAGCTTTTCAGATATGAGACTCTTACTGTTTTACATGATTATAAATTGAATTCTTTTGTTTTTTGACTGTTGGTTGGACAAAACAAACTGAGCATTGGTTATTAAGGCTGAAGTGAAACTGAACCACTGACAGATTTTACTAGCTTTGCTTCTTTTTAGTCACATTCTTCCCTATCATTTACAGTATTTCTCTATTTGTATTAAGTCTATAGGAGACATGGTGGCATATCATGCAAGTCATTGTGCTACAGTAGGTCCAGTACATCAGTTACACTTTTGTTTAGTTTCTGTTGCTTCTTTATGATGTGTTTATTTCTGCATTTGATGCATCCACAGCCAGCATCACGCCCTCAGCGATGCATCATGGGTCGAGATGACAGCAGTTGTAATAGTTTTCTGATGAATGTCTAACTGCTCCAAAAGAAACTGGATTCCCCCTCAATGCCAAGAGAATGACTGGAAGGGCATAATGTGCAGTACTCAGTGTGTGTGTGTGTGGGAGAGACTGATGCCAGCAGTGACTGACCGGAGGGACTCCAATGACGTAAACAGCAGAAACAGTGAGAGGCAGTGCGTGCATGCTTACCTTGTTTGTGCCTGTTTATGAGGGTAACCTGTTACACAACAGTTAAGTGCCCTTGTGCTTCGAAACACACTGAAACCTTCCCAGCAAGGCTTCCCACATCAGTTCCAGTAACCCTTTGAAAAAGTTTCATCATGTTGGGAAAAAACAGCATGTCTGCCAGCTGTACTGTGATTGCAGGAAGATAAATTTATTGTCAATCATCAAGAGAACATTTGTGTTTTTAGTACATACAGTACTGCCTTAGTCATTCAGTGTCAAACTACAACTTGGACTGGTTCATACTGTTTACTTTCTCTAAGACACCATGGTATCATCCTAAAGTGAAAATTGACATAACTTAAAAGGTCTTGTGTGTAGGATTTAGTGCCATCTAGCAGTGTAGTTGCAAATTGCAACTCCCTACTTCACCCTAGCAACTACAGTGTCTGCAAAACACGTGAAAAACACAAACGAAAACATAGCTATGAATATTATATTCCATTTCTGCTAATGGATCCTCCTGAATGTTACACACTGGACATTTAAAGCTGCACTAGTTTATATTGTTACCGAGCATTTTCAGTCTCTTTCAGCACATTGTTTGTGCGTTCTACGGCCTGCACTTCACAGTTGGGTTCACAGTCTCAACTCAACTGTTTTTACACAGCAGCAGGAGTTCTTGGTATTCGGCCAAAAAGGCTCAGCATGAACTACTGTCTACGCTATTCTGCGCCCAGCACCAAACAGCTAACCAAAGTTAGGAACTAGCTAGTAAAAATAGTAGAGGGGCAATTAGCAGGCTAAATTTAGACATATTGTTTCCCCTAGACTTGTCTTGCTAAGTTTTGCCACAATCCATTTTTTAAGGTTATAACATACGAGTGTTACGTTTACAGCTTGTTTCGTGGCCCAAAAAATCTGGTTAGTAAGTTTGATCTTAAAGTTAGCCGCAGTCTTTGTTCATAGAGGCCATGTGCTGTTACATTCATATGCTCACGGATGCTGGGGGGGAAGAAAGAGCGATACAAGTAGAGTGTAAATTGAGGTAGGGGTGGAATGACAGAGGAAAGTAGCAGTTAGAAGCGGACAGGAGAGAAAGACGTCTCCCATGCTGCGTAAAAATAACATTACAGGGAGTTGTGCCCGGGTTACTACCGCTGGAAAGAACGTGCTGGACAAAAGCCTTGCAGTGATGGGGTGCATATATTCCCGGATATACTATACAATACAGCGTAAGTCTCTAAAGCATTTGATGGGGCCCACTAGCTGGAAGGACCTGGAATGGGAGATGGACTTCCAAAGAGTACATTTCAACCAAACAAGGTGTGTAAATGTGTTCTGAACTGTGTGAATTGTTTGGTATGTTTTTGAAAATTGTTTGCTGTTTTTGCTATACTTGGATAAATCTTTGAAAGCGAGAGAGTGAGGAGAGAACAG
>NW_023339729.1:10180327-10207429 GCF_004916995.1 Morone saxatilis | reverse complement strand
CATTGTGTTTTCATTACTTTAGAATGAGCCATTTTTGTCTACAGATGCCACGCCATGTCCGCCATGTTTCTATAGTAGCCCAGATGGGATTAACCAAACTCTGACCTTTTGCATTTTTTGTGAGTTTCGCGGCCACCGTAGTTTCTCCTGCACACTTATCATTCTCAACGCATCAAATACAGACATGAGCGGTGTTCAGTTGGTTGCAGTCTGCAACTTCAGTGCAAGATGCCACTAAATCCTACACACTGGTCCTTCCTTACTGTTAATTCCATATAATGAAAGACTGAGGTTGAAGTTGCCATCTGACTCACCACAAACATGTAAAATCAAAGATTGTGCAGTAGTTCCTCACCTCAGACTGGAGTGCTCAACAAGAGTGCACTCACTGGTCACTGGTGCCTGGAAGATATATACTGACATTTGTGAGTTAGACAAATTCAGACTACCCAGTGCCTTCTAAATTATGTAATTTATTTTCTTTTCTAGAATGCATTGTTGCCAGCTGGGATGCGACAGAAGGACCAGACAAAGAAAGCTCCGACAGGAACGTTTCAGAGAGACAACCTGCTGGCACACCTGGAGAAACAGGCAAAAGAACATCCTGACCAAGAAGACTTGGTGCCCTTCACAGGGGAGAAGAGAGGTAAGAACACATTTGTCCATACTAAAGATGAAAAGGTGGCTTTGTGTGGCTGAAAGCATTGTTTTTATCAAGTGGACACATGATAAGAACACTGTCTGGTTTCCCTAAAGAGATAAGTGAGTTGTCCAAGCATGTGAGCTGAAGTTTAAAAATAATGTACCAGTTTAAATATTTTGCTCAATGCTGGAGGACATTCAGATTAACTCTCAAATTAATTATGGCCTAAACTAAGCAACAAACCTTAAAAGGTGTGTCAGGAAACTCTAAAGTCAGAGGTCTGTCATGGGAATCTCAGGTATCCATGAGTAGGAGGAATTTATTTACTTCGAAAAGGGTGATTGGTTCCACAAGACCACGCTTCACCAGAACTTGTGAGGCTTGTCAGCAAGCCAGTACCAGTCTAGTGTGGACACAGAGGTGTGTGATGGATGGTGAGAGATACCAAACATCTCTATTTGAATCTCTAGAAGGTCTCCCTGCTGTCACGTAGGAATGTAACAATATATCACGAGACCGTTAAATATGTAAAGATTCAAAACAGAATTAATTGTGATACTCCAGTTAGCTGCGAAACAGAGCATGTGAGTGCAGCCGTTCAAAGCTGTCTTTCATTGCTTCCCTTCAACTCACCCTGCACTCACACTGAGACAAAGGCCATTACAGTTTGCTCCATGGCTGGGCACGAAATAGGTTGATTTATTTTGTATTTTTAGTGTGCTAAACAAGAAGTGGAAAATTGGGGCCGAGAGACAACACATGTGACTTTCAAAAAGCTGCTCAGCACTTTGGGCAACATCTTGCCACCCCGCTGCCGGCAGCCTGTGTTTGTATGTGGGTCAGAAAATGTCTGGCTGAAACTTGAGGAGCTGACCACACACACACAGACACAGCAGACCTATCATTAATGTCACAAATCTCTGGGTCTTTACAGACAAAACGATGACAGCCTGTGGTCAGGTGTGACGTGATGAAGAGATACTCTCCTCACACGGCTCAGCTGTGTTATGTAAGAGAGCTGGTTGTGACGGGACCTGGTCAGAGACCTAAAGATTGTTTGTCAGCCTATATAACGCTAAAAGGCCCTGATTGCACCAATTGAACTGTCTGTGCAGCACTGATACCGTGTTCATGTCATATCAAAGTTACCATAATTTCAAGTTCCCGACCTGTAAAAAGCATTCACATTACCAACCAAACTGTATTCATGAGTGGGAATTTTTCAGTTTCAGTGTCCTGGTATTGTGCATGCTGGCTCACTGTCAGGGCTTACTTGGTCACTTAAATAGAACAAAGCCACGGTTAATGTAATTAGTAACACCTGTGCTTTTCCTTCTACGACAAGTAAATGTCTACTGTGAAAAAGGCCATTTGTTTTGTCATATTTTGTTACATGAAAAACATTTGTACCGATTCTGTTGCTATGCTTACTATATATGCAGTATCAAATATATAGTATTATCATTGTCACTGGTACTCAAAATGTTATGTACCCTAATATCCCTCACTATTCTCACTATTACCCCAAAAAATACTTAAAAAGAATAAAGTCTTTTTTTGCATCATGTTTAAACCCCTACATGGCTATTGTCCACACACACAGGTGTTTTCACTTACCTGCCTGATTAGACTCTAGGACTGTCAGCTTGATTAACTGATTTGTTCCTCCATATTTGAGAAATTTCTCTTTTGGATACTTACATACTTTAAGTGTTTTATGTAAGTGTATAGTGTTTATGCAATACTATAAACCTATATAAAGGACCTATATAAAAGACAAACCGTTATACACTGTGCACCCACCAGAATCTTAAAAAATACTGTGACACAAATATCTGGTTGTACCGCCCAGCACTAACTCTGCTCCACCCAACTTCAACCTGATCTAACTATCCAGAGTGAAAACGCCTGTGTGAGTGTGTAGTACTTATAGTGTATGTATTAAATATTTCCACTCATGTTGTAGGGAAAGCCTGGGTGCCCAAAAAGAGGGTGGATCCCATCATAGAGAGTGTGACTCTGGAGCCGGAGCTAGAAGAAGCCCTGGCTAGTGCCTCTGATGCTGAACTGTGTGATATCGCAGGTAACATATTCAAAAACACTCACATCTCCTCACAGTCACATGCGCTGTATGCCTAAGGCTTACAGGTTTCTATCATTTCCACACTCACCTACATAAAAGCATCTGAATGAATGATATTCATAAACTCGATCTGCGCTAAAGTGTAGGTGTCTAATTATTCTTCATCTTCATCTTCTCTCACTAATCAGCATAAACACAATCATGGTCTCGACTTCCCCTTCATTAATTTACTTTTCCTTAATCCAGATCTTCTCCCTTTCCTCTAGCGCTCCTTCCACTTTCCCTCCACCCTTCCCCTCCATCCCTCCATCAGTCCCTCCATCTCCTCCACCTCCTCCATCCCTGCTGGATATCTCTGTTCACTAGCTGACCACCCAGGGTATCTGTAGACTGCACGCAGTGTTTGCATGGAGCAGTTCTGGTCCTCTGTCGTCTTGTCAGCTTGTGTTAAGGACACATTTAGAAAAACTTGCAGCTTGATTCTGCAACACATTCGGACGGTCAGATGTCTGTAATGTGCATGCAGTACATGCAGAGTTTTCATGGATTCTGTGTAATGTATGGCAGATGTCATTACTGTGGCACATATTTTGCTGCATGTACAAACTTTTTTGATCTGAAAACAGTAATCCAGATGGATTTTATAGTCCTCGTTTTTTCTTAAACCTGTGAGAACCACATGAATTTTAAATATCATGAATAGTTTTAAGGCATTATGATACTAATTAGCATTATAAAGCCATCATTTGAAGCTCACTTGTGTTAAGTTAAAAGAGCATAACTCTAAAAACTAATAATAACTTAATATAAAATACAGTATGTAATCATACATACATTTTGTTTTAACCACTACCAGAGTTTCCACTACCTGCATTAGAATGAAGAAATGAATTATCAAAAAATACTGCTGCTTACAGTTATATTGGAAAATAAGAAATATTTTAGGAGCACAACAAGTCCTTGGAGGTAACTTCCCCTACTTTTACTAAGAGCAGCTTGTGTTCCCTAACTCCCTATGTCTTTGCAAACTGTTCCCTATGCTCTCGATCTCTCTGACAAACAGACGAGGTGATAAAAGTTTTTCTTTTATAGCGACCTCAGTGCAGCTGCTCACTCTGAAAACATATTTCAGATTTACTGCTGCCAGAGGACCCAAATTTCTTCACAGGCTAATACCTTGACATCCTGTTTAGTTATGGTGCGGCAGGTGGAGTACGACACCGACCTTTAGTCAGCCAACAGAGGGTAGAACATCAGCCAGTACATGTTACCACTGAAACTGCTGTACCTGAGACTTTACAGCTGCTTGATGACGGTGCCAGGTTTGACTTGCTTGTGATGCTGCAAGTGCTGTCTGTATTAGCATGGTGGTCCACTGTATGTATGCTGTAACTAGACAATCATGAAATCGTTTGACTCGTATTCAGCATTCCTCTCTCTCTCTCTCTGTTCATTCCCTTCGTTTTTTTCCATCCTCATCCAGTCTTCTTGCTGTCTTCCAGCCATCCTGGGTATGCACACCCTGATGAGTAACCAGCAGTACTATGAAGCCCTGGCCAGCAGCACCATAGTCAACAAGCAAGGCCTCAACAGTACGCACACACTCACACACATGTACTAAAACTTATATAACTGAGTCCTATTTGCAAAACCCACCCAATCACTTGGTGCAGGGGTTTTCAAGAAACAAGTAAAAGTATTCTAAAATAAAGCAGGTCGCTCAAGTAGTTTAAAGAAAATATCACCTCATTCAAGAAAAATGTTGAAGTGAGTTGCCTTGGACTGGAATCAAATGAAATGATCTCATGTTGGCAGAATGTTGGTTTATTTTACCCAAGATGATGGACTCTCTTCTTTTTTTTTTGCGCTCAACGCATGCACAAATATAGTTAGACAGATCCAAACTGCGTCAATAAGTGGATAAAACTAAGTGTATACAGGTACTTATACGTTGTCCTATAGCTCTTCCAGGAATAACAGAGTTCTGTTAATCTTCCACTACACAGTGTAAACTATGGTATTCTGATATTAATTCTATCCCCCCATCTCACACACACACACGTTTTTAGGCCATTGTTTATCTTGCATGGTGGCTCATCCTATAGACTCCTCCAGCTCTAAACAGAGACAGAGGCTGAACTTCCAAATATGACCGTCTCTTATAAAGAGAGCCAGCTATAAACCTGTGATTGGCCGGCTGAAATTGTCGCTTGCTTTGTTTTCGGTACTGATACACAGAACGGTACATAAAAAAAGTGTTTGAACAATGAGTCTGTTATTGTTTGAGAATTGTTTCACATGGATTTAATGAAGATCTGTATTTCAAAAGCAAAGTGAGATTTTTGGCTAATCTAACACTACACGTTTGAAGGGAAATCCATAATATGCTGTAATTAATATTATTCTTACTGTAGACTATAGAAATCATATATGCTGACCAAAGGTCCAAGCTGATTATATAAGTTACGAAATCTCAAACAAAAATTATTAATAAAGTAAAATACACATTTATTTCTACAGTGCACCTAAACAATATGTACTTTACATGTCCAGTTTATTATCTTTATTTCACCACTGCACAAAATGAATATGAAGGGACTTAAAGCTTGCGTGAGTGTGAGTTATGTAATCCACTCAATCTCACATCTGCTGCTGTGGTAGTGTGAGTTACAATATACTTGCATGGCAAGAAAAATACATGTTCAGATTAACTGAGAAGTGAGAACCCCCATGTTGACTAATGATATTATATATATATATATTATGAAAATGTCTTATTTAATCTGTTTAGCAAGAACTGCAGATAGATGTGTTAACAGTCTCAAGCAATCAACTGTCCAGATTAAACTGTAGTCAGTGAAGTGCATTTAGAAATATGCATGTTTAAATGAGTGTTGCTCCCACAGAAATGCTAGTTTAACAGCATCAGTCTCCTGCTGTATGTGAGAGTGTGTTCTATAAATGTGTTGTAGGTGTGATCCAGTGCACCCAGTATAAACCAGTCCCAGACGAAGAGCCCAACTCCACTGACGTAGAAGAGACCCTGTTGAGAATAAAGACGAATGACCCTGACCTGGTTGAAGTCAGCCATCAACAACAATCAGGGTGCGTCTGTAGTGCGTGTGTGGTGTGTGTCGCGTGTGCGTGTGTGTGTGCGCGTGTGTGCGTATGTGTGTGCATGCATATTCAGTTGAGTATAACAAGGGGATATGAGCTGCATTTTCAAACTCAAAAACAACAGACTTTGATTTTGATTGATTTATTTGTTTATTTTATTATATGAAACATCTGTTGCTCTATTAATTATAGTTTTATATTTAGTAGCCTCAGACGTGCAGTTAAGATAAATCCTGTTAACTGTAAATCACAGTTTGAGTGACTTAAATCATACAGAGAAAACCTTCTGAAATAAAAACACGAACACTTAAATGAAAAAAAATCCTTTTGCTTTTTTGGATCTGAGAATAAGTGATGAATGAAACATATAAAATGTAATGACCTGTAGTGTTTTGGTGTTTTTCTTAAACTAGAACATCCCCATCAAGACTCTGAAGGCGTATGCTGAGGCTCTGATGAAGAACACTGTGGTGGAGAGGTTTAGTATTGTAGGAACCAGGAGCAACGACCCTGTAGCATTTGTAAGTTACTACTGAAACATTAAAGTTCCCCTCCACTCAAATCTGTTTTTCTTCTTGTTCCTACAGTTGGATGTTTGATCTTCACTGTGCAGAATGATGTATGTGCAGAGATGACACTAGAAGAATGTTTTAACATTCATCTGCTGATAGTGGAAAGTTTCTCTGTGCTCACTGAAAATCTGATTTTAAGGGGCGGGGTCTACAAGCATGATTTGGGACATCACAAATTATTTAGAAGTCCAGTATGCAACTTATATGAAGCAGAAACCTGAAGCCACCGGCTCACATACACTGAGAATGGACTACAGTGAAGTAGGAGACATTGTGTCCAGCAGGAAGACTTTAGAAATTAACCAAATTTGCATATTTGTAGAAAGGAATATTTAATGAGTAGTGAGTAGATTCATTTTTAAGAACCTTGATGTGGAAATATATTTTTCTTTTTCAATGTTTTTGCAGAAAAAAAAAAAATCAGACACACATTGTTGGTCCAAGCAGACTACTATATATATATATATATATATATATATATTTACATATGTATGTGTGTGGCTTGATATATGTTTTACCTTATGTATTGCTCCAGTATTCTGATGTCCAGGCAAGATACATTTTTTTATCATTAAAAGTTTTTCATTTAATGGTTTGGATTAGTTTGATTGATCTGTGGGTTACACTGTTCACAGTATCATTCTATTATTAACGCTTTTTATCTTCAAATCCTCTTTTATAAAAAAAATGATGCAGTAGGGTTTAGATCTTCCTAATAACTGGTGTTGAATATCTCTACCACTTTTCACTGTTTTACTATCCAATAAGACATTCAGCCCAACAAAGACACTTTATGTTCATGTATACCTCATTTTGGCAAAGCAGTGAGTGAATTAAAGACACCATATGTGTTGTGTGTTTCCTCAGGCCCTGGCAGAGATGTTGAAGGTGAACACGATGCTGAAGAGTCTGAACGTGGAGTCCAACTTCATTACAGGGACGGGAATCCTGTCCCTCATAGAGTCACTGCAAAGTAACACCACACTACAGGAGCTCAAGATTGACAATCAGGTACCAACTGCAGAGACTACATGCACACTCGTATACACGTACCATGCATAAAAATGTGTGTGGGTATGTGTGTCAGGTAGTGTACACAGACCATCTTCTGCCACTTCAGTCTAATGCCCTCCGGCTGCATTGTGATGTGTCATACTGCATAGTTGTACATGTGTGACTCACTGCTCACTCATTAGTTTAACTTGTTCAGTGATTCAGAGACTTTTTTTCTTCACTGCATCTCCCATCTTTCTCCTAGCTCCCTTTGCCATTTGGGTCCATTCACTGATTGACTGAAATTACGTAAAACCAAAAAAAAAGGGTGTTACCCCCTGCCACTTCATCCTCTATTGCCAGGGAGATCAGCACCTTATCTGTTGTGCCACTCAGTTTGTGGAGAATCTCGCCTTGACCTCCTCTTGTATCTCTTCCTCCACCCCTTCACTCCATGCACTCTCTCTTTCTCTCTCCAAACTCCAGAGCCAGCCTTTAGGCAACAAGGTGGAGATGGAGATAGCCAGTATGCTAGAGAAAAACACCACGCTGTTGAAGTTTGGATATCATTTCACCCAGCAGGGCCCGCGCCTCCGAGGCTCCAATGCCATGATGAACAACAACGACCTGGGTGGGTTACACACCACACAGACACACGCATTTGAAAGAGATAAAAACACATATTTTATACCCGCTCTGAGAAGCTGAATCTGGAACATGGCAAAAGTTCATGAACTGGACATAAACTGATATCATTTGTAGTACATAATGTATTTGATGACTGATTCGCCTCACAGTGCTTTAGATAGTTATGTAACTCATACGGAGTCTTTCAGTAGTGTTGCATTTGGCAGTATATGTTGTTACGTGCGTCAGTGCTGACACTTTATCTTCACTATATCTCCATGGGTTTCTACTTTAATCAGACTATAATAAAAGAACCAGAGTGATATCATCGGCCGGTAACTCAGTAGTACGGCCAGGAAGCCTCAGCCAATCAAAACAGCTGCTTCCTAAGTCATGACATCAGCGCTAAGAAAAGAGTCTGTGCATGAGAGAGAGAACAAACTGAAACTGGTGGACGAAATGGTTCCTGCTATGCACATGCACACATTATATCTCGGCTAAATTGTAACCACTTCACTTAATTAGTACTTGGTAAGTTTGTGTGTGAGTGTGTTTGCTCTTGAACCAGTTTTAACTTAAGAGAGGGAGGTTAAGAGTGATGATGCCATTTTGGCTCCACCAAAGGTTAGTAAGCGATTTTGGGTCAGTCCAGAATTATGATTACATTCGGACACATTTTATGGGCTAACAGTTGTATCGTCTGCTTGTGTTGTCTCACAAACCACTTGAAGTTAAGTATATGTGTCATAAACTTGTCACAACGTTTTCCTCCCCCCTCGTCATCTTTAAGCCCGGGTCGTCAGGTCGGAGTCGGACGGCTCCTTCACCCTCACTCTGTCTGTCCCTGAGCTGGAGAGGGCCTTCGGGAAAAAGTTCAAGTCCAAGACTAAGTACAAAACAAAAAAGCAAACAGAAATACAAACACCGCACAGTTTGGCCGCTCAGCCTTGCAACTCTTCTGCCAACATCACCTGGTTCTTGTCCAGATCACCGGAAAGCACTGCCACCACCTGTTGTACTTCTCTAGGAGTTACTCTTGCTTCAGCATTTTTCATCTTCTCTTTTCATCTTCTGGTGAACTCGGGTTTGAAAACAACACTGACAGTGCCTCCCACATTTAGCTGTTGTTGCTCTCTAGTCCAGATCATAGTCAGAATATATTTTTGTTGCCATTATTTCTTGTAGTAGTCCAAGTCTGGAAAATCGAATAAATCAGAGAGTTCTCAACTTTTGCTCAACAGAAATAAAATAATGAAAAGTAAACGTGATGAAATTGATGAAACTTGACATGAAATATTACTAAGTAATAAGTAAACTAAATAAGTAACCTGCACTTCTGAAATACAGAAGAAGAAAGAAGAAAGAAGAAGCAGATAAAATTAACTTTCCAACTCAGTTTTTTGCCATATATCCTACGACTGAGCCAAGACAGTGATCCCCTTACTCACTGGACAACATCCACTGTGAAATCTGGTTCGACAGAATGAAACTGCCCTCTTCTTTTGTTTGCTACAGTAGTTTTTGGGAGTTGCATCTCATTTTGGCTCCACTGTGAAGCTGCAGACTCCTTCATGGTCTTCTGTTGTATTCTGCATCTGCATTCTGCATTATATTGTTGTTTCTCCTTGGCCTTTTTTCTAATTTTATCATTCCCTGCTCTTGGTCTGTTTCTACTGTTCCTGCATCATCCAAAGGCATTCGGCCTCCTCTGCACCTCTGTCCTCTCTTGTTCTCACTTAAACACTGCTCTTATCCAAAGCTGGATTGTTAACCTGGCAAAGTGGACGACTGACCTGGGGCCCTAAACCCCTCACTGACTCCAAATTCTCCAGGTTCACTGTGTGAAAATTTGATAAATTGCAGATTTGTTTGTTAATACTGTATGCACCATTAAAGTACAGTATAAAGTCAAAGGATAGGGGCCTGAAAGGGCAATTGCGCTGATTTTACACACAAGTCTGTAAAACTCCAGATAGGTGCGCAAAGGCTGATACATTGCCTCAAGCGATGTCACTTGAGTCAACATCAGTTAAATTTGAAAAAGAAGAGCTTACCAGATCTCTGGAGCCTGCTCCTCATCTCTAATTGAGGCCAGCAGCTCGAGGTTAAATAACAGCTGTTGTGCTAGTATAACGGACCCGAATCTCCACCGAACTGTTGACCGTTGCATTACATTGTGGGTAATATAGGCACCGAGTTTAACATGGTAGAAGAATGCATGGATTAAAATGAACATATCTAGTTCTACTGCGTCGATGTTTTTATTTAAATTGTCCACCATGAGTGAAACAATGTTATAGGAGTGCAATAATGACACGAAATAGTAAGCTTAACACAGACGATACCAATAATACTGATTAGGGATCCGTTCCATTCAGGTCATACAGAGTCAGGCTGCTGCTATTGTGCATGTTGGCTCGCTGGAAAGGCTCTGCTACACTAGATGGAATGAGACTTAAATTAGTATCATTGGTAACACCTGTGATTACCCTACTGTTAGAGGGATAATCCAGCCCTGCTCTTATCAATGTCTTACCTTTTGTCTTATGTCGTTTTTTCCTTCAAGAGCTCCTGCTAAAGCCACTTGCTGCCACTTGAAGACAAAGTGCTGGAACTGTTAATCTCTCAGTCTGACCTTCTTTCAGTTGCCTCTCTTTGCTTTCCTTACGTAACGCAAATAAGACCTTTGCTGTGCTTTAGCTGATGAACCACCTTCATGCATTTTGTTTCTCTAATTTTTTTCTTTCTTCTTTCCCCCCCCTTCCTTCCTCCTTCCCTCTCATCATTTCACCTCTTTGTTCTTCATCTGTCATTCTCTCTCTTCTTCCCGTGTCTCTCCATCCACAGTAAGAAAGAGAAGGCTTGAGGGAGGACCCATCTTCCCAAAGTGTCGGACGAATGTGTAGAAACCAGGGCTACCCTCAACCCTCTGCTCCCTTTCGACCTCTGCCATCTTTCCAAACCCTGTCTCGTCACCCTCTTCAGCCTCACAGCCTCCGATGGCCCACACAAAAGACCATGCCCGCCATTGTCAGATTCAGAGGCGATCTCTGAACTCTTTCTACCTTCTAGACTCGCTTTTTTAGTAGATATTAAAGGATCCAATGGCATTACTAAGCAGTGTCCTGAGCTTTCAGTGCATGTATAAGGTGAGATAGCGTGCTTATTTTTTGTGCACTAAAGTTTGAATTTTGAGGTTGTTTTGGGCTCCAGGTTTGAACATTTGCTGTAGAACTTTGTACAAACTAACCAGACAAGCTTACTTTGTCATCATGAATCCTTTGGTATCTCCTCTAGTGTCTAGATTCCTTAATAAGGGGGGCTAGAGGTCTGATTTTGCATGAGGACCCATTGAAAAGTGACGGGACACTTTTAGCAATCCCTTTTTCTGTTGATGAGTTGAATGAATTCTAATTATCATTATTATTATTATGCTGTAAATGAGTTGTGTTGTCAATACTGTTGTTCCAAAAAGTTTCTGATGTTGCTCTAAGGTCGACATACAAGGTATTTTCTAATAATTATACACAAAAGCCACTGTTCCATTTAAATTTGATAGAGCTAAAAACTGTCCTTTATTCCTGTTCGGTCTAAACAGTATTTAAGTGACTCACACTCCGCAGATACTAAGCTATACAGATTCTTCAGTAATGGACAGATTTATAAACCTGGCTACTGTGAGATTTGTCGCTATATATATATAGAATATATTTATTTGTGACAGACCCGGGAAAGAGTCCTAAGTCATTCAAATACTTGACATAACTTGGATTGATTGTGCTGGATAGTGCAATATCGTGTAAAAATGCTTTTGTAAATTAAAATGTACACTCTACATCATCCAGCATTCATATTACCAGTCCCTGCTGAGCATTGCTGCCAGCTGGGAATGGGAACTGTAATTCAGGTTTTATTTAGATATTCTTTGAACCCACTGTAAAATACCCTACCAACACCATCTTGTTATATAGAATTCATTGTCTACAGTACTATAATAACCCAAAGTAACTGCGAGTATTCGAATGTACTTCTGTTACACTTTCAACCAGGTCTTGTTTGTCGATTGTTTGTGTTTGTTTATTTTTATTTACTGGAGCTAAAATGTGTGGTTTAATATGAAATGGGTGGTACTGTTGACTTACTGTGTATTACAGGTTTCACATTAATGCCTCAATCCAGGTCTGGAGTATTTCAGTAATGCATGGTAGACAGATTTAGAAACACAGGAAACTTCTAACGTGTTTTCAGCTGTCAGATTACGCAGATTCATTTTACAGAATTAAAACAAATGTTAACAGACTCTTTGCAGTTTCAAAATACTTGTTAGCTGTGACGGGTCTTAAATCAGATCAATCAATCGCTGAACATCTGAAATATCGCACTCTGATCCTGGATTGATCGTTTCAGAGTTCATATTGTTCCTTTCATCAAGGGCAGAACATGACCTGTTTACCTCCAACTCCCATGTTGGTAATGATAAACACTGCTGTATATTGTGCAGCACTTTCTTCTAACTTTAAATGTAACAGCACAGGGAGAAAAAGAAGGCTTAGCTGCTATCTAACCAGGAACTAGAGCTAATATGTTGCTGTCTGAAAATAAAACCGCTCCAGTAAAAATGACAGGAAACGGTCTGCACTCTTGTTTCTGTTTAATGGCTCAAGGTGAAATGGGTCAGTATTTCCTGCTTAAAGAAAATATTTAAACTACCAGCTGCAGACTCAAAAGTAAAACTGACCCTAGTGTACCATCCATGTTTCCTTGATGTCAACAACAGTACCCAATACTGACGCTCAGAGGTCAAAATGACAGCATGTTTAAGGGTTAGATAACTCATTTAATGTTATTTAATATCACTGCTTCGTTACTTTGTCGTCAGTGCCGTGGGTGTTGTTCAACACATGGTAATTATGGATGTAAACATTTCTAAAACAGGAAGTAATTGTGTGCTAAAGGTAAAAGAGGATGAGGACTCCTGCCACTCAGTCTTCCTGTGTCCTGGTCTTTTCTCCTGTCTCGTGTTTTCTGATATTTTAGTGCTTGACTCTGTTTTGTTAGATAGTTCACCTATTTTGGTTGAATTTTTGTTTATGAAATAAATAAAGCTTGAAAGTAACATTTGCACAGTGTCTTTGTTCTCTAACTTACATTGCATTTTGTTGGATAGTTACTTGGATACTCCCATATAAAGACAACAGTGACACTCTGAGGCAAAATGGAAGAAATGCACCAAGTCATTTCAGTTGGTCTGTCCCTCTCTTCCTATATTGCCCTCTGCAGACCAATAGCAGTGCTACACTTCTGCTGACTAAAGCTACAAATGCAGTGATGCAGTGAAACTTGCATAATTCTTTAAATGCATCTTTGATTTCATTAAATGTTTTTCCCCAGTGAGGAAAAATAATATTCAGCTCATTCATTGTGTGAAAATAGGCAATGGTACGAAACAGATTGTTTGTTTGGCTGTTTTATAGTGAAGGTTTCAATATTGCAGTATATTCATTGCTGCAAGGGGGGCTCAAAGCAAAAATGCAAAACACGTGCAACATTATGTAGCCTAATACAATTACTATAGGGTCTCAAAGATTAGCCTTACCACCTATATGACACAATGACAGCAAAAACTCTTTATAAATATTTTCTGTCTACATGGGCATTACATTTTATTGAGTTATAGATTGTATTCTATTGTTCCTGTTATTTTGTCTGTCCTGGTACAGTGAAAAACCCACAGATTATTAACTTATTATCTATCTAGTACCCCATTAATGTTTCATTAATATGGCAGGATTTCGGTAGCCTTTTCTTAAACCAGTTAGCACCAATTAAACACATTTATGTTTGATTGAGACACATTTTCCCCCTTTACCTAAGTGTAATTTTCTTTATTTTAAAAAAAATATTTTGACTTATCATAGGTGTTGTTTTTAACAATTAGCACATTCTACATGTGAGTTTACACATAACAGAGTAAGTGAGGAAGAACAGTATGTTGGAACCTGCCTGTTTCCCTGTCTGTTTCAAAGCCGACCTCACATCGCAGAGAACAGAAGATGACACGTTTTTAATGTCTGTGAACAAGGTTTTAAGTTTTTATTGAATCTCAGGCAGAAACATACATGATAATCCTTTATTGCTCATGGCATTCTATGTCACCCTCAGCAAATCAATCACTCCTAAACCAACAGTAAGTAGAACTGAATAAAGCATCGCTTCATGTCTTCTGGTTTTGCTGTGTAACTAAATCAGTAGCCAAACTGTAGCATTCAGTTCACTGTGTGTGTGCGTGTATTGCAGGAGGGTGGTCTCTTTCTCACAAATCTTTACATGATGCAAAATCCAGACTTGTAGTCCACTTTCAAGTTAATACTGCTATAGCTTAAAAATCACAAATACATATGTCTTATTTATTCATATAGTCATTCAGTACTCTCTCCCTAGTAGTAGTAGATCCTGATAGTAATAGTATATATACTGTAAGTTCTGGTTTTATGGCTGAAAGCTTAAGGTTTTGGCTGTATGGACGGCTACACGGTCATTCTTCATCAAAACAACGAGACAACAAAAAAAGAAAACCCTGCAAACCTGTAAATGAAATTTCCTGAATGCATACATATCATTTTTTTTATTACTAATATTATTAACGATTATATCGACATGGTAGTGAAAACACACTCAAACTTAGGAGTTATTGCCATAATATTTTTTGCATGATAAAGAAGAGGGGGCAGAGGGGGGTGAGTTGGTACATAGTCACACAACAAACTCCAGACAAATGGCATGCAAGACGCAAGAAGGAGACGCACTGAACAGGGGAATAGAAACATTTTTAAACACTACACTACATGAATGTCATTACACTTTGATGTTGGCCACTGGGGGCAGTGTGGGGGGGAGATAGACAACAGGTCTGACAGAGAATGTGTAACACTGTGTGCAAAAAGTTTTACATAAATTCCAGACATGGTCGAACACAAAACAGTAGCTTTAGGAGCACACAACAGTAGTCTTTAAGTTTCCTTTTTAAAATATGGCTTATCAAGTTATCACATTTTTTTTATTTATTTTAGAGACAGACACACAGTTAGTATAATAATTTCATATATTGTTTTATGATTCTTTGCCCACCTTGAGGCCTGTAATGTATTCATTTCTATATGTACAAATTGAGTGAACAGGGATGTTATTTGTCGGTGCTGCGAGAGAGCTCTGCAGCTGTCACAGAGGAGAGAAAAAGGGAGTTTAAAACATTTCTGACTAGAAGGATAAACAATCTAACACTGTGTTTTTAGCCCCTCTGCTTGCTGCTAGCTTCATTATAGTGTAACATAGCTAACGCCAACATCAGTGAAGCTAACGTTCACCTGGCCGCTCAACCTAGCTTAGTCTAATGGCTACATTTCACATCTGACTCATTTCACCATAAAACTTTGATTTGTCTCCAAATCAAACCGAATTAAACTTCATTTAACGCACTTACAGAGCAAAGTTCATATCTGTCATGTGGATGGGAAAAAAAACCCCTGAAGCCAACCTTGTGAATGTAGCCTATGAACTAAGCTAGAAAAACGTTAGCTCTAGCTAGCGAGCTAGCCTACTTCTTCAGCATGTCTTGCAGCGGACCTGGCAGGTATTTCATCACTGTGTCCATGATGCTCTCCTCTTCCTCCTCGTCACCGCAGCCGGCTGGCACGGCCTTCTTGGGTCGAGTCAAGCTACCGGCTGCTGTCTCCTCTGCGGCGGCTGCTGCCTCGGCCTCTGCTTCCTCGCGCTTTTTCAAGCCGTACTGTTGGTCAAAAAGCAGAATAATCACAGGACTTAACATTGCATTGACACAAATGGTATCTGTGCATTTACTGTAAACTGTGCATGTGTTACGCCCACTGCTCTAGTTGTTCTGAAAATACACAAACTTACGCACAAAAGTCAACTGGCATAATAAAGTTACTTACTTTCACTTAAACCAACCACTTATGATCTCTTCCTCAACCTAACCAAGTAGTTTTGGAGCCTAAACTTAAACAAACTGTGTCAGGGTCAGCCACGTGTTTATTATTGTTACCAGGACCATGAAGGTCACTGGTTTTTTCTGCACACCCAGAACTCCAGAGAGTGTGTATTTTCAGAAAACAAGGCCTTCGGAGCAGAGATGCCCACGTGTTATGTTAGGCAATAATATTTGTCTGTTTTCCACAGAACTGGACTGGATCCACAGACTGGTTCCAATGAAAGCTCTTCAGTGTGGGATATTGATGAGCCCACAGGCACATTTTAGTCCTTCTCTTGATAAGCCAGCTCACTGCCTGCATATGAATGACATAAGAATAACATAGCTGGTCATGTCTTTCAAATGTCTATTACAAAGAGTAATTCCTAAATGTCATTTCTTTTGTGATAGTTGCTTCATGGGTCCAACTGTGTCACATGACCTGCAGTCTCCACTATGGCAGAATCAGTGTGCTGTATATCCTACCGCTGTTCCCTTGATGTTCTTTTAACTTGCTGTGGAGTTCTTCTCCCCCTCCCCGAGAGGCCAAAAACATCTATTATGGCAGCTTTAAGCACTGAATTGCCTCCTTACTTGAAAGGCTTGACACCAACTTGCACTGAGCCCACGGCTTTGCTTGTGGCCTTGCACCATATGCATGCGGTGTAATACAGATCGGTGTGTGTGTGTGTGTGTGTGTGTGTGTGTGAAAGGAAGCACCAAGTCAGATATATCTGCGGTTTCAGGAAAAGGACAGTTGCAATTATACATCACAAGTTGGAAACATGTAATTACGATAACTCCAATACCTAATTACGGTATAATGAACATCCTACTGCTACTCATTCATCCTATTGAAAAATGTCTCACCCGTCATAGGAGCCTCTTTCCTGTTTTTGTGTTTTCAACAGCTGCTTACCCTTCATGTTCATCTTTCTCTTTATCTTGGTCTTGTCTGTGCCTTTCAGCAGAGCAATATTTTTGGAATAAGTCAAAAACAGAGTAGATCTCTTGGGTGCTGCTTTTCAGTGTGCACACTATGACAGTGCATGTGAAACTCTTCAGTATCTGTTTGTCTGACAAAGGCACACAACAAAAATCACACCAGCTTTAAAAACTGTTGCTACCAAAGCTGCACTGAAACTCGTGAAGTTCATTCTTTCCTCATTATACAGGTAGAACCTGAAAGAGAATATATGATTGTTTTTTGTTTTTGTTCTCAGTGACGTTTCCCATCAACTGGATGGAACAACTTTATTCACTATTTGCGTTGTCATTTGTCATACTCATTAAATATCTCGCAGTATCTGGCACAACAGGATAAAGCTGTAAAGGGAACTGACAGAAACCTTAGGTAACAAGCACTTCGGGAGTTGCTCCTCAATCTTTGTTCTCCTGTGGGAGAACTTAAGAAGAATAGAGGAGGTGAGGAGCCAGGGGAGGAGTGCCGCACTTCATCCCGCTGATTCACAGTATTCCCCTCAGACCTGCCCCACCCACAGACTGCCTGTCTTTCACACTGTCTCTGCAGTGAAGTGGTTACACTGCAGCCTTTACCATCACAGCAGCCTCACATTAGTGGGGAAGGGAACTTAAAGCAAGCACTGTCTGAGTATGAACTTACACTGGCTGCAGCTGTGCTCAAAGCAAACAATACACATTCCAGTAATGCTGATTCAGAATTCAAAAGTCATTACTGGATGTTGTTTTATTGTTGTTTAGACAGAAATGAAATACATAAATATGCACAAAAAATGTATAAGCCTTAACAACAGCTTCGCAACGCAGAAATATCAGATGGTACATTTAACGTCCTGTTGTACCTAAAGTATTTACTGAAGAAGACTTTGTGTAAAAAGGTTGTCTTGAATTGCAGTTTGCACTTCTAAAGCACTCCTCTTCCTGACCCACCCATTTCTGTCTAAACATTCAAAATGTATTCTTCTTCTTAATCAAGGCTCCTCAGTTTGTTTTACTTCTCTTATCTCCGTCCAAATCCTTCCTGAAGCTCCACTGATCTATTTTATAATCTCAGAAGAAGTTAAAAATAAGATAAAAGCAAACTATAAATAGTGTAATATGCAGACATAGGTCAGTTTTGCTGTCACGCAGACAAGATGAGAAACCTTTAGAAGTTACGTCTCACATGAAGTTTTTACTGTTTTCTTTCTCTCTGTTTGGCTTTCACATTTCTGTCAGCATTCAGTGTGAGAAAATGAATCTTAAATGTGTTTTCTAGTTCCTCACACTCATAGACTGACAGACTTGGGTTCTTGTGTTAGGTTTATGAGGATATTTCATTTTGTCACTGTCATCATACCTTATCCCTGATGCCTTGCCTCATGCTTTCCCTCTCAGCCTCCATCTTGGCATATTTGGCCTTCCTCTCCTCCTCCTGCTGCCTCAGCGCCTCCTGTCGCTCTTCCTCTTTCTTTGCTGCGTCGGGGTCCTCCTCCTTCTCCTCCCCACCCAGCATCTTACCCACATCAGGAGGACCTCCTGAGAAAGAGGGAGAGAGAGAGAGAGAGAAATACATGAGACACAATGACAGCTCTTGCAGGTTGCTAGGATCGAGATGTCAAACTATCAAATTAGTCTGTGAGACGCAGAGAGAGAAACAAGTACAGAAAGACAAGCTGTTGAAATCATTCAGTTGTCTCATTCATTAATCGTTATTTTGCTTAATATATCCACAGTTTTATATGTTTATAAAACCTGCTTTATTGTATCTTATTACAACCTGTTACTTCAACAACCCAGTTCCTTGTTAATCTAGTAAAAAAAAATTATGTTGGAATATAATCTCCTTTCTGTGTTTTTTTTTTTATTCATTTGGATTAGGATACATTGGGAGGATGTAGGGCTGCTCATCTGACATTCATTGTATTCCTGTGGCGTTCTGCTGATGTTGCTGCACTAGTCAGATAATTGCTGACCTCTGTCACTGATGGCAATACAGTGACAGTACTCTAGCACTACATCTTCATAACAACAGTGATACTGGAATATCAGTATATCGATTTGATTGATTTGGAAACATGTCTACTTGTTTTCGTAATGTTTTCCTACTTATGATCCAATTATTTTTGTTAGACTCATTGAAAACGAGTCTTATACTTATTGTTGCTTATTGTACATTTCTTATTTAACCTTTTGGATAGCTGCTCCCTTTTAACTATTTCATTTTGCAATCTTCTGGTGATGGTAACAAAGCTTTTAAGGAATATACCAGGAATATACCATTCGTCACATTCTACTATGTGACGAATACAATTTGGATTTGATGTTATCTCTTTTTAAATATCTTTCCAAAGCTTCCACCCTGTTGACAGGCTGATAGGAGACACTCCATACTGGGTACATGCCCAGTGTCCCCTCTGCTACCTGCATAGCTCCAGAAGTGACCTATTGCTGCTCTCGTTCATGCATGCAAAACAAATGGCTTCCAGTGTTATTGCCAAGTCTGCCATGAGTCCAGTCCAGATTCTCCAATGCAGCACAACCCCACCCTGTCTAGTAAAAACCAAACATTTTCCTTAATATCTATTTCACATTTTAGTTGTTCCTAAGTGAATGTTAGGTCATTAAAACCCCAGAACCGCCAGAAGCAATACTGAAGACCTTGGTCCTACCTCAATGGTAGCTATAGAGCTGCAGCCCTAATGGTTGGAGGTAGGTAACCACTGTAGGTTTAACAACAGTGCTGGGTGGTCCATTAGCTGTAGAAACGGTTTAAATATTCCCACTGCCATGTTATCAGAGGGAGGGACTATAATGGATCAGACTGTGTGTCAAACTGTTTGTGATTTAATGATCAGAATAAGCAATATGTAGTGTTCACAATACTTTTCTTACACTGAAATAACACAGACAGATTGCTTAGTGGAGATTGTATAATAAGTGCTGAGAGTGGACAGTATGGATATGAGTTTTGACTATTACACAACTAGGCACGAGCCCTGGAATATGTCTTACGCAAGCCTTCTTACTGTCCCTGTAGGAGTTGTACATCCCATGAAATAATGCCTCGTGATACCAAGGCAGAAAAATGCTGAGTGTTGCAAAGAATAAGAGAAACGAGGGAAGCCTGTCACCAAGCATCAACAGAAAATAAAAAGATGAAGAGAAAAGCCAGTGGTCTGAACGGTCTGGGCAAAGGCAGGAGCAGATAAGTAGTGAGGAGGAGGGAAAAGAAGAAAGAAGGACAAGGGAGATAGGGATATACTGCTGAATATTGTGACAAAACAATACATATTTAGAAAAACAAGGAGCATGAGGAGAGAGAGGATCTGTCAGAAACTATTAAGTCCAATTAGCTGAGCTGTTCCAGTTAGTGGGATTACCCAGCAGTTTCTGTAAAACCGAAGAGAGAGAGAGAGGGAGAGTGATGAGAAGAAAGGGAGAAACTGAAGGGAGGGGAAGAGAAGAGGGGAGAAATTAGGTGTAAAGGAAAGGATGAAAGGGAGAGTTAGAATGGAAGGAGGAGGAGGAGGATAAAGTTATGAGGCAGACAAGGGGCATCTGAGGAGAGAAAAGCACGCAACAAAGAAATAAAGACTGAGATCTCCTTCAGTCTGCAGCTGCCCCCCGGTATCGTTAGTATTTCGAGTCATCGGCGTAAAAAAACAAAAAATTAACTGCAGCAAAATGCAGAGAGATTTAAAGACAGGAGAGACAGAGGAGAGGAAGTGGGAGTGGATGAGTGCAAGAGCAATGAAGGAGAAAATGAAAGAGAAAAAAGAAGACAAAAAAAACATTAGGAAAACTGCAGGCTGTAAAAAAGAGAATGAGATTTGTACAATTACAGTTGTCTCTACTTAAGTTCTGGAGCTCTTTTCCGGGGGGCTATGCAACACTGGAACATCATTTTCAAACCAATGAACAGTCTTAATAGTTAAAGAAGCAAAGTAGGTATAAGGATGATGCATTATTTACATTTATATATTTTACTTTCATTAAAATCTTATTTTTTTCGATAAGAGAGCTGATCTGAAGAAGCAGCAGATAACATCTGTTTAATCTTAAATTCATACTATTTCATACTATACTATTTCCTGTAAGATATTGACTAAAATACCACAAAATAATGATGTGATAACCTGGTTTTATTCCTTTTCCAGTCTACAATAATGTCAAGGAGTTTTTCTTTTTATATTGTCAATGTTTTTATTCTTAAAAAGAAGGGGAAAGGAAATATCAGAAATACAACTTGCTGATGGCTAGAGGGACGTGTTGGTGTTTGATTGATAACAGCTGGCAGGCTGGAGCTCCAGCAGGAGGAGATAGACAAAGTAAACAATCTTGAATTGTGGAATTGGGATGGGCAAACAGTTAGACGTCAGTGTTATACAGTAGGTTAGGTATTTGCACCCGAAGGTAGATTTGGTTTGCAGTAAAAGTACAGAAGAGTAAACATCACACCAGCATCTAACCGGACCTAAGTGACATTTGCAGGTATGTTTGTTTACATGCTGTTAAAGCTGAGCAGCTAATTAGCCATCTATCCTTCAAACTGATCTTAGTTCAACAAGCTAAGGTTCAGGACAAGACGTGTTCATGTTTGTAAGTTAGATATGAAGGAGACCTAAGCAGGAATACTAATGTGGGTTGTTCAAAGTCTGTGTGTTTTGTGTTATGTTAGTTTATCTGCCTATAGGAACATTTCCCTACACCTGTTTTTACACGCAATTTCAATGAACCTGCGTGGAAACTATTCAAAATATCTAAAAATAGTTTTTATGCTTAGCTAGTGGAAAAGTTGGTGTATCATTACAAGCAAAAAGCAAAAAAGTGCAGCGGAAAGAGACGAGCAAATGAATGATGTACATGAAGTGTGTGACTTAAATGTCAATTGCAGCTTCACTGAGCAGCAGATAACATCAGACCTGTGTGAAATCAATAGTTTGTAATACACAGCCTAAGAATGGAGACAGAAAGCATGATAGCCAAAATGGCTGAGGAAACAAAGAAAATGGCCACCAACAGGAGTTTTATATTTAGCAACAACCAGTGCAGTTTACACTGCTGAACAGGCCACACTCTCTCTCTGGGAATTGCAGAAAACACCACAGCAAAGAGGGCTCAGCACCAAAGATGGAAACTGAATAGAAAATAAATAAAACCAAAGTTCATTCACATTACTGAGCAATTTAGATGTAAGTGAAGGAGACAGAGACAGATTAGAAAGAAATTCAGAGAGAGAGAGAAATCCAAAGTAAACTGAGATATTGCTGTATCAGCATTTGATGAACAGCACAGAACAGCTGATGTAGCAATATCTGCCTGACCATGATACACTATCTTAGCTCTCTTACAGGTGTGTATATATGTGAGAGACATTGTAAGAAAGAGAGGGATGACTGGAGCTAAAGTGCATATACAGTGATACAGTGAGTGTCCCTATATGCACATGCAGATATAAATAATTGCTCAGTTCCATTTTAGGCTCTCATGCATGAGTGCTTGTGTGGTTGAGCAATTACTTTTCATGTGCGTGTGAATGTGTAGAGCGTGCAGATTACAGTATGTGTTAAAAATGTACATGCATGTACTGTATAAGCCTGTGGATGCACATTGTGTATGCAAGACATCTGCTGTGACTTTGCATTAGCGATAACATCTACATGCTAACAGTGTTTGAGATAGTGGCTCATTTGCCAGTTCAAGTGTTAGTGTGTTTAATTAGCACTCATCCTGCATCCATACATACTGTATGGAGTCAATTTTCTTAATCTTAATTGGATTTGCTAGGAGTCTTTTTCCTATCAGCTGCTGATACAAGCAAACACAGGAATTAGAATTGGACCAAGTAAGAATCAGGGTTTTTGCATCTGAGAAATAGTATCTTATTCACTGATACACCTTATTCTTTGATTTAGTCAGTAAAACAATGAGCTTGTACATACTGTAAAGTTCCAAAATTAAACTTTAAATATTCACCTACATCAAAATCCTCAGAACCACCATAAGAGCTTATCTGGCATACTGCGAACAGGAATCAGGATCAGCTTATGATCTACCTGAATATCTTCTACAGAGTCCATGTAAACACTGCTATTGAGTCCTGTAAGTGGAGCAATGACTCACAACCAGCTAAGCCTCATTGTCAAAAGATTCCCTTACCATGCACAGCCCAGAAAAAGCCCTCCAGTACCTCTTTTAATTACATTGTGCCAAACCAAACCAAACTTGGTCTGGTTTCACAAAATCATATTAGCACATTCAGATTGTCTTTGCTCAAATGTAAAAAAACAACAAACAGGATCCTGGAAGACAAAGACTTGAGTTGTATTGAGCTACATATGATTCTGGCTGCTGCTTTTTTGAGCCATTTTAGAGATACAGCGATGTCCTTTCTAACCGGAATAATTCTATTAAGCTCTCAGGCATCACATACGCTGCATTGAGCTATGTTTTTGAGTGTCTCTACACTTTATCTCTGCAAATTGTATAAGGTTGTAGTGGTTGTCGGAATGACACTCAGTATATAAGCCTATAAATGCCTGTAATAGAAAGACAGGTTGGACAACATCAGCAATGACAAAGAAGCACTTTGTATAGAATTTCTCAATCATGCCAATCTAAAGGCAGTTTCTACATATATTTGTAAGGATCACAAATGAATTATTTTGTTATCTCAACATTACCAAACTGGTTTTCACATAATAGCGGGTTATTTTTTTTTGCTATCTTAAGAAAATAAAGAGGCAGATTTGTCAAGATAAGGAGATAATTTGTCTGGTTCATTTAGTTAAGGCTAGTCTTCTCCTTAAAGGACCAGTGTGTAGGATTTATTGGCATCTAGCAGTGAAGTAGCAGAATGCAACCAACTGAACACTTCTCGCGTCTGTATTTGACGACCTGAGAATGAGAACAGACTGGGAAGTGTGTTGGAGAAACTACAGTGGCTGCAAAACGTTAAAGGCCGTATGTCCAGCTAATGTTTGGTTTGTCAGTTCAGGGGAAACGGAAACATGGCGGATCAACATGGCAGACTCCATGGAAGGCGACCCGCTGGATCAGTAGATAAAAAACATCTCATTCTAAGGTAAACTAAAACACGACTCCTATATTCAGGTGATTACACACTAATGAAAACATACCTGTTTATTAATATTGAAAACAATATTATATTCCATTTCTGCCAATAATTGCTGGGCCAAATGTTACACACTGGACCTTTAAATGAGTAGGACTTGTCTGAACATTATCTCTAACAGAAAGACACAATGTGAATTTTGACCTTGATTGAAGTAGGTCTACAGCTTAAATGAGTTGCTACAGTTGTCAAGACGCCATCTATGCATGCTGACATGTCCTGATCTCTAAAGAACATTATATATAGTAAGAGGAAACAGCCTTTTGCTTTCTTGTGGTAACAGGTTCATTATATTGTTATGTTGAGATAACAAAGCATTTCTCAAGATAACAAAACAATTAACTCATGATCTCGACAGGAGTATTAAAAAAGATGATTGCAAGCACAGCCGTTCTTGGCTTTCGTAGTTTTTTCTCCACCTCCCAAAGACTCCTGTGTCAAAAAATCTCCTTCTAACTTTGCCAGCAGATGTACAGTAATTCTGTGATTCTTTTCTCGATACATGGACATTGCTTCACTGCTTAGATAAAAGGTGTCATCTCTCTAATCCTTCCCTTCTGAAGGTTCTTTGCAAAATCTTTGTTAAATCCAAAGTCTTGAGGGAAAGAAGGAAAGAAGACTAACCTTAGCTAACTCTCCCAGTGCTTGAACTTTTGACAGCATCAGATAAACAGTACTTATCTATTCTTTTCTTCACTCAAGGTTCTCAAGCAAATCCCTCTCTAAATCCAAAGTGTGGTGGGAAAGCGGTTGGGTATTAAGATCTAGGTTTGGCCTTCAGGACAGAAACAATTGTCTTAACACAGCTTATTTAACAGCAGAAAAAATGTGACAGAGGAGAAATTGGAAGGAAAAAAAAGGAAAAAGTGTGCTCACTGTTGTTCCACTTCATAATTGGTGGCAGTTATGCTTTGAGTTCGTTTAAATTTCCCTGAGGTGGAGCCGCTTTGTACAATGTATCGTGCAGGACTGAAGTGAGGCAGCTTTATTTTTCACTGGGATTTTATTCACAAATGCAAACCCGCCCTCTTGACCCACAGTTAGGTTGTTGTCTTAAACTCAAAGTGAAAGGAAAGTTAAGTGTGTGGGTGCAACTACGTGTTTCTGCCACATGCATTCACACATTTCTCTCTTAGATACTAACACTTACTTAGTTTAAAGATACATGACACAAACATTTGTGAGTTGCTATTATTTCAGTGTGTCAGATTTAATTTGCAGCCAAATTGAATCTTTGATTTGACAAATGTAGCATTATCATCTGCGTACTGCAGCTCCATCATGGTAAAGCTTGGTCTTGAATTTTATTCAGTCGACACCGAATCAGCATTTCATCCTTTCTGTACAAAGTTTGAATACTAGGTGGCAGGGACTTGCAAACAACATGAGAACAGCTGTAATTAAAATACAGTGGGAGCAATTCCTGTTTCACCACAAAAACTTGCTAGCTAGCTCACCACTGCTGCCGCTGTATAGCTGCTGACATGTGGTCATGAAGAGATCTCAAAATTCTGACATACAGGATCTGTCAGGACAAAGTCTGTTGCACAGACAGCTTCCTGTTTCCATTGTTTTTTGGCAGTTTCTCAATGCCAGTGTCACTGTCATCTAACCAGCACTGGTTTCTTCCTATAGTCACTGACATAAGTTACAGAGTATGTCAATAGTTCACATGCTGCTCAGAGGAGGGAGCTTCTGTCTAATATGCATTATAGAGCGAATAAGACGGTTGTCAATCAGAAAAAAGGTACCCTGTGGGTGTTTTAATCACTAGATGGTGGTGGTAACATGCAAAGAAACATAGCAATGCATCAACAAGGGCAAGGAAGAAGAAGACCACAAGCTAGTGAACATGGATATAACCGATGCCTTAATCGGATACGATGATCTGAAACAATATTTGGTTACTCTCTAATCTTTTGCCTTGTGTAGCGCCACCTTGAGGTCAAAATTTCCACAATATCTATATGTTTTTAAGTGATGAATTTAAGAGTCGCGTCCTGTAGTTGCAGTAAGTGTTTATCAGCATTTCTTTTCTTTGCTGTCGGAGTAGGTGCAAAGGATATTCCCTCATTTGCTGTTTAAATGGTGGTAGAGAGCTCTGTCTATCAGGTCAATCCAAAATCTCCCATAGGTGTTCAGATGGGTTGAGATCTGTTGACACATATGATTCATTCCTTGTCACACTCATCCAACCATCCTGGAAGAGACCACTCCCATCAGGATATAAATGTTTCATTGTGGGATGAAGGTGATCACTCAAAACAACTTTGTATTGATTTGCAGTGACCCTTCCCTCCACAGGGACAAATGCAGCCCAACCACGACAGCAAAATGCCCCTCACAGCATAACAGAGCCACTGGATCAAATTCTCTTGGTGTATGTGCACGCACCTGCACCTTTCTGTAGACCTAATGCCTATGGTTTTTGAACTCAAACAACAAATGTGAATTCATCTTTATGTTAAGGGGTTAAAGCAGTGCAACCCTGCGATATCCCTGTGACATAATCAGAATCAATTGGGTCCGCTCAGTATTTTTACACATTACCACAGAGCATGATTAGATGTTACTGTAATTGCTCAACTCTACCATGCAGTGGACCTGTGTGGAAGCATTCACATATATTATTTTTCTCCACTGATTTATTGATGTTTTTCCTTCAATTTGTTTAAAAGAAAACTTTCATATGAATGTAATATACAGCCGGTTTCTAATACAAATAACCTTTCATCTCTCTCTCTCTCTATCTCTCTCTCTCTATCTCTCTCTCTCTATCTCTTTCTCTTTCTCTGTCAGTGTTCTCTCACCCTTCATGACTTACTGTAAATGGCTGAATGCATTATATACAGAGTGTGGCCATAAACTGTGTAGAACACATGCTGCTACTCTAGGAGGAGCTCAAGGTCAAGTTGATGAATTCAATTTGATTTGCCGCAGTAATGCAAAGGAAGAAGATGGGGAAGTGTGTGTGTGTGTGTG
>NW_023339729.1:10176752-10180297 GCF_004916995.1 Morone saxatilis | reverse complement strand
TGTGTGTGTGTGATTGTGTGTGTCCCAGTGGTAACCCTGCAGACCAATCAAGCTATCAGACCGTTTTCCCTCAGCCAATCATATTAGAGTGCTGCTAAATGTGATTATCTGTACTTAGAGGGGACGAGGTGGGGGAAGAACATCTCAAGGTGTCTTCTGTTTTCATTTCAAAAACAGGTTTAAGGTTTTGACAGCACACGCATGTTAAAACACATGGGAGCTGTAGTATCTGAATGCAAGGCAGAAAACTGTTCATTAAAATGAAGGGGTGTTCTTATTTTATTGGAAGAAAACCAATATACCCCCAGTTTATTTACAATATAAAAAATGTATACATATATATCATTTCCTATAACCTATAGCTAGGCACCGTAGTTTTTTAGTAAACCTTTATCAAACAGGAGTAAACTGTATTTGTTGGGGACTATTTTCAGCTGTGGATTAATACACATTTGAGGCACTACTGAGTACAGCAGCAGGATAGTGTGTGTAGGATTGACTCAAAGTAAACAATAGAGTGTATGTTCATTATAATGAAGGAGTATGTTTTGTTCAACAGTGTGGTTCACTGATGTGGTTTTAATTATATAATAATAGTCTGTGGACAATAATGGAGGTCTGCGGCACAGAGGATATATTGCGGGTAAGTACATCAGGCTTTACATAAACAGGTTTATGGAATTTGAGGAAAAGTAAATATATAGAATACCAGAACTATTTTTTCACTACACTCACAAAATAAACTGTCTTTCAGCATCATGACATAGTAGTATTGTTTGCTAATTCTGTATGTAATTCCTGGTGAGCAGTTATTGAAAAATAACGCGAAACATTGCTTATGGTGGATCTCCTCAAGTTCACTTGTCTTTTCTGTCTTTTATCCTTTTGATCCTTATTCTTGACCACTCAGTGTCATAATCATCATATTTTGAGTATCCACAGAATAGTGCTAACAAACCATTAAGGGTCCTATCCAGAGAGTGTGTACATTTCACCACTTCTACTGTCAGCCTAGAGAGAGGGGGAGAGAGGAAATCTGCATCTTCATTTAGTAGTCCAAAATTAGATCTGTTTATTCCCTTCTTTATTCAAGTCAAGCCAATTTCACCTACGTAGCCCACAACATTCATCACAAAAGTGCCTCAAAGGGCTTTTACAGTCTGTACACCCTCTTCCCTTACACCCATTGGTATGGACAAGGAACTCCACAAAGAAATCCTTTAAACGCAGAAATAATTTAATCAAAGTAGCTACTTGGATTTAAACATCATCAAATTATTGTCTAAATTAAAGTTACAAATTAGTGTAACAGTTAATTTAAAAATGATTGATAGCCATCATCCAACATTAATGAAATTGTTAATGCTACAGAATGCTCAAATTTAAAATCATAATTCTTCTAAATCTTTTTAAATCCATTGAATCCCACATTGCAAGAGCACCATCTTCCTGTTTGGTGCAGTAAATCAACCCAACAGAGATCTTACCAAACTGGACACAGTGCTACATAGTCGTCTTGGCACACATTTTTCCTGAGATTAAACTAATTAATCTGCTAATAATTTATTAATGTTAAAGTACAATGTTAATGTTGGCCAGACTCTCTTTATTTCTTTAGCAGATAATTAGTGACATAATACAAAAGTAAAATGTTTGTTAATTTTGTAATTAAACCTTATCATTCACTTATTGGCAGTATGGCACTGACTTTTCTGCTGACATAGCTGACTTCTGATTGCTGCCTAAAGCCTTCAGCATTTGACTGAGCTTCGTATCTTGGGACTAATGACTACCTAACAGCCTCCTATTCTGTCAAACTAACTTCAGCTTTTAGGATTTGGGATGTGCTGAGTCAGCACTGAAGCACTCAGGAGCAGAAGCAATCAATGTGCAAGAAACAACAGTGGGTCCTGAATTTAAAAATAGGTGTGTAAGCTGTGTGAGGGCTTGTTTAATGGATCCAAAATAAGTTTTTTTGTGGCAACACACAAAATGTAATGTAGGGAGTCAAGGGTACAGTATATTTTAGGTTCAGACCTACTTCATATACAAGTTACGGCAATATTATTTAGTGGTTACATATACTCATTGGTGGGATAATGCTTAATCATTTTAAACGAAAAAATTTCAGATTCAGTAGATCTGAATACAGCCAGGGAAGAAAAAGACTTCCATTTTGTGATGACCTTGAGACATTTAGAACCAGATTGATGATGCATTGTAATAAGAAGTGGTTACGAAGCTCCAAGAGTTCACATTGCACATTTTTGGCTCATACGGCAGCTTTTAAATGTATATTGGAGCTAATGGCTTTTGAAATGATTTTGCAGTTTTCCAGCACTTTTCAGGGAGCTTAGTTTTACTCTTATATACCGCAGGTTTGAACCAGAGCTCAGTAAACACAATATATGAAATACTTGGTCACTGACCTACAATAAGATTTTTAAAAATCTTATCTCTACTGTTGGGTATGTGAGGAAGAATGTAAAGTAGGCCCTACTTTCTTTTTTTCTTTTTATCACTACTTAACACTATTGTCCTTATCTCAGCAAGACTAAGGTCACCATTACAAGTTTAAACCAACTTTGTTATTTATTTTCACATCTGATCCTCGAGTATCTAATAAGACTAATAAGACTAATAAGTCCAATATGCTGTATATTATGTATAAGTTGAAAAACTTCATTATAAGAAGTTCAGTTTCAAGTTTTATGATAAAATCTGGTCGTAATTTGCATGTAATCAAGGAGCCATTTTTATATGGCACCAAAAGTACCTGAGTTTATGTAATAAAACTCTAATTTAGAGAAGAATTTTAGATTGGATTTTAGAGACAAAGCAGCAGGACTCTCAGAGCTAACTGCATGAAAGAGCCTCTAACAAACATCCAAACACTGCAGATGTATGGTTCTGGATTTGAGTCCTGCTGAATCATTGCAGTTAAACTTGCTGTTTTCTTCCAACTATCTGTAACGAAAGAAGCCTTGGAGGATTAGTTAATGCACTGGCAGCATCCCCACTTTTACAGACACTTGTCCACACATTCATCACCTAACATGCTCAGCAAAACACTCATTGACCATATAGCAAATCTAAATCCACATCCAAACAGAAGCAAACCAATCACAGGATGGAAGAAGAGCAACGTGATGACAAGCCATAAGATCTGCTTTCCTAGTAGTTTCAGATGTGTTCACAAATGTTGGGCGGCATTGTACGATCCCTACTTCTTGTAATAGGCCTATTAACCTGTATTTCAATTGCCTATGATTGGAACTCCAAGCTCTTCCAATTTACTAATTAGTTTAGCTAATTAACACTAAGCGCAACACTGTTTAGGCTGATGGGAATGTTGTTGGTTTCACAGAAATATTTCCCTGAGGGGATGAATGTGTGTACCAAGATTCAAAGAAATGCATCCAAATCCACAAACCTCATGGTGGCATTAGAGAAAAATTCAGGGGATCACAAAAGTCATTAGGATTCATCCTCTGGGCACCATGAATGTCTGCAGTTTTTGTGATATTTCAGTTTGGACCAAAGTG
>NW_023339729.1:10176307-10176652 GCF_004916995.1 Morone saxatilis | reverse complement strand
CAGTTTGGACCAAAGTGGTGGAACAACACTGATACCTCTCTTTTTACAAGTTACAAGCAGGAGAACCATATGTACATTTTTAGATTGTGCCTTTATTTGATAGTTGACAGGGAAGCCACACAGGAAATAAAGTCCCACCCAGAATGAAACCGAGGACGTTACGGTAACATGGTACCATGCTACGCAGCTTATACCACTAAATCACAGGCACATCCAATAATGCAGTTTAATTGATTAAAACCCCAATTTCATTAATATTGATGTATTGACTGACAGGCACTGACCATCAGATTGATAGCTTGGCTGATTGATTACCTGGCTAATTGTTTTGTTTCATTACCCCCC
>NW_023339729.1:10176154-10176285 GCF_004916995.1 Morone saxatilis | reverse complement strand
TCCCGGGAGCTTTAAAGATCCAGTGCCCTGTCAGCATTTTTACAGACAGTTCTGTGGAAAGAGGTCACTGTGTCCCACTCAGCAGACATGGACCAGAACCAAAGTCAGCTGGGACTCCTACAACGATGGCT
>NW_023339729.1:10168189-10176004 GCF_004916995.1 Morone saxatilis | reverse complement strand
GATACATATACCAGCACTTCTCTTTGTTGCATCCTCTCTCACTCTCTCATATTTCTCTCACTCAGAAAAAATCTATACTCTAAAGTAGGCCTGTGCAGCAGCCCTCCATAATTCATCTTGCCTGGAGATGCAGTATATAGACACACTCTGTTTTATATAGTATCTATAAAACATCTCTCCAGCACGGGCAGAGTAAAGACACACACACACACACACTCACACACAAACAAACAGCAACACTGTCAAATCTATCCCCAAAGTCCGCAGGCGGAGCGCAGCCCGACTTATGCGGAGTAAAACCAGCATCCAATGCAATGCAGTTGATTTAAGAATTCATAGCGCAGACTCGAGGCACAGCAGCTATGCAGAACGAGGCAGTGCCGGCATCCTCTGCATCCCAATGAGGAGGCTCAGCTTCAACTCCACATCCCAACTGTAACTGCCTGACACCTCTGTAATCTGAACAACAGCTCAGCCTCATGCACGGCCGACCAGCATGTGTGCTGTGTGACTGCTGCATTATCTCTACTGGTGCCACTTTCCTGCCTTTCCCCTTGAAGCTATAGCTGACAAGGAGGATGAATTACAGGGCTATAATGAAGACTAATTAGGGGGCAAATAATAGCTAAGATGATATTCTAAAGGATAATACCTGAAGGCTTTAAAGGACAAAAGTCTCATGAAAAAAATGTTAGTCATAGTTCTTGGCAAAATAGCCCTTCTCCATTTCTTTTGCCTGAAAAGAAGCCAACAGTTGGCTTAGATTGCCTGCTTATAAAAGTCCTGTGAAAACCTTTCATTTCTTTAGGGGGATATTCATGTTATCACAACATTATAAGGATTAGGAGAAAACTCAGCCTTTCTCGTGCTTATAAACCCCTCTTCAGAATCCACTGAGTAAACTCAAATGCATGAAGACCAGGCTAAAAATAAGGCTGCTGCCGTCCTGAGAAGGTGACATTTTGGACATACAAGGTTTTCACTTGACAGGTACATTATTAGTATATGCCTATACCTACTACTGCTGCTGCTGCTACTGTCCCATTTCATCTGCAGCAGTCCTAAACCTTGTTTACAGAGATTTGATACACTTTTAGAGACTCACTGTTCACAAAGACACATTTTATACAAAAACAGAAATGTAAAACAAAGCTTGAACATAATCCTGATCATGTCAGGTTATAACAGTCAAGGGCTTGAACAACAGGATGTCCTTTTTTTTCATTTCATTCCTCAGGTTGGACAAGAAAGAAAGAAAGAAAGAAAGAAAGAAAGAAAGGGGAAATGCGCAGCCAATTTTTGAAGTCAGGAGTTTGGTGCAGGACGGATTTACTCAGCCCGGTCCAGTTTCCCCATAACTACCGGGCCAGTACTAGTACAATACTCCTGCTACCACTGTTCAGTTCAACAGCCCTTTAAATCCTTTACACTGCAGTGCTGTTAAATCAACCTCTAGCCCAGCAGACTACTCACCTCCCATCGCAGCTTTCATTACAAAATTCATGATGAAGCAGTTCTGTGTTCTCTTCCTTCAGTGGTCACGTTATCAGGGACAGACCTACAGCCAGGGGACAGAACACACAGGCTATGACTGCATGAATACCACTGTTAGGACATGCAGTTACACCTCAGTGGTTTTCATATACAAGAGTTGGATGGGATGGGGGAGGATGACGATGATGTGGCTCGATGCGTACAAGAAACGACCTCCAGACGGAGACCCTTGTTTGGAATAGGACCTTTCAAAACCACCAAGAAACATATTATTTTTACAATAATCGCAGTATTGTATTACTTTATTTCTACTTCCTGATGCATCTTTAACAAAATGTGATCATCTCTTCTCCAAGGCACAAAAAGGGTGATTAAACTGGGTTAAGATGGCTTTACTCTCCAGTACCACACCGTGTCCTGAGTTTTGTCGAGGCACCTGCGCCCTCGATTTACAACCAACACTCCATCTTGTGTGGATTTATGCTGATGCTGCCTGGCTGCCTGTGATGTATCCTTGTGGAAATAACCCCCAGAAAGACACACAAAGACAGGGTCAAAGATGAGCAAGTGGAGGCATGATTTTGTGTCAGTACATGGGCCTCAGAGAGCATCACACAGACTGCCAGAGAAAAAGGAAACACTTTAAAAAAAAAAAAAAAAAACTAGGTCTTTATGGTGCTCATTTGTGGGTTTATATTGAGCATTATGACACTCTATTCCCTATGATATGACTACAGTAATCCCATATTAGCCTTGGGATTTAAAGTGACTGCTCACTAGTCAATTTAAAATAGCCTTATATAATATTGCTGCTGTGACTTTGTGTCTGAGCTACTCAACTATAAGTTTAAAAAATAAACCTCCAGTGTTCTTATAATACTCCTATGATCTGTCTACGGGAGTTGTAGAGCTCAAGGACGAGTTTATATCGACCTTCCTGTACTTAATGCAGATTTCTTTTTGCAATCTTTTTACGACATAACCTCACGGGTAGTTTTGCTGCATTTTACAGCATCCCCTCTGCCACTGCAGTACATGCGAGCAG
Source organism: Morone saxatilis (assembly GCF_004916995.1). Classification (NCBI taxonomy): domain Eukaryota; kingdom Metazoa; phylum Chordata; class Actinopteri; family Moronidae; genus Morone; species Morone saxatilis. Next base: position 10,173,465 of record NW_023339729.1, on the reverse strand, counting down.
GGGAAAACAAAATTCTCCTGAAAACTTGCTGCACTCATTATTGCATCGCCGTTTTCGTCCCCGGGTCATTTTCACTGGCTCAAAGTCGAATCTGCAGCATGCAGCTGGGCGCCTTTAAATCATTTCCTGGTTCCCTTCCTCTTCTTCATCATCATCTGCAGCAGCAATAGCATCAGCATCAGCATCAGCATCAGCAGCAGCTTCTCCTCGCATGAACCCTCACAGTATCAACTCACGGCTCGGTGCGGTGCAGCATTTCGGCACAATTACAGTGCCGTACAGTAGCAACGTGTTCCCTGTCAAATTACTGCACCCACAAGCTTAGATACGGTTTCCTGAAAGCCAGGATGCGTTTAGAAGTACATGGAAGCATCAGCATCTTTTTACCGAGTGCACCAACCTACCACCATCCGGTCCCGTACAGCAAAGCCACACACAAACATCCCTGCCCGTGCTTGTTCGGACCATCGTTTACCTTGTTTTGATCCTCCTCCAAGTCTTTGTCCCTCCAAAGAAAAAAGCTCTTGTCGCAGCGTTATAAGCACGCTCCTTCTTCTCCCTCAGTGGTGGGGGGGACAGAAATCACAAGTTGTGCGTCTTTAAGGAGGGATTGTGTCTTCCTGTGCGGTTCTCAGTTTGCAGACATGCCGGTTGTGTCGGAGTCAGGCAACGGCGGAGGGAGGAAGAGGAGTCTATTCCTGCAGGACGAGATGAGAGCATGCAGAGGGAGGGAGGGAGGGGAGAGAGGGAGCACATGAACGCAAGAGCACCCAAGTGGAGGGTTCTGTTTCATTCTCACAGCTTCAACAGAGAATAAACATAAAAAAAAAGTTATTTAAATGTTCCATAATAAACTCAAGCAACTGCTTGGAATCAGATGGCAATGTATAAGATGAACATCCAGGCAGCATTTGTACCTTCCTCACAGATATGTATTCATTTGTTCTTGGTTTATTATGCCACTACAAGTTATACAACATTAACATATTATCACCTTAAAAAAATTGTGTTCCCCATATATAAAATCCAGCCACATTGGCATTAAATGTGGCCACCTGACAAACATAAGTCCAATAACTGCTCTTAGCTCTGTTTTTGGTCTCCACCCACTCCTGAGGGAAACATCTGGCTCTTTAGCTGCTATGCTTTAAGTTCACCAGCTAGTTGGGCAGGTAATTTACAATTTGTTTTTTTTTGTTTTTGTTTTTTTGCTGAGCTGCTGCTGCTGGAAATAAGGTTGATGAAAGTGATGGGACTAAACCAAAACAGTAAAGCAGTACAGTGAGTTTAAATACAATAAAGCCATCTGTAGAGCTGAGAGGAACCAGGTCAGGTGATGTATCTCTGTGGGTAACTTTCATATTAGATGTAGTCATTTGATCCATTGCTAATCTAAAAATATAATTTAGATCCCCTTTTACAACCGCTGACATGTTGTGCTTTTGTTTTTCAGTGTTTGCATTCTCAGTTTGTGCCTTTATTCTGCTCCAGATTTTGATTTGACTTTTCTATGTTGTTTTATGCACAGATAAAACAAGATATGCACAGATAAAACAAGGATCCATGGATAATTATATTAGTCAGGGAGCAATGTTAAGTTAAAATAGCTCACTGATAGATCTTTATTCTCGTATCCTCTTTCTAATAGTGACAATGAGACTCTAAGATAGTTGTATAATAAGAGGCTTGGGAAGACAGTATTCAAGTTTCTGACAGATAAAATCAGGTCCTTAAGATATTTGAAATCTTTATATTTAATTTTCTGCTGGCAGACCAAAGATCTACTGTGGTGTAATATCAGTCTGAAAATATTTTCTTGGCAGGCTGGAAAAGACTGCAGCAGTACATAATGTAATGTTACAGCTACCCAAAGAAGTCAGCATTAGATTTTCCCCTAAATGGATGCATCACGTGTTATTAGAATTGTTATTTATTTATGTTTACTTTTATTTATTTTGCAACTTAGGGTTTTATTTTTGCAGTTATGTTATTCAGTCGTATTAACAGGTTGGAAGAAGTTAATTCCCGGGATGTGGTGGCATTGTTATGAATCCTGTAGGGCAGGTTACAGTGATCAGATGATTATGAGGAACTTATTGCTGGCAAAATACTATCTGAGTGGATAGTTAGTTGGCTAACTTGAACATGCAAAATTACAACCCCAGCTAATATGATCCATGATACAAACTGAGGTATTATGACAGACTTTTAGCCAACAAGAAATGGTGTAACTGTACACAGCAAACAATTGCTTTCTACTTGCCAAGAGCAATGCAAGACAGGGGAATCCAATTAACTATAAATTAGTTAGGCTGGTTGTAGTTTGGTAGCCGGGTGTGGGTCTGACATTGGTTGGTTTGTGGTGTTGGCTGATGTAGTGGTTTGTAAACGCCAAGCTAGTTGGTAGCATGGCAATGGTCCAAATAAAGTATAGGGTCATTGCAGATAGTAACATTGTTCTAAATAGGATTTTTATTTATTTTCCAGTGTTTAGTCTCCTGTATGTCATTTGTCTAGGATGATGCTGACTCATGTCTACAGACTGTGTATGGAGAGCAACGGGATGCTGACTGCAGGTTACTTAACAGCCACTGCTGTCGCTATTAAACTGGGGGGTTGTTTCTAATCCTTTGTGTCGCTTACGGATCGATGCCACTGCTATCTGCAGATATCACAGATTCACTTGGGGAGTAAAATAATTTATTATCAATTATAAGTATGGAAAACAAAACCAAAATGTTTGAAATTAACCATCGATTAACTGATTACTGACCTCTAGAGTGCAGAAATATTTCAAAACAACCTCACAATGGTGTGGTGTTATGCTAAGATATGGCGTTATGGTAGCTTGCAATTGTGTAGTTATACATCAAGCAGAAACCGAGCAACACAAGCAGACAGAGGACATATATTAGGGAGAGAGAATGTGACATTTATCATTTTAACCTAACCTTGTTTCTGAGGCTCAACTAAACCGTCAGCTCTAAAATAAGCCCTTTCTGCCCCTGCAAGTGCTTATAATGTCCTTGCTTTTTTACCCCATAGTAACGTTGCCACATGGTGATGCAGACAAGCAGAGTGCGAAGAGACGACCAAGGGGAGCTTAAACTGCTGCACCTCCCATCAATTAATCAAGACACAGGAGGCTGTGTCCAGTCAACACACTGTGGCACAAGCATCCATCACCTTGTTTATAGCCTAGAAACACTTGGAAACAACAGCACTGTGCACACTCACACACACACTGCTGTTGTTGTCCTCTGACTGTCCAAAATCGCTACAGTATAGTTTTGTTTATTCTTCTTATGTGCCTATGATTTATAGTCTCTTGGTTTTAAGGTCAGAAGTTGGCAATTTTTGCTCTTGACCTACATCCACCGTATTATTACTTCAAAGCTGAGTATGACAAAAAACATTTTCTCCTTTAACTGTGTAGCTTCACACCTTTCTTTGGCATGTTGTTGTCTTACAGTTATCCCATGCAGACAGCAGATGCATGGGACCTAAACAAGCAATGGACAAGATACCACATCATGGACAACAAATCAGTGATCTCTCCACAAAGCACTTAAAAAAGAATTCTGAGTTTTCAAAATCTGCATTATCTACAATGGTAGAAACAGCATTTCACTCTTTTAATAGCACAATATTCCAACAGCCAGGTGGTAATCTAACATCTCATTCTCTTCCGTCTCTTTGTGTAATGTGGTACGCGTATTTTATTGTTGTTTGTTCAATCTTTGTTAGTCTCACAAAGAAGTTCAAAACGTTGTATTGTCCTTAATTGTCCACGTGTCAGCATGTTGCCTGTATCCAGGTAATGAGTCACCAGAAATATGTGCCAAAACAGAAAAAAAGTTGCCAACCTATGCCTGATGCTACTGTAATGAACACAGTCTGTGAAAGCACTGATGCTGTGTCAACCTATGACACACAAACAATTATAATGAATGCCATTTGAAATCTGCATTAGCATTTTATACCAAAATATGTATGGCAGAGCTCCACAGGGACTGCATGCCATTAAAAAAGGGCAAATTAACATAGCACTGCTGTCACATGAAAACACAGCTGTGACACTGTTTTTCTTGCTCTCCTCATTTATCCACTTTATTATTTTGAATATTTTGAGGGTAAATATATCATCTCTAAAATATTTGAAAATTATTATTTATAGAAATGATGAAGATTTTGGATCTAGAAATGTTCATTCAGGAGCAACAAGAAAACATTATGTTGGGCAGCAGTGCACCTTTCACACACTGAATTGTGTGAGCATGAAGAAATCACTACACCCCTTACTTTGGTCTTAAGTTGGACAATACCTCTCAGGACATTTTCAGATTTCTAGTTTACCTTGCTCTGTATGTGTATATGGCAATTATGCAAATACTTGCTTGCATCTGATCTGCTGAAGCTGTTGCCCCAGGACAATGAGACGCTGATATTGAAATACAGCACAGTATTGGATGCTGAACTTCCTCCTGTCAGCACTGCTGCAGTCAAATGAAATGTGGATTATGTCACAGGACAGAACCTTAGTGCCGCTGTGCCTTTTCTTGAGGTCGGATGTAACAAAAAGGCAGTGATTTAGGTGTCTGCATCAGTAGATCCTCAGTGAATGGCCTTTTGAAATCCTTTCAAGATCCTTTTGAATGCGTTCATTCACAGTTACCTCCCATTAGTAGCATAGCATCAGACTTATTGTCTGAACTGGTACTTCTGTGCTTATATTGTCTGTAATATTTCAGCTAATATTAGTATTTTTAATCGTATTTTCCCCTAAAGAAACACAAAGAGCCTAAAGTGTGGTTTATTAAAGGGTTGCATTATTACAGCCTTTCATTTAGCCGTCACCTCTTTGCATAAAGGACAGTTTTGCTGACAAAGAGCCAGCTGTCTCACCTCATGGCCCTTATACCACCTCTGATTCATGAAGTATCAACTACCGAGGCATGGGGGAGGATATATAAGAAACATGTATCAAATCCCATTCATTGTGATATAACGTGCAAGCCAGCAGAAAGTCAGCTGAATGCCGCAGGGACACCGTCACTTTGAAGCTTTGAATTGTCTGAGGTACACTGATTATCTGAAAGATTATTCAGACGATGAACCATGTATGCAGTGGCAGCTGGAAACATCCTTTGAGGTCTGATGCGTGGAAGAACCTAAATCGTATACATGTATTAACACCCAGCTGACTACACACTTTGGACCAGAAGAAGCAGACCAAAACTTTTTGGGATGATGGCTGTGGTCATGATAGTAAGTGC
>NW_023339729.1:10162936-10168168 GCF_004916995.1 Morone saxatilis | reverse complement strand
GTCATTTTAAAGGTAAAATACTGTCCACCAATTACTTTCTATATTGTCAATGTACTCATGCTCATGTGACATTTAGTACTGTCCCTAAACTTCTACATGTTTACATGTTGTCGTAATAACTGCAGGAGTAAGAGGATACATTATTCAGTAGAAAGCAGCAAATCAGCAGTAAACCAGTAGTATTGCCAAGCAGACAAAGATTCATCTTTTCAAGTTAGTTTGTGTTTTGTGGTGATGTGCTGGATTTGGTCTTGCACATAAGAGATCCTCACCTTAAACTGTGTGTTACAGATAATCTTTCTGTTTTATTGATGGAAGGAAACAGGGCTATAATAGACACCATCAGTCTTCTTCAGCTTGCGGAACAACAGTTTCCCTTGGGATGTACATGCCTTGCAACCCAGGTGGGACTCGAACCCACAATCCCCAGCTCCGGAGGCTGATGCCTTATCCATTAGGCCACTGGGTCTGAATTTCCCTTCTACTGATGTCTATTCATCAATGTCCATCATACTAATGTTCTGCTGCTTGATGCTTGTCATGTCTCTTTCACATAATTCTCCACACTTGCATTTGTTGTGTTTTGTGGAAAGAGACAATATTTTAGATAAGTGACAGATTCTCTCCTTCATTTGCACCCTTCCTACAGCTGGGACAGACTGGGTTAACCCTCTGCAAGCTGGGCTGTCATTGATCTTTGCTCCCTCGCCTGTGAAGATAATTTCACAAATGTCCTTGAAACCAAGCTGACAGGGTTAAACTCTCAATCCTTGCTCAAACCTAATTGCATCCCTGCTCTCACCCTATCCCCTTGCAGACCCAAGCACATTTCTACATTTACTGTCCCAAAATAGCACAAAGGATTCATACAACACATGTGTTATTAAAGGTAGCTATAGTGATCTGCACAATGATAAGTGAAGTGATCCACTTCACTTCTTGCTTCTTGGTCTGAAAATGTGACTTGATAAGATTAATTTTTAAATGTATGTAGTGTGATGTGACATTAGAGGAGTAATAGCTTTATGGTGAATGTTTGTACCTCTCTGTGATGGTGAGGTGATGTCCTGGTGACATGACTATTACATTTCAGAGATGCAGAGATATACTATTCATATTTTAAAGTACAGATTACAATATTAATGATTTCACAGTGTGTCCTTCCTTGTTTTTGCTCATGCTTTTAAGCCATATACTGGTGTGGGTCATATTCCTCCATGTGAAGGGCACAGTGGCCTCTGTCAGGCTATTCTGTGAAGTCAGAGGGGAGGAGTCGTTAGCTTTGGATATTAGTCTGCTGTCCATCATCCTTGCTGCACTCTGAGGTCCCCAGAGACACTGAAAGAGGGAAAAGGAGGAGGCGAAGGGAGGGGAAAGAAGGAGCTCAAGGAGGCGGAGGGATTGCATGAAATGTGTGTGTGTGGGTGTGTGTGTGTGTGTGTATGTGTGTGTCCATCAACCCAAAGAGGACCTCTGAAGTCCCAGACAGAGGGAGGTGTGTACTGCTGCAATGCGTAAAGGCACTACAGCTTCACAGCTTCATGCAGTGAGCAGACCAAAGGACAGACTGACTGACTAGTTGACTGACTGCTTCAAGGATTTATAGTCCACTTTATAATGGCTGTATGAACTGAATAGCTTGCAGAATAGCTGATTGCCTAGTTGACTTTTCAAGGCTTTCCAAGTAAGTCACACATCTCTGAACCACCACAGGTGACACCATCGTACATATCCACAAGAGAATTAACTGTGCACAAATAAAACTGCACAACAAGAGACCTGAATAAGACAGTGATACTTTAATACTGAATCTTTAACTTTACATTATATTTATTGGTCCCGATACCTCCACCTCAAAGCAATCCAATTAGCACTATAATAATAATTCTTGTCACAATTCTGTCCCTTCTTCTCCAAACAAAGGCCAAAATGTAACACCTCATCAACAGCTACATAATGGTCAATTTGAATTTTCAAGCATCTCATCCATAACATTTTAAAGGACCAGTGTATAGTATCGTTTAGTAAATCACTGTGGCCTTAAAACATGTACAGCCCTATCTACAGTCAGTGTTGTCTGGGCTACTGTAGAGACATGGCGGTTCAACATGGCAGACTCTGTGGAAGAGGACCAAGCAGTACCCTCTGTGGCTGGCAAATGAAACCAACACGGAAGTAACAAAAACTGCAGTTTCTGGAATGGCCACTTGAGGCTGGCTACAGATGTGATCAATCTCCATAATGCCTCATATTAAAATGCCCCAACTTTAAAGCAGAAATAAGCATGTTTACAGCCTGGTGCAAAAAATGGCTTCTATCTCTATAGCTAAATTTCTCTGTTCGTGAAAACTGTACTGTTTAAGGAATCGCTTCTTCTTTAAAAAGAAAAAAAACAGCTCTTTCTAAGGTAACCAAAACATAACGATTCTTATTTTCAGGTGATTTTAAACTAATGAAAACATACCTATGGATATGATATTCAATTTCTGCCAATAGATTATCCTAAATGTTACATAGCTACTTTTTTGCACAGAATTCTTTTGTTTATGGGGATTTTTTCTTCTATGTATGTGTGTGTCTTTGTGTTCATTGTGGTCAAGTACTGGCAGCATTTTATTTAGTCCCCCATTTTTAAAAATCTAGAGGCGCAAACCAGTTTGTTTTTTGTTCATATGATATATAGACCGATGATAGTTGTACACAAAAATGACAAATAAAAACAGCAGTCACACATCAGCAGACTAATCTGCTTAATCTTTGTGGGTCTTTTGACCACAGTGGAAACGCAGACATTGTGCTGAAGGAACTTTTTAGTTCCTTGAAAAGTAGTTCAGAGGACTGAAAGTTCCTGGTACTTTTGTTGGAAATAGGGTTTCAACTGTCCCCTGTGTATCCAACATTTTGACTCAGGAATGAGTTGACATTATTGTCTTTGAAAAAAGGTATTGTCTTAACCTAAACAGCGGCACATAGCCTTATTGCTCAATAGAACATTAAGATTACAGGTTTTCCCTTAAGCATGACATCAGAGATTGCCATATTGTGGTGTCAAAAGATCATTCACTCCCTGAGGTCCAACAGCAGGCCGAAGGAGTGGTGAAGGAAGCAGCTCTGTGTGACAACTGGAAACACTCCAGAGTGAAGAGACAATGCTCATTTGTGTTTAAAATATAGAGAGAATGACAAGTGTAAGAATGATTAGGTTACTGTATATGCCTAACTGAATTTCTCTCCCTTGGCCTTGATAAGTGGAACAAAATGAAAAGGAAGGGTGCAGCTTTGGGACTGAGACACAGCACGGTTACAGTGCAGCAGGTATCACTGTGCCGTCTGTCGATGGAAAAACTGGACTGGACCTCTTTAAATGCAGGTACTCCTGCTTTTAGAGAGGACTCAAGGCAAGTTCATGTCCTCACTCTGCCCTGGTAGTCCAGTCTCCAGACTGTATTGTCCACACACTTTGACTTCAGGGTGTGAGCAGAACAAATTCTCTTGCTGCCTTCACTCTCCCCTGTATCTTCCCCCTGTACCTGTCTGAAATAGGAATAAAATACTGCAGGGAGGCTGGGCCCCCCACTCTCTCCTCTACAAAAACACTTGGAAAGCATCCAGAGCGGAGCGCATCGTGCCCTAGAAAGCTAGTGCAGTAGAACTGTCACGGAGCAATGCAGGGAAGAGAGGAACGTGACAGGACGGTGGGAGCTGGATTCACGCCCACCACACAACCAAATATGTGCATGAAGGTAGTGCAGTGGGCAGCAGGAGCAGAGATTTGTATTTGTCTGAGTAGATTTAAGATAATTGATGTAAAACATGTAATAACCTCTTTAGGATTGAAATAGTGTTATGCAGATGGGACTGCCCTGCTCTAGTAATCCTCATGGGGTCAAAAACAGCTCTTGTGAGCGAAAGAGTAAACTTGCCCTGTATATATCCATCTGAAGGAGGACTCGAGAATCACATTTTTAGAACTCATATAGTCATTGCCTAGATGCACACATTTCCATAAATATAACTCTCATAATTATTTTATAGAGACTTTACAACCTTTTTTTATTGGACACAATAAGATGCAGAGACAGAATGAAAAATACATGAGGATGTATCACAAATTTAAAATGGCACTGTGGTCAAAGGGCAGTGAGTCTAAGCTTGCTCAGCTGTGAATGCTTACATTAGTGTATAGCCATAAAGTGATACTGCCTTCTCACCCCCTCCAAAGAGAAACAAAGGAAGCATGCAGAGAGTTGGATCAGGACCAAAATGTCGTGTTCGCCTGATGAGCCAAACTGCACTGGAGGCAGTTTCCTGCAGAGCACCTCTGACAGGTCGTCCCTGTCTAAACAGATGCTCCTTTGAGGTAAACGAGAGAAGGTGACTGTCATTTACACACAAGGTGCTGAACAGATAAAGGTTGTCTGTACTTTTATTCCGCAAGTGGAAAAACAATTTTGTACAATCATTGATAAAAGTCAGAAGTGTGGAAATAAGACACATCTACTGATATTTCAGCAGGGTTTGTTGACAGTGAAACTGTCCTGTTAGCAGCTAGATGCTGTGCTCTGTTCATTCTGTGGAGCAACTGGAAGCTTGACAGCAAAAGGAAATGAGATCTTTACCCAAATTGAATAATTCCAAGGCATTTCAATGGAGACAAATCAGACAGGACTTCAAAACACAGGTCTACCATTTGAAGTGCCCAACCTGGTATTGTTTTGAATTGATGCTGGGTAAAAGCTGCACCGACTGCAGAGCTGAACAGTCGTTTGATTCAGGTGAGAAAAGAAAACAAGGAGGCGAAGAAGGGCCGGCATGGAGAGTGATGCATGAGATATGAGATTCACCACCCCCAGCTTTTAGAGTGCCTTCTCGTGTGTCTTTGTGTGTGTGTGTGTGTGTGTGTGTGTGTGTGTGAGAGAGAGAGATTGAGTGTGTTTGTGTGTGTTCATCTGAGCGTATATGAATATGTGTATGTGCACTCTTACACTCTCATGAGCATGGGAGCATCTAAAAGAGAGCCAACAAGTGAGAAAGCACTAAAAAGAGCTAGAGATGTGTGTGTGTGTGTGTGTGTGTGTGTGAGAGAGTGTGTGTTTGTTTGCTGTTCTGTGAAGTCATTCTAATTAATAGCCGAGAGTGTTTGGCTGAAAGCGGTGTTCCTTAAATTAGAAAACCCTCTGTTGTCCAACTTGGCAGGATAAACTAGCCACATTAGCACCCATGTTCCTGAGA
>NW_023339729.1:10162293-10162911 GCF_004916995.1 Morone saxatilis | reverse complement strand
CTATCTATCTATCTATCTCTGTCTTCATTAACCGATTAAGCTGCAGGGCCTTTAAATGATAGCGAGAAGGAGACTTGGTAATGCTTTAGATTAGAGCCCACAATGTAGTTTGCTTGTTTGTTAATAAGGTACATTTTCAGTATAATCCTGAATTGTTTCTTAAGTTATTCTATAACTTCACATATTGTTCCCCAGTACCTACATATATGTACTGGTAACAATACTAGTAGTTTTACACCATTACGTACAAAGATTATATCGATTAACTCTCAAGTAAAATGCGCTTTAACGTTGCAGGGCTGTCGTGTGTGGTGTGTGGTGTGTGTGTGTGTGTTTGTGCGTGTGCTGATTGAAGTAGACCTCGGTGCAGTGATCAATACTCAATGGTTCATAGTTAGTAGCTTTATGAGGTGCAGTCATCCCACCGTTTTTTATCCTTTCATTTTATGGGTCAGTCACCCAAATCCTTCTCTCTCTAGTCACACACACACACACACGCATGCACGCACAATCCTTCCATCCCTTTGGTAATAAAGATTGCGCTGACCAAGCAGTCTTACAGTAACCACCCATGGCTTATGTCCAATGAGAAAGGGTGTGGTAGTGTGTGTGTGTGTG
>NW_023339729.1:10151842-10162268 GCF_004916995.1 Morone saxatilis | reverse complement strand
ATGTAATAACCTCTTTAGGATTGAAATAGTGCTTGATGCAGATGGACTGCCTGCTCTTGAGTATCCATACTGGGTCAAAAACAGCTCATTTGTGAGCGAAAGGAGCTAAACTTGCTCCTGTATAATATCCATTGAAGGAGGACTCGAGAATCACATTTTTAGAACTCAGTATAGTCATTGCTCAGATGCAACACGAATTTCCGATAAATCATTAACATCTCATAATTATTGTTATAGAGACTTTACAACCTTTCTTTTTATTGGAACACAATAAGATGCAGAGACAGAATTTGAAAATAACACTGGAAGGAACTTTTATCACAAATTTAAAGATGCCAACTGTCGTGTCAAAGGTCCGCAGTAGAGTCTAAGTCTGGCACTCAGCTGTAATTGCTTACGCGCATTAGCTGATATAAGCCGCAGTAAAGTAGAGTTACTGCTTTCTCACCCCCTCCAAAGAGAAGACAAAGGAAGCATGCAGAGAGTTGGATCCAGGGACCAAAATGTCGTGTTCGCCTGGGATGAGCCAAACTGCACTGGAGGCCAGTTTTTTCCTGCAGAGCACCTACTGACAGGTCGATCCCGTGTACTCAAACAGATGCTCCCTTTGAGTTAAACCGGAGAGAAGGTGACTGTACATTTACACCAAGGTGCTTTGAAACAGATAAATGGTTGTCTGTACCTTTTATTCCGCAAGTGGAAAAACATTTTGCATGTACAATCCATTGATAAAAGTCAGAAGTGGTGGAAATAGAGACAGCGATCTACTGATAATTTCAGCAGGGTTTGTTGACAGTGAAACACGTGTCCGACTGTTAGCAGGCTAAGATGCTTGCTCCTGTTCGCATTCTCGTGGAGCAAAAATCTGGAAGCGTTGACAGCAAAAGGAAGGAGATCTTTACCCAAATTGAAGTGAATTCCAAGGGCATTTCAATGGACGGACAAGATCAGACAGACTTCAAAACACAAGGTTCCATACCATTTTGAAGTGCCCAACCTGGTATTGGTTTTTGAATTGATGCTTGGGTAAAAGCTCACCGACTGCAGAGGCGTGAACAGTGGTTTGAATTCAGTGAGAAAAGAAAACAAGGAGGCGAAGGAAGGGCCGGCATGGGAGAGTGATGCATGAGGATATGAGAATTCACCACCCCAGCTTTTAGGAGTGCCTTCTCGTGATGTCTTGTGTGGTGTGTGTGTGTGGTGTGTGGTGTAACTCCGTCGTGTGTGTGAGAGAGAGGAGATTGAGTGTGTTTGTGTGGTGTTCACCTGAGCGTATAATGAATATGTGTAATGTGCACTCTTACACTCTCAATGAAGCAATGGCAGGCATCTAAAAGAGAGCCAACAAGTGAGAAAGCACTAAAAAGAGCTAGAGATGTGTGGTGTGGTGTGTGTGTTGTGTGTGTGAGATTGAAGTGTGTGTTTGTTTGCTGTTCTGTGAAGTCATTTCTAATTAATAGCCAGAGAAGTGTTTGGCTGAAAGCGGGTGTTCCTTAAAATTAGAAAACCCTCTGTAGTCGCAAACATTGGGCAGGTAAAACTAAGACCACATTAGCACCCATGTTCCTGAGACCCGAATAGATAGATGATATGTTTAAATTCTGAAAAGTGCTTTCCTAAAGCTAAAATGCTACAAGATACAGTTAACTTAATTAAAAGAATAAACTACAAACAAAAATTTATCTAATCTATCTATCATATCAGTGATCTATCGTATCTATCATATCTAATCATAATCTATCTATCTATTCTATCTATCTTATCTATCGTATCTTCTTCCAGTATCTATCAATATCATCCATATACTATCTCTGCTTCATTAACCGATTAAGCTGCAGGCTTTTAAAAAATGATAGCGAGAAGGAGGACTTGGGTGAATGCGTTTAGATCAGAGCCCCACAATGTAGTTTGCTTTCGGTTTGTTAATAAGGTACGATTTTCATTAAATCCTGAAGTTGTTTCTTAAGTTATTTCTATAACTTCAACATATGCTTCCCCAAGTACCTACATATATGTACTGGTAACAATACTAGTAGTTTTACACCATTACGTACAAAGATTATATCGATTAACTCTCAAGTAAAATGCGCTTTAACGTTGCAGGGCTGTCGTGTGTGGTGTGTGGTGTGTGTGTGTGTGTGGTGGTGTTTAGTGCGGTATGGTGCTGATTGAAGTAGACCTCGGTTAGCAGTGATCAATACTTCAATGGTTCATTTAGTTAGGTAGCTATTATGAGGTGGACAGTCAATACCCACCGGTTTTTTATCCTTTTCATTTTATGGGTCAGTCACCCCAAATCGCTTCTCATTCTCTAGTCACACACACAACACACACACACAAACACACACACACACACAACACACACAGCACACACAGCATGCACGACCACACATCCTTCCATCCCTCTTTGGTAATAAAGATTGCGCTGAGCCAAAGCAGTCTTACAGTAACCACCCATGGCTTATGTCCAATGAGGAAAAGGTGTGGTAGGTGGTGTGTGTGTGTGTGTTGTGTGTGGTGTGTGTGCGTGTGTGTGTGTATTTCCCCCCATATGTCCATTGCCATAGGATGAAAGAGGAGGGGTGAACGAGCACAGAATAGCAATTGAGTTCTTCCTATGTTGAAAACACATGTTTACATGTTTCAAGTTTTTCTTCTTCCTTGTGTTTTAGTTTACAGTAACGGCGGCTGGCAAACATATAAGAAGTGCGGTTGGATGGATGCACTGTTTTACAACATACGTAAACATGGTTGTGGTCACTCAAAGCTTTCTGAAGAGAGGTTTCAGAAGTCTGATATGGGTGTACTTTCTGCAGTTAACTTTTTCACCAACTTCAGTAAAAAAACTTTTAATTTGGGCAAAAAGAGTGGAATTTAAAGTTGGAGGCAGGCAGGGTGTAATGGCATAAAACATACTTATATACTATATTCTGTGAGCCTTTATTTTTTTTAATGGGGCAGTAATTCACAGAAATAAAATCTTAGAGCTTGGATCATTTTTTTTATTTATTTCACAGTAATAAAGTCAATACAGAGATTTGTTGCTATTTAGGGCAAGGTTTCTTTTTTTGTCATTGATGGATTGTCTCGTGTCTCATTGATGCCCTTTTATTTGCTTACAATAATGATTTTGAGGTATAGCAATGTATTATTCTACAAATAACCTTTTTTTATTTATTTATTTGAATGTATATTAGTTAAAAACACACTATTGCTGACAGATACAGAACATGCCCCAACCAGACTCTCTCCGCCTCTCCTTTGTAACTCCCTTCTTCCAGAAGACAATGACTCAGTGTTTATTGATTATGTTTTGTGTCTTGTCTTGGAGAGGCACACACCGACATACACACACACACACACACACACACACACAAACTGCTGATAGCAAGCTTTCCAGTGCAGTGGAGATCTTTGAATACATTATATGTACACTCAGAGGGTCCATGCATATTTGATGGCTATAAAAAGGTAAGGCTGGAGGAGAGTTATGATGGCTCTCCTGTTCATTCTCAGTACAATACAACTCTCTACCTTAGAAAATAATTCCTAATAGCCCACAAATTCTAATTAAAGGTAGCACAGTGAGAATTTTGTCATTTCCCTGGGAGAAAACGATATTTACAACAAAATAAGCAGCAGCCATTATGTCCACCAATCATCCAGCAAAGATGGTAAGAGAACGGTTTTTATGTCAGCAGTCTTCCGATACACCCTTTGGTACTTGCCTGTGCTTATCATTTATTTCTGCTCTTATTTAAAGTTTAAAACCTCAAACATTTGCAATTACAGCAGAGTGTGAACTATTGTGTCAGTGTTAGATCTTTTAAACTAATTTGTCTAGACTAAAAGCATTTTCTCCTGCCCTGTATTACTCTGTTTGCTCCGGCTGAAAACGCCCATACAGCCTCTCCCGGCCTTACATGTGACTTTGCAGATATGATGTGTGCCCTTGAAAGAGACCTTGGCTTGCATTGCAGTTACAGCAACAAGAGCAGCTCTCTGGCTGCACTGCTGCCCCTCTGTGGACAATACGGAGGAGTGCATCTGATTACAGCAGATCTTTGCATGGTATGATGGAACTACAGTTTGATGATATGGGTTGGAGGGAATTCCCTGATTGACGGCGTAAATATATTCTGAGTTGCAAATTATAAATCAGTTATTTGCTCTGCAGGTATGGAAGCTGTTTTAACTCCCCACTCTGTAAATGAAAGAATGAGGAATTGATGACCAAAAAACTACAATTTGTGGTAATGCAGATGCCATTCCTGTGACAAGGGCAATGAAGTGAAACACAATCGGCTTGGTTAGCCTAGTTTCATGTGTGTAAATACCCCTATTCTAATACATGAACCATAAAACATACAATGCAAACACTGCACGCAATGTAAGCCTAAATAAGTCATTGAACAGTAAGTAAATAAGGCAAGTCATTTTCAGTCTTGCCCTGCATTACTGAAGCAGCGATAACAACAGGACTTTGTTAGGACTTTTATATTTTATTGGTTGCATGTTGGTTAAGGTTGTGAATCACAGGGGATTGAAACTACGTAACTTGTAAAAAAACATGTTGTGCCATCATTTAAATGTGGCTTTTTACAAAATATTCTCATACAAAATTAGCAGTATAGTGTATTTTTCATAGAAAGGATTTTTGGAAAATTACACCATCTGAAGCACCTCAACAGCAAAACTCCCCACTGAAAAACAGGTTACTTAAACTCTCATTGTGTAACATCATTTCCTCATACCAGCAAACTGAATGGCATTGCTCCAACCCAAATACCAAACAGCTTCAAAAGTAAACTTTCTTTCTTTCTTATGTACAGTTGAGTATCTTTGTGGCTATCTCAGTGAATAAGATGCTGAGGAAGAAACAAAATCTCCAGATCCCCTTTGATCTAGAGACTGTGTCAAATTCTATGTTTCCTTGTATTGGAAGCCCCCCCCCCCTATTATCTCATTTTCAATATTACAGCAGGAACAGAGTTAAAAGGTGGTTACCAAAGAAAGGGAAAAGGACAGTACATTAAAAGGGGACAGATATAACAATACTGAGCAGTTAACAATTAATAGTCTGTGTGTCTGGATGGGATTTTGTTTATCTGCTGTGTTTGTTTGCTGTTGTTGTTGTTGTGCAGGGAAACCCTGTGCTTTTTCCTGGCTGTTATCTTAAAACAGCTGCTGTGATAAGCTGCTCTCTGCACCCCAAAAAGATAATACTACAACTGGGGGATTCTCTACCCTGCTGCAACATTCAGGTGTGTGTCTGCACGTGTAAAATGAAAGAGTGGGGCGGGGAGAGAGAATAGGGAAGAAGGATGCCTTGTGGGTATTCTGCACACATGTACAGTAGGGAGGGGTGCTGGGCACTGTTGCAGTATATTTTCACTATGCTATCAGTTGGGCATGGTAATGAGGGATTTTAATGTACCTTATAAATGGGTTTAAAAGGGAAAAAAGGCCAATATTCCCTCTATAAATAATACATTTGTGTTTGATGTTTCATCACTACAGCTGCAGCAAATTCATCATCAGAAGAATCTTAGAAATAAAAACAAAAAAAACAACAAACTGGACTATAAAAGAGGCACCATAACCTGAGTGGCAACATTCATCCGGCTTCTGCACAAAGACAAAACAATAGGGCTTAGTCACAAGTTGTCGACTATTCAGTTCTGCGCATACATGTTATGTCCAACCCTCTTTTTTTCTCTCTCCCACAGTTGTATGACATAGATTAATAAAGAAAATTTAACATTTCTTAGAACAACCATACCATACAGTAAGTGCAAATCAGACACTGTGACTGCAGTGGCGTGCAGCCCAGTCAGTGCACCGAGACCTGTGGATATATTTTCTGAATCAAAAAGGCTCAGTTCCTTCACTGTCCTTCCACAGCTGCTGTGAGTCCATGGATGTTAGGGGAAGGGAGGATAATGCTTCGAGATTACATTACACACAAATAGGAAACTAGCAGCAAACTACAGAATAACTAAATGCTAAATAAATTAAATTTGATCTGGCATGAAAACAGGTAATAAAGCATTTGTCCTCACATAACACGCAGTTTTTTTTTTTACTGTAATACAAACTTAAAGAATTGTTTAGAGTATTTGTTTCAATTGTCATTTTTTACTGTACAGGAGAAACTGTGTGTGATGTATTGACTCATATGTGTGCACACAAATGTCATGTCATGTCATGTCATGAAAACACAGTGTCCCATATATGTACCCATTATGAAGGGCCGTGAAAAAACAAATAATCTCAGACCTTTACATTAAAACACACGGTGGATACCTTTTTATGAGGTTAAATAAATATACATTATTACATCAAACACATTTCATAGTCATGACAGAATATAAAAAAATATGACATGGCTTCAGTGTGCTGCGTTAGAAAGGTGTATGTTGGCTGAATAACAGCAGGTGTGTGATGTTGAGGGTCAGGAGGTGCAGTTTACAGGAAGTGAGCAGGAACACCAGCCAGTCCTGCAGTGCAACGTCACTGATAAAAGCACACACACACTCACACACTCACACACACACACACAGTAAAATATTGTAAGGTTTTTGTGATATTTCAGGGTTGAGTGCAAAGAGGAGGGGAGCATAGCGGAGATAAAGTAGGTGCATTTCAGTCTCTGTGCACGTCCTAATGCGTCTCTCTCTCTCTCGCTCTCTCTCTCTCTCTCTCTCTCTCTTTCCCTCTCTCTCTCCTTCTCTCTCTCCTTTACTGTGACTCATCCCTGAGGCCACCCCCACCCAACCGCCCCCAGTCTGCTTAACCTCCACACACACACACCCACCCAGCAATCAATCTGTCAACGCTCTGCCTCTCTTTTCTTGTAGTATCTGCTTCACTCCTCAGCCCTTAATCCTTCTACAAACTTTTTTCATTCATTCTTAACTCTGGCTTTTTTCTTCAAGCAAATCCCACCAAAGTCTCCTCCACCCATCTCCCCCCTGAGGGATCTTCCAAACCACCATGATGCCGTCAGTTCTTATGCAACCGCAGCCATCGTTGTGGGGTAAATAGCCCTGCAATGCAGCACAGTTATAAAATAGCATCAGCCGCTATGGGGGCTGCAGCTGAGACAAAATGCTGCCACTTCCATCACTGCTGTGTATTTACTGCTCTGCACTGGTGCTGCTGAGAAACACTCTTTTAATCTGGAAGTGTTACTCTGTGGCAGACTGGGTTCGTGCCAATAAAGAGGAATGGGTACTTCAATGGCTTTTGTTTATATTCAAATCAGTGTAACCTGCTGGGAGGATTGTTTTTACACCCAATACATCCAACTCACATGGTTCATATGTTCAGACTGTACATGGATGATTTACTCTTTATTAAAACACATCTAACTTAACTGAGGTCATCTGGTTATAATACAACATGTTTGACTCAACTGTGCTCTGAACAAATGTGTAATATATATATATAAAATGGGGTTATATATATATATATATTTCCATTGTTTTCAGTGTTGTTGGTTGTTGCCCGGTTGCCAAGTTTCCGGAGTCCTATGTGCGAAATAAAACTTACCGAGATAGAACAATTCCACTTCCGCCCGGGTTTCAAGAAAATAAATGCCTGACGGAACCTGCCATACTTTAAATGCATAATTATCTCAAGAAGGGATCATTATAATTACTTATTTACACTATTCATGTATGCTGATGTAACAAACACAGGGAAATTCTATTTATGTGAGTCCTACTGCTTTATCCACAGTTTCCCATGGTATGTAACATACACTGCCAAAATGCATGAAAAAAGATTCAAAGACAAAAATGAAGACAACTTGAAAAGAGTTTGCTGATCTCACTCATCCTCAATTAAAAGTCTTAAAGACAAAAATCCTAGAGCTCCATGGTGTTTAAGTCTATGCATGCACTAAGAGACTGATTTTCATTAGCTTGGAGGCACAAATGTAAGAAATATTCATATGCTACACTAACTATAAGTAAAAGTAGAAATACTACAGTACTAATTACTACTTTTTAACTATATGCCTTATATTTAAACTTTTACTGAAGAGATCATATGTATTAGCAGGATTAGAGTATCTAAACGTACGTGTTGTGCAGATTGGCCCCTTTCAGTGTTATATTATTATATATAATATTGTTTTATTATTTTTTTATTATCGGTGCATTGACATGTAAGCAGCATGTTGTAGATAGGCAAGTTAAGTACAAATACATCAATAAACCCTAGACCAAAAAGCAACAGGTTCAATGTGTACCAGTAAAGCCGTTTATCAGCTGACATGTGGTGAACCATCGGGTGTGTCCTGATTTATTACCTGATACTGAGGTTCTGTCGTAAACAAAGTCCCTGAGCCAAAATCTAGTTTTAGGAGAACTATTATTTAAGCTAATGCTCATATTGTGCATATTCCTAAATTAATTTGTGTTTAGTAAAATTACCACACCGTAAACCCGGTGCATGGTAGTTTTCCAGAAATAATTTACACATTAGACAGGCAGAGATCAATTAACTTTTTGCCAAGACAGTTAACCCAGCCTTGCTTGATTTTTTTCTTCTGGGTGTAAGTTATATTTTAGCTCTATATTTTTAAATCCTTCCCTATTTTAAGATGATTTCTTGTGTCCTATTTGTCTCCCCATTTTATTCCATTTTGGGGGGATTTTATTGTGAAGGTGCAAACCACTTGACATCCGGCCTCGTTCTCCCCCCTCGTGTGAGCACCCAGATGCTGGAAACGCAAAGCAGAAGGGAGAAGAAACCACCGACCCGTTGAGCATGAGATGAGAACAGCTGCTTTGGACAACTCAAGGTAATTGTCATTAAACGGAAACGACCAACAGTGCAATAAAACGACGATAACTTGGGCTAACGACGAGAGGTGGGGTTAACCAGCTAACGTGAGCTAACTGAACTGCGACGCCACCGCGAAAGCACTCAGTATGTGAGGATGAGTTTGGGCAACGTGTCCCAACTAACTTACCAGCACCATTACAGTAGGCTGGTGTCAGTGTGATGGTGTCAGCAGCGGGGTTTCCTCACAGGCTCGTCGGCGGGGGCTAGCTGATACTAACGTTAGCATAAGTTTACAGCTAAAGTTAACAGCAGATGACCGAGTTCACTCGCTAAAGACACCAAAGTTAAAACAATAAATAATACATAAATAAGTGCTCTTTGGCCCGGGTGCTGCTTTCGGGTGCTTGCCACAAGCAGCTGAAACTAAGCTTGACTTCTGAAACAGTTATGTGGGTCAACATGGTAGCAAACTGAACCTCGAGCTTACTAAAGGTGCCTTTGTGCTGCAGTGACTGAATAACGAGAGAGGGACGTGTCTTCGGGTCATTTAAATCCACTGAATTCATTTTAAATCAAGTTAGTTAGCTAGCTACCTTCCTGAACAATAATGCAGTATGTGTTGTGCTAAGAGGTGAGTCCTGGCCACACCAACATCATTTTCAGTCAATCCCCTGTATTAAAACCAGATGTCGTTCACTTAGAGCGATTGAAATAATGGGTGTGGACAAGAGTCACATCTAAATATTGAATGCTTCTTTATTACAGACATTAGATGGCAGTATGTCACCTCATCAACAGGGAGGATATTACATAATTCTGAACCAGGATGTCACCACTGTGTCCACACTGAGGGTAGTTTACCTAGTCCTCATTCATTTGCACAGCCAGCTTGTTGAGGCGGTGCACACGTTGCCATTCCCTCACGTCGAATACAATGTGTGTGCTGATATTCACTTAATGTTACGTGGCTGTGGTTCTGTCTGTGCTGCAGCGTATGGCATCTCCACTGCCCATTCGTCAGGATTACGGCTGCAACTAGCGCTTATATTTTAAACTGTAACACTCCTAAAACAGCCCCAATGGAAACCAGCACGGTCAAGGTGGCTGCTTGCAAATCTTCTTCAAAGTGAACGTAAAGCCTTCGCCTAAGGCCAAAACACAAGAATGCTTGCTCACCCCAGGAGGGAGAATTCCCCTCAAGACATGGAAACAGACTTTGTGCTTTTAAAGCCCGTGAGGCCGACTTTTTAGCACAAATGCCAGTGTGACTTTTGTTTTGAATGAATAGTTTATGCAGCAGTTACATGACAGTGCATTTAATACATGTCTTTTTCCTTGACTTTACTTTTTATTTAATTTTCTGAAATAAAATAATTTGGGAAAAGAGTACAGCAAAGTTACCTTGAACTCTTTTGGTATAGTGATGAAAGCAGAAGCCTGTAGGCCCTTGAACTTCCTAAATAAACAGAGCACCGTAGTAATAGTGAGTCATTGAACCTTCCTGGGAATAAAGAGACGTGGCACATCACAGTAGGCTGCATTGTTTTATATGGCTTTGTCATAATTTGACGTCTGACCGTAGCTTTGTATGACCAAGGTGGCTGATTTAGGGTGGCTAAAGAATAAGGCT
>NW_023339729.1:10144658-10151742 GCF_004916995.1 Morone saxatilis | reverse complement strand
AAGCACTCTTGAGCAACACACAAAGAACAGAGTGCACAAAATGAAACAAAAAGAGAACAGAGAAGGGGAAAAACAAAATAAAAATAGATGTCATTTACTACCTACGTCTAGCCTTCAGGCTCATACACTGTATGTTCACACAACCAATAGAAGCGCAGGGCTATTAATGTTCAATTCATCCAAGCTCTATATGGAACACACAGTTTATCAGCAATGCTGGCTACTAATGCAAGCACAGACAATAAGTCATGAATCATAAACAGTCCAGAAAACCAGCTGCATTTGTAACAGATAGCACCTACACAGAATAACAAAATCACAGCGAACATTAGCAGAGCGTACGGTGACCATCCATACAGACGACCAGACATTTAGAGAGCCAACTTAGACTGCGAGTATAAATTCAGTTAAGGAAGTCTTTGACACCACCATAAGTGAATATTATGACAAGAAATTTATTTTTCAACAAAGAAGTTATTCAATTCATGTAAGCCTACACCCACTCCTCTTTTGAGCGTCTCGCCGCTATATTCTGGAGAACCTTCTCCACATTTATCGTGAACATTTGAAGATATCAGTGACTCAGTGAAATCGGTTAATATAGTGCTTTTTATCTAGAGAAACGCAGCTCCCCAGTTTACTGTGTTTACAGGCCAGTCTTGCCCTGTCCAATATGGCGACCACGTCGACGTACGATCCGGCGGCCAATGCGTCGTCAGTGTATATATGTCTATGGGCGAGACGATCTGTGCTGTTTGTCTGGGAGGATGCTGCATGCTCGGATGCGAAATGTCCCTGATTGCAGCCGCAGCCGGGCATTCCTGTAGTGCATGGCAGCACCCGCTGCTGGGTGCTCCGTTTCTACATAAACAGTTGATGTATGTGGGCATTGCTGTCATGTGCGACAGGAACGCCCCTCCGTGGCTGCAATGAGATTCTGCTCGCATGTTCGTCCATTCCTCCACTCAGCCAATCACAAATCAACCCAGTCTCACACGGCCCCTCCCCCCAGCTATATGGCTGTGTCACTACCTCTCCATTCCTTTCTCTCTCCCTCTGCTGCCTCCCTCCATTGAGTAATGCGCCTGGGCTAAAGAGGGGAATGAGAAGATAGGGGGTAGATAAAAGAGCAGAGTGTGATTTTAGCTGAGAATTCACAGAGGCTTCGGATGGAAAAGCATCCGGGTCTTTTATGCGTAAACCCTCATGTGAGTCAGATGCCTTTTCTTTTTTTTTTTTCTCTTCATATCTTTCTTTTCTTTCTCACGGTCTATCACTGCCTCTCTTTTATTGTGTCTGTACAGGATGTGTGTCTTCCTCGTTGCGGATTTATTCATCCCCGCCTTTGCTTTCTGCATGTTTCCCTGCCCCCATACCATAACGTTGGCTGCTGATGCTGTCTTGTGATGCTTGAGTAGAAGTCATGGTGTGCTGAATTAGATTGAGGGTAAATCACAGGATTTAGTCCTGGAGGCTTTTTTGTGTGACCTGACACATGAGAGCTTTGACTGGCTCACAGATGATGAAGTAACTTGTGTTAAGTTGCCATTCAGTTGGTGCTGTAGATTTGAGACTGTTTTAAAGGACTGCCCAAATACTGAGTGTTTATGTCTGATTATAACTAGTACAGTTAACAGCATCAAATTAACATTCAACAATGATGATCAACAAAAGTAATGATTTTACAGAGCTAAAACTAAGCAGCAGTGCTTCTTCCAGGGAAACATCAGCCCTCACACTAAATGAAAAGAAGGCAGACACAGCGAGAGAACTGTCAGCAACATTTGAACCATAACAGCCCTTAAAGGTGTCTGAGTAAATACGATGGGGAGCAGATGGTAAGACGTTATAAAGCCCAGTCATAATTCACTTCTGTGTTTGCACTCAAAATTATTGATTAATTATTGAACGTAAGAAAGAAAAAAAAAAGATCAGATTGAGTGGGCAGGCTAGTGTTGACTGATGGCTTGTTAGCTTGTTTAGCATGTAAACCAACTTCTGTTAAATGCAATGAAGCGCACAGTGTTTTCTGGTTTGAAAAATGAAATATTACAGGAAGTATTCGTGTTGTATCTCTTCTCTTTAGCACTTGGCAGTCTGTAAAAATATATTTTTTTAATATTTATTTTGGAATCCGAAGGATCTTACCTTTCCACTGTTTTCAACACACAATTGTCACAGAAACATTACTAGGTCCAACCCAGAAACATTGCCATCACGACTCAGGTGCTTATTTGAGCATGAGACCAACATGTTAAATTGACACTCATTACCTCTACTACTTACTCCTCAGTGTCTACATATGTCAGCTCTAACTTGGAGATGAGGAAACTGAACTTGTGTCTTGATGAGTGTATGCTGAACCTACACAGGTTGGAAGTACTGCCAAAGTCCCTGTAAGTTGGGTCATTATCAGAATTCCTCCATGCTTACTTGAATGTATTCATTCAGGGCCGTTGCCCACTGTCTTTTTTAAAACCTGTGTTTTGACGCCCAAAGGGTGTCCAACAACCTGTTCCCATGATATCCAGAGTGGGACCCGGTGTCAAACATGAGTCCAAGCTACATATGAAATGGGCTGAAATTAAAAGTGTCCTTACCTCTGTGGTTCAACATGGCACCATTTTTTTAAGCTACTCCACATAGGCACAGTCCTTTTTAAAAGAGGGAAGGTTTTTTGAGTTGATTTGTTCTTTGCTCTGAATAAAGGGGAGGTGTGGTGACAGTTCGTTGACCTTGAAATAAAACTTACAGAGAAACATCATATTTTGGTATGCTTTTCTTAACAAACGCCAACCAACAAAAGCAAAAAATAAATGGGGCAACTCTGAAAACAACAAGGCACCTGTCATTGCTGTTTAAGGAACAGCTTTATGTAGAGATTGGAACAGGCAGTTGGTTGGCCTGGGAGGGTAAAAGCCGATGGATTTCAAACCATGGAAAACATGATGGGAATTTCACATTCGAGCCACCAAAGTGGGGAACCCCTGTTTTTTTTTTTTTTTTTTTTTTTTTTTTAAATCTTGGTTGTTACCTCATTCTGAATTGTCATGAACCGGCCAATTCCTATTCCCAAGAAGCGAAGGTGGGAATGCAGCTCAAGTCCCATTTAAATTCTAATCTCCCAGGGAAAGTGGTTGTAAATTTTCCAAGCCAACCTCCAATCCCGCTCTGGGAATTTGAGATCCCTGTGAATTTAACGAAAAATTGGCTTCAAACAGTAACTTCTGTTTCCATCTGGAAAAAATGACACCTGAAGTGGTTTGGTTGTCCTTTTAATTAAGAAATTTAACTTTGAATGCTTAAAAAATGGTGAAAAGTTCAGCTGTCCATAAAGCAATTCACAGCACAAAGATTGGCAGCCATGTAATTTGTTGAATGAGGAATTTTATTTTTTTTTAATGGAGGGAGCCCCTCAAATCACTGAAAAACCTTCAACACCATTTGAGGGGGCGAAAACACCAAATTACATTTACCCAATAATACCAAATAATACAAGTATTCATTTAAGTATGTTCTTCGTTAAAGATCCAAGTTCCTTCACCTCCGTGTCATGTTAACCAGAAAGGTGTGCCAAGGGTTGGGAGTGTGACCATTTTCCTGCCGAATGCCCAAGGCACTGTCCCACAGCAGGTTCCTGCCTTCGGTAAAAAACGGTGGGTCCAAGCATTTGGTTCTTTTATATTAAAATAAAACATTTATTTAGTGTAGTTTCCGTGTTTTTCTTTTCTAACAAGCACTGGACAAATATTGGAAGGCCCAAAAGTGGAAGACCTGTGGTTGGGTTTAGGGTATGGGTAAATAATGTTATATTTGTGCTTTTACAAACTCATTTACTGATCGACGCTCTTAATTGTTCTTGGTTTTTTCTTAAGGAGCTTTTACTTTAATAAAGAACACCAAAGGAGCAGAGGAAAGATGGAGAGGAAAGGACAAGAAACCAGAATCTGGTATGATTTTTGAAATTCTATAGTTGGAGTATATGTGAAACAATTATCAATTCTCTAGCCTGTTTGAGAAAGCCAGAAAAAAATACTGAGATGGATATAATTCCTGCACCTAGTGGAATAATTTAATTTTAGTGATTTGTTATTTTGGGAAATAATTAACACATATCTATTTTGTTCAACTAATGTGTTGTTGTGTGTGTGTTTTTGGTGTTACTCTTTTTTTTATTGTAGTTGTGGAGAAGAGGTTGAGGGTTGGTGGCCCCGTGCAACCCTGCAACAGAGGCGGACTTACTCCAAAGCTGGGCCCCCATTCCATGTTGGGATTCAAATCCCACCCTGAAAGAGTTTGACTGGAAGTTCCATGTGCTTTGCTCACATCTCATTGATGACTTACCGGTAAAACAAGGGCGGCCTCTAGAAAACTTTGTTTGCAGACTCCCAAAAAGCCGAGATAAAAGCCATAATGATTATTATTACACAATATAACCATACCCGCAAACCACAGTCCTATTGGTTTAAGAATTTGCCCATTCATTATGAAACTATTAATTCTTCATCAAAAGCTTTTCCTTTTATTATTAATTATTTTTCCCGAAACTCTGCAGGAATCACTTTTCCGTATGATCCGAGCAGGATGAACCTTCGACCATCGGCTCCCAAGCCCACAACCATTGTGAAGAGGAAGAGGAAATGAAAGGCAGCCATGGGTGGAGAGTGTTGGGCCCCTTGGCACTTGTGAAACTTCCCTGATGTCCTACAGAAAGGCTGCACCCCTGGAAACATCCTGGTCATCCATGGTGACCCTTTTTCGGACCGCTCTAGCTCTAGCAACTGATGGCAGCGCTGATGAAAACATTTAAGAATCTCAACTGGAGGGAAGGGAGAGGGAGGACAGGGCTTTCGAGCATATAATTATTTTATCTCGCACCACAGAAGTAGTCCTGGCTTATTGTAAAGCAAGGGGCGGCTGTGGCTCAAGAGGCCGAAGCGGGTCCCAATTTGGAAGGTTGTTGGTTCGATTCCCCGGCTCCTCCTCCCACGTGTTTTGAAAAGTATCCCTTGGCCAAAGTACTGAAACCCCCAAATGTCCCAATGCATGCATCTGTGTGAATTGTTATGTATGAAGTTTTAGTTTTTCTGTTTGATGGACTTTGCCATCGGCTTGTGGTAATGTGTTGTTGGAAAAAAGGGTGAAATGGTGGGCAGTAAGTGTAAAAAGCGCTTTGAGGTGTTCGAAGACTAGAAAAGGCGCTATACAGTTAAAACAGGTCCCATTTCACCATTTAGCCATTTTTGTAACTTATACCCAGTGTTAGTGTATACTTTTTAAATGTACCTTTTAAAAGTTGGCACAGAAATAAAAACAATGGAAGCAAACACATATACCATAACTTTAGTCCTTTTTCTTATCTGACCCCTGTCCCGTAGGAACTTCCTCCCTTGGTGTTTGGCAGTATTTTTTTTACCCAAAAATGTAACAAATACATTTAACGTCTTCTTTCTCCTCCCCTGTCCTGATATTCCCAGGTGAGTGGTTACGAATTTCGAATGACTCCAATCCGCCAACCCCAGTCAGTAAACTGGCCCATTAACAGGACGCTTGCTGCACACCGCATGCAGAGCAAGCACCTTCATCGCCCAAATGTGTGAGGACCACTCTCGCATTCTTGCTGGCTGGCTGCCCTTCCATATGAATAGCCTGCTGTCCCCAACGCATCACAGAGAGGAACTACATGGATATTATCAAGAGCTGGCTGGGTGCGTGGAGATACTGTCCAGGGGACAGAAATCTAATGGAAGGACATCCAGAGTATATTGTTTTATGTTTGTGGTTTTTATTTCATGTTGCAGGTTGAACAAGGTTTGGAAGGATATACTACATAGTGGCTTTTTGCAGCACCCAGTTTTACCCACTGAAAAAACATCCAGAGTCCATTAAGAATAATATGGAAGCCTTGATGTTGGGATCCCTGTCTTCCTTCCAACAAAAGACCTCCCATACCCTCTTCCCTAACATGTGAATGCGGTTTGTTGGTTTCAACTAATTGCTTTTAGTTCCTTCCCCCTTGTTTCCTCCCAGGCTCCATGTTGTCTGTGGTATGTGAGTGTTTTTGGTTATAGTAAGTAAGTAGTAGTAATAAAAACTAAGCATCATAAGGATAGGGCATTTTTGGGGATTTAAGATTTGTTGGTAATAGTTGATTATAGTGATTGAATAAAGCATCTGTTGTCCACTTGACCTCCCCTTACTAGTAAACAGGAAGTAAAGAGATGGTGCGTGTGATTGCGAAGAAGGTATCCGTATCAGCAACCCCCAATTTCCGGGGCCAGTGAAGCACATTCCCTCTTTTGAGCAAGTTTCATCCAGCTGGTGTGGCCATGCCGGCTGCATGATTGGAAAACAGCAAGCCTGTGGGGGTACGAGAAAGCCGGTGCCCCTTTGGTAACGCCTGGTGATTAAAACCCTGGGAAACAAAGGCAGAATGGGCAGAGAAAACAGGTTAAGCGAAACAAGATCATAATTTACGAAGCTGCCCTTTGTCCATAGTTGTTTTTTGGAAAATTTCTCCCCACTTTTGAAGAATTGGCTCAGAATTAATTGACTAAAAACTGATGACAAAATTATCCCCTCTCTCAGGTTGAAACACCGTTTCTACAATGTCAGAGATGCCGACCCACCTCAGAACAAGATCTACCCGCCTACCACCGCTCTGGAGCTGCAAGTTTGGAAAGCGTACCCCTGGTTTAAGACTAGTGGTTCCTCCCTGTTAACATCTCACTGGGTCTTGGTCTTTTGTCTCCCAGTTTTCCAAGAAAAAGTTTTTAAATGCTTGTTTAAGTAATTAAATTTTTTCCTTGCCCACATTTTGACAATTTCCAAGAAGTGAGCAGAATATGATTTTAAATTAACATAAAACTACAATGAACACAGGAATTAATTTTGGCAATCTACCAACTGGTTTTTGCTAATTGGACTTTTATTTTTTTTTATTTTATTTTACCTTTTAATTAGTTGGCTCACCATTAAGTGTTTTGGCATTATATTCCCTCTAAACTTCATTAAAGAAGATGAAATGTAAAGATAATAAGATACTGGAAAGGTGTCCAGTCTTTCCTTAAAAGGAAAGACAGCT
>NW_023339729.1:10144488-10144633 GCF_004916995.1 Morone saxatilis | reverse complement strand
CATACACTCATCAAGACACAAGTTAAGTTTCCTCGTCTCCAAGTTAAAGCTGACATATGTAGACACTGAGGAGTCCATTCAATAATTAATCAATAATTTTGAGTGCAAACACAGAAGTGATTTATGACTGGGCTTTATAACGTCT
>NW_023339729.1:10143333-10144463 GCF_004916995.1 Morone saxatilis | reverse complement strand
AACGTCTTACCATCTGCTCCCCATCGTATTTACTCAGACACCTTTAAGGACAATTATGGTTCAAATGTTGCTGACAGTTACACCTCTCTGTGTCTGCCTTCTTTTCATTTAGTGTGAGGGCTGATTCCCACCATTTCCTTGAAGAAGCACTGCTGCTTAGTTTTAGTTCTGTAAAATCATTACTTTTGTTAAAGATGATGTTGTTAATTATCTTCATCATCAGCTGAGTTTTGCTAACTGTACTAGTAATAACCAGACATAAATACTCACAGCATTTGGGCAGTCCTTAAAAATGTCTAAAATCTACAGCAGCAGCTACAAAAAAGGTGTGACAGCACCAACTGAATGGCAATGATAGACAGTGAGAAAGAAAAGAAAGATATGAAAATAAAGATGAAAGATATGAAAGAGGAAAGAAAGAGGGGGAAAAAAGGCATCTGACTCACATGAGGCTTTACGCATAAAGGACCCAGATGCTTTTCCATCCGACTCCTCTGTGAATTCTCGGCTAAAATCACACTCTGGCACAATCAGCACCACAGTCCTGAGAAGACAGAAGAGGGACAGAAGAGAAGACACTGGGTTAGTTAGTTAGTTTTAAAAGTACAAAGCAATATTCTTAACCATTTCTC
The DNA here is from genome assembly GCF_004916995.1 of Morone saxatilis. NCBI lineage: Eukaryota > Metazoa > Chordata > Actinopteri > Moronidae > Morone > Morone saxatilis. The sequence continues at coordinate 10,143,831 of NW_023339729.1, read as the reverse complement.
TCTTCTATATAGGCACAGTTTCTCCCGGGACTGAAGAGGCATTCTGGTGATGTATGATGTTTACTGATGAGTGAATAGGAAAACAGGAGTCTCACAATTTGGCAGGTGAGTTATGTCACGTAGAGTGAATTCGCTCCAGAAGGGCCGATGAGGTGTCAGGTGATGCTTTTTATAGTAATCTTGAACGATCCCGCCCCCACAACCACACAATTTACATATAATGCAGTCTTCAGGTGAACACACACACACACACACACAGAGAGAGAGAAGAAAATGCATCCAATGTGGATATTGAAGAGACAATCCTGCAATATACTGAAAAAATGACTTTTTATGTCTCTTTGTTAGAAAAAGGATGATAAAATGTGTGGGAATAGAACAGAAGAGAGGTGATGTGTGGTGTGTTTCATATCTATGTTTCTTATGTGCTTACTAACAACATAACTGTGGCATTAACCCGCAATAAAGTTTTCATTAATGAACTGAGCTGATTAAATG
>NW_023339729.1:10142233-10143310 GCF_004916995.1 Morone saxatilis | reverse complement strand
CACACACACACACAGTGTTATTCTGTTCCTCTTTTATGGTTCACTGGGACTGTTTTGTTAAGGAGGGAGGGAGACATGACGGTTGAGACAGGACACAGTTCCAGTCTAACTGGTCTTCATAGGCAGTGCCAAAACTGGCACTGCCTATGAAGAAATAAAAAATACATCTGGTGCCTGTTACAGTTTGAAATTTAGGTTTTACATTAAAAATGTCCATTCCCATATTTGGATGGATGATGGAACTCAATAGCATCTTTCTTTACATCCTCTGTGACTGGTAAATACCCATGTGTTTCTAACTCCATGCTGCCAGTTTGTTATTCAGGCCGTCACATCACAACATTTGCAATGTAAATGAAAAATGTACATTACATTAATCAGGTTTATTTCCTTACACTATGAAAAGCTCCCTCCCTCCAGAGCCACAGAGGGCTGTTTCCTGTTGAATAGCACTACCTGTGATGAGTACACAGACCTTTATGTGTAAAGTCATTAACCACAATAAAGTTTTCATTAATGAACTGAGCTGAACATAGTATGGTCTATGTTCATGCCTGAGATAGCAAGTCCTAAGCTAAAGTCGGGGTTAGGGTGTGTCAGATTTGTGCCAGTGTGAAAGCCTGGAGATAGGAACAATGTTTTTACCCATGGGCTGAGTGCAGTGTTAAAAGTCCTTTCCACTCAAACACACAGACCTAATCCTCTGTTCCGCTCTTTGTTCTCTGTACTGTATCTCTTTCTGTTCACACACTGCAACACTGTTGTGGTGTTTCTACCTATTTCTCTCTATCGTTCTCATTCTTGTTTCCCTTTATTCTATCATGTCTGCCAAGATGCTATCGTCATCCTCAAGTCATCTTCCACGTCCACTTTGATATTCTTGCCCCCCAGCTGATTCATAGTCTTTGGAGAGATGCCCTTTGGCTCGCAAACCTTCACTGCAAACATGTCCAGGCTCAGCACTCTCAGTTGTTGCCAAACTGACTGAAGGTTGATCTTTTAATAGAAACTGGATGCTTCAATTGGACTTGTTGGACAACATACCAGAAAACAATCTGTAATTCTGACTCAAAATTA
>NW_023339729.1:10121362-10142133 GCF_004916995.1 Morone saxatilis | reverse complement strand
AACTTGTGTCTTGATGAGTGTATGGACGCTGACCTACACAGTTTGGAAGTAACTGCAAAGTCTGTATAGTGTCATTATGCAGATTCCTCCTGCTTACCTTGAATGTTATTCATTCATCAGTAAGGACAGTTAAGTTTAACAGCCGTGAACAGCATTCAGGTGTTGCCACTGTCTTTTTAAAACCCTGTGTTGACGCCCACAGGTGTCCAACAACCTGTTCATGAGTATCAGAAGTGGGACGTGTCACAGACATGAAGTTATTCTCTCAATAGTGGGGGCCATGTCAGGAACATTGACTTGCAATACTGGGTTACAGTAATGTGATTTTTGAGGCTGATGGTGATAAGAGTGCTAAGCTATGTGATGGCTGAAATAAAAAAGTGTCCTCATCTCTGTATTAGGTATGGCAGCATTGCTTAAGCAGAAACTCACATAGCACATCTCGCTTCTTCAAATCTCGGCTCTTTCTGACCCTTGGACACCTTGATATAATGTATGTATTTACATTAGTAATTCATTTTACACATAATTTGGTAATAAATTAATTTAAGCAACAAATAATCTGAAGAGCTGAAACTGTGTCTTTGTGTTTGGTGCCTGAAGATTGACACATTTACATATTTACTCCAATAATTAAACCAATAAATACAAAGTATTCATTAAGTATTCTCGTTAAAGATCAGTTTCCTCACTCCCGTGTCATGTTAACCAGAGTGTGCCAGGTGGGAGTGTGACATTTTCCCTGCCATGCAAAGCACTGTCCTACAGCAGGTTTCCTGCCTCTGGTAAAAACGTGTCAGCATTTGTTCTTTATATAAAATACAAAACATTTTTAGTGTAGTTTCGTTGTGTTTTCTTTCTACAGCATCTGAATATTTGGAAGGCCAAGTGAGAATGACCTGTGGGTGGGTTAGGGTATTTAGGGTAAATAATGGTTAATATTGTGCTTTACAAACTCATTACTGGATCTCACCCTCTTATTTGTTCTTGTTTTCTAGGAGCTTTACTTTATAAGAACACAAAGGAGCAGAGGAAAGATGGAGAGGAAAAGGACAGAAAACCAGAATCTGGTATGATTTTGATTCTATATGATGAGTATATGTCGAACATTATCATTCTCTAGCTGTTGAGAAGCAGAATAATTACACATATCGGGCATCTAGTGGTGAGAGGGGCATGTTTCTATGTGTTTCTCTGTTTCAACTAATGTGTGTTTGTGTGTGTGTTTGGTGGTTACTCCTTTTTATGTAGTGTGAGAAGAGGTTGAGGGTGTGCGTGGCAACCTGCAACAGAGCGGACTACTCCAAGCTGGCCCCCATCATGTTTGGGATCAAATCCCACCCTGAAGAGTTTGACCTGGAAGTCATGGTGCTTGGCTCACATCTCATTGATGACTACGGGTAAGACAAGGCGGCTTCTAGAAAAACTTGTTGCAGACGTCCCAAAGCGAGATAGCATATGAATATTTTAAACACAATATAATCCATACTCGCAAGCACAGTCTATTTGGGTTTAGATTTGCATTCATTTTGAAACTATTATTCCTTCATTCAAGCTTTCCTTTTATTAATTAATGTATTTTTCCCACTCTGCAGGAACACTTTTCGTATGATCGAGCAGGATGACTTCGACATCGGCTCCAAGCTCCACACCATTGTGAGAGGAGAGGATGAGGCAGCCATGGTGGAGAGTGTTGGGCTGGCACTTGTGAAACTCCCTGATGTCCTACAGAGGCTGCACCCTGACATCCTGGTCATCCATGGTGACCGTTTCGACGCTCTAGCTCTAGCAACTGCTGCAGCGCTGATGAACATTAGAATACTTCACGTGGAGGGAGGAGAGGTGAGGAGGCAGGGCTCGAGCATATATTATTTTATCTCGCACTACAGAGTATGTCTGCTATTGTACTTTATACAGTGTAGGTGGTTATACCTTTTTTTTAAATGTACCTTTTTAAAGTGCCACAGAATACAACAATGGAAGCAAACACCCATACCCACACACATTGCATAACCTCTTTAGTCTTTCCTATCTGACTCCCCTGTCCGTAGGACTCTCTGGTGTGCAAGACCTTGCAGTACTTTTTTTTTACCAAATGACAAATACATTAACGTCTCTTCTCTCCTGTCCTGATATTCCCAGGTGAGTGGTACGATTGATGACTCAATCCGCCACGCCATCAGTAAACTGGCACATTACCACGCTTGCTGCACACGCATGGCAGAGCAGCACCTCATCGCCATGTGTGAGGACCACTCTCGCATTCTGCTGGCTGGCTGCCCTTCATATGATAAGCTGCTGTCAACGCATCACAGAGAGGACTACATGGATATTATCAAGAGCTGGCTGGGTGCGTGGAGATACTGTCAGGGGACAGAAATCTAATGTGAGACATCAGAGTATATTTGTATGTTGTGTGTTTTTTATTCATGTTGCAGGTGACAAGGTGCAGGAGTATGACTACATAGTGGCTTTGCAGCACCCAGTTACCACTGACATCCAGAAGTCCATTAAGATATATGAGCTGATGTTGGATGCCCTGATCTCCTTCAACAAAAGGACCCTCATCCTCTTCCCTAACATTGATGCCGGTTTGTTTCACTATTGCTTTAGTTCCTTCCTGTTTCTCCAGGCTCTGTTGTCCTGTGTATGTGAGTGTTTTGTTAGTAGTAGTAAAGTAGTAGTAAGTAAAACTAGGATCACAAGGATTAGGGCATTTTGGGATTTAAGATTGTTGTATAGTTGATTGAATAAATGCATCTGTGTCACTTGAACCCTCCCCTTACTATGTAAACAGGAAGTAAAGAGATGGTGCGTGTGATGCGAAAGAAGGGTATCGAGCAGCACCCCAACTTCCGGGCAGTGAAGCACATTCCCTTTGAGCAGTTCATCCAGCTGGTGTGCCACGCCGGCTGCATGATTGGAAACAGCAGCTGTGGGGTACGAGAAGCCGGTGCCTTTGGTACGCCTGTCATTAACCTGGGAACAAGGCAAACTGGCAGAGAAACAGGTAGAACAGGAAACAAGATCATATTTACGAGCTGCCTTTGTCATAGTTGTTTTTGATTTCTCCACTTGAAGAATCTGCCTCAGATTTATTATCTTAACAACTGATGACATTTCCCTCTCTGCCAGGTGAAAACGTTCTACATGTCAGAGATGCCGACACTCAGAATAAGATCTACCACGCTCTGGAGCTGCAGTTTGGAAAGCGATACCCCTGGTATGACTAGTGTTCTCCCTGTCCATCTCACTGGGTCTTGGTCTTTGTCCTCCCAGTTTTCCAGAAAAGTTTTAATTGCTGTTTTAGTATAAGTTATTTTTTTCTGCCACATTTTGACAATTCAAGAAGGAGCAGAATATGATTTAGATTACATAAATCTACAATGAACACAGGAATTAATTTTGCATCTACCACTGGTTTTGCTAATTGGACTTTATTTTTTTTTATTTTTTTACTTTAATTAGTTGGCTCACATTAAAGTTGGCATCTATATTCTCCTCTAAAACCTTCATTAAAGAAATGAAATGTAAAAGATAATAAGAATATGAAAGGTGTCCAGTCTTCCTTAAAAGAAGACAGCTATATAACTTTATTAAATGGGCCACCTGTCTTGCAGATTTTCTTCATTAGCCTTAAAAAGGTGTTTAAAAATCAAAGCCTCTGTCTACTACACAGGATGTATTCTGTTCTGAAATAAAGGTAAACAGTTGTTTGTGATAATGGATCACCAATAGACCTTCTCTATTATGTCCATTGAGGTGTGATTATTAGTGTAACACTTGTAGCCTGTAGAGGTCTGTGTAACAATGATGATCTGCCTCTAGTCGATCACGGAAATGTTGAATTTAAGTGTAGAATTGAGGCCTGTTATTACTTAGAAGCCATGTATCCATGTTTACACCGTACAGATCCTAAAATGTGTTTTTAAAAAGTAGATGAATGATATACACAGGTACATTTCTGTTTCCCCTCAGTTCTAAGATTTACGGTGATGGCAACGCAGTGCCTCGTATTATCAAGTTTTTACGTACTATTGACCTGGATGAGCCCCTCCAGAAGACTTTCTGCTTCCCCCCGGTGAAAGATTCCATCTCCCAGGACATCGATCACATCTTGGAGACACAGAGCGCCCTGGCTGTTGACCTTGGAGGGACCAACCTGAGAGTGGCCATCGTCTGCATGAGGGTAGGCTGCATAGACTCTGTAGTCCTTTTGACATAGAAGTCACTGGATTTTTATGAGCCTAAAATATTAATCTTCACTTTTCTTTCTACTTCACTTCTCTGTCTCTCCCCCCCTACCTCCCTCTCCGTCCAGGGTAACATAGTAAAGAAGTACACTCAGCCCAATCCAAAGACCTACGAGGCCAGGATGCAGCTCCTATTAAAGATGTGTTTAGATGCCATGCGGGACGCAGTCGGCCTCAACTGTAGAATACTTGGTGTTGGTATGAAGAAAAACACTCACATTCCTTAATGAAATACCGTTATTATGCTGTCAAAAACGTTATAGAGCAATCATCTAATAGCTCTCGCTCTTCATCTTAGGGGTGTCTACAGGCGGACGTGTAAACCCACAAGAAGGGGTGGTCCTACACTCAACAAAGCTGATCCAGGAGTGGTCCTCAGTGGACCTGAGAACGCCCATCTCCGACGCCCTGCACCTACCCGTCTGGGTCGACAATGATGGCAACTGTGCTGCGTTGGCTGAGAGGAAGTTTGGCCACGGCAAGGGAGTGGAGAACTTTGTCACTGTCATCACAGGAACAGGTGAGAAGTTGGGATTTTCCTTCATACAATCAAATGTTTCTTCATTATCAGTGTATTACCAGTGTTTTAATGTAATGAAACCGTCATAATGCTAGTTATTCAAAAAGAAAGGCTGTGGTTTATAAGGAAGTCTTTTAGAATTTCTACTAAAATTGTGTAGTTTCGCATAATAGTAGATCATTGTAGATTATCACAGTGCTTTTCTGTCGCTATTCAAATCGCTGTCTGAAAATTGAACTTAAGAAGACCTGTATCATGAATTGAAGCAAATTGTGATCATAATGGCCTTATTTGAAAGTGATTGATATGCGTGTACTGAACAGACAAACCAAACCCTGGCTGTAGAGAGGGCCTTTCGGGTTTATGGCAGCCACCGTAGTTTCATACTTTGTTGAGCCGAGGGGTTCACACACAGACAATCTGAGGAAGTAAATACTTTGACTCTGTTTGTAGGTATTGGAGGAGGGATTATCCATCACAATGAGCTGGTCTATGGCACTACCTTCTGCGCTGCAGAGCTCGGGCACATCATGGTTTCATTAGAAGGCCCGGAGTGTTCGTGTGGCAGCAGAGGATGCATAGAGGCCTACGCGTCCGGCATGGCTCTGCAGAGAGAGGCCAAAAGGCTGCACGACGGTGAGTGTTTGTTTTATTTTGTATAAAGCTTCAGTGAATGCGATGAGACTCTGTTACAGCCATAAGATTCAGAGAGCAGCTGAGAAAGGTGTTTCTTTGAAAACCCTGAAAACAACTTTCACTAAGTGAGTGACTTCACTGAAACAACAAAGAGTAGATAATCACTGACTGTTATTGAGGTGGTCTTCAGTGGTAATGACAAGTTAATTAAATGTAAATCCTTACCACATCTCAAAGGGCTTCACACCATCATTCATCATTTACATACATACATCTGACCTGTGTGCTTTATGTGTCTGTCAGAGGACCTGCTGAAGGTGGAGGGGATGGAAATGAAGCTTTCAGAGCCAATCACCGCTGCCCACCTCATCAACGCAGCAAGACTGGGGAACTCCAAAGCCGACGCTGTTCTGAACAAAGGTCAGAGCACAAAGCAAGCACACACTTCAAACCCAAACTAAATAGTGCGTTTAATTACATAACTGGTTATATAACCTGCTGTCTGTCTTCTTCCATTCTCCACAGCCTCCACAGCACTAGGTGTGGGCATTGTTAACATCCTCCACATAGTGAACCCTACGCTGGTGATTCTGTCTGGAGTCCTGGCCTCTTACTACCAGACCCCAGTGCAGCGCATCATCTCTGAGAGAGCGCTCTTCTCTGCCCAGAGCATCAAGGTTCTCACATCAGACTTGGAGGAACCTGCTTTACTTGGAGCAGCTAGCATGGTGTTAGACTATGCAACCAGAAGGATTTATTGAAAGACATTGTCCTGATTTACTTAGGACTGCTACCAACAAGATGACTGCCAAACTTAAAGTAGTACCTGTGCGGCCCAGATAGATATATAAGCATATCTAGGGGATACATTTTGAAGGCTGGGGTGAAAGACAATGCATTCTAACAAATCATGTGTTTAGTTTTATTAAATATTTGTTGATGGCTGCAAGAATGTAGTTTTTGTTGTGGTGTCCACAAAAAAATACAAGTTCTCAAGCTTGTGAGAATCATACTTTCACCAGGTCCAGATTCCCAACCTGGGATATGCATAAAGTGGGTCCTGTGGTAAGACAGAAATCCCACAACTTTTGCTGATATACATAGTTGGAGGTTCATTTAAGAGCTATTGAAGAGCTTTTCTTGAGCAATTGAGCATCAACCTTTTGAGTTAAACCAGCAAAGCCATCTTCATTGCAAAATTAACCATAACAGGGTAAGAACTCACTCCACTAGTCGACCTTGTAAGTCCTTTTTGGTTTGGCTGGAAAAGTCTGTCAATCAATAGAAAGCTTTGTTTAAGATTGTGACCAAAGATTTCTGAAACATTTCCGCTGTGGCTTCCTGTTTAATTCTTCCTTAATTGTTGAGAGAAGGGTAACTGACAAGTTTAAATGTTACATTTCATGTTTTTCTATAAAAAAAACAAAATATTTAATGTTCGAGGGTTCTATTAAAGATGGTGGTTTGTGTAGTTGGTGTCTTGGGAAGGCTTTAGGTCACTATAGTGAAAAATAGTTCTGTATTGACTTATGTTGACATTGATGAAATGTTAAGACAGCAATCTGCTTTAAGCATAATCAGCTGCTACAATAGATGAGGGCCCAGAGGGGGAATCTTTTGCCTGAATCAGGTTTTTTTTTTTTACATGTCATTAGTGGACTTTGAAGAATTTGAACTGATTTTGAAACAGCTTTTCTTCATGCCTTCCGAAAACATATTTGACCTAATAAAATAAATGTATGTAGTTTGTATGTACTATTACATACTGTATTGTACATTACATGCTAATTTCTTTGTATTTCCTTTTGGTTTATGTCCAAATATATACACAAGTTTTGTTTTAGATATACACAAGAAGTCAAGCGAGGATATGGATGATTCTGTAGAGACCAAAAGTAGTTTTCCCATTACAGAGTTTACTTTTTAACCTGCAACATTTTTCATAATATGAGTCTACTGGATGTTTAAACTGAAATGAAGTAGCACATAACAATGTTTATGGAAAAAAGGACTGTAATGGGAACTTCTATGTTGGACCTACAACAGAGTTTCAGTATCTGAATCTTCCACTATAGTCCCTACTGCTAAATTAAAGTCAGTCTGTTGTCAACCCAGTCCCTTCAATACTATAATAAATGTTCCTCACCATTATTTTAATGATTGATTTTTTTTTGCCTGAATTACAATCATAAAAGATTGGGTTACAAAAAATTAAAGATTTTTTTTCTTTTCTTTTTTTATTAATTAATTCCCATCAATAAGTTATCTTGAGTGTTAACTCAGTTCAAAAATTGCAGGGAAAAAAGGATCCAGGTTATCCTCCATGTCCTAACATTTAAGCCCCCAAGTCATATGTATGTTAAAGTACTTTGTGAGACCACACCTTGTTTTTCATGTCCTTTGCAAAGTAAGCAGCAACTGGACGTATACTTTTGTTCTTTGTGGTTCTTAATCTTCAGCCAACAGGTTTTCAGCTCAGAGGAATAGCCTAGATTTCTAGATTTTGAATTGTGGTAAGTTGTAGCTTTGAGATAATGCAGCACTGATCCTTCACAGTGTTTCGTGAGTCACACTGATATTGTTTCGGATATTTTAAAAACCAATATATTTGCTCCCTGCTGCATACCTTTAGTCAGGTGAAGTGCCTGCTTGTCACCTGAGCCCTTTAAAGCTGTCAGAGCTTGTTAATAATTAAGCACCATGATGACATTATGCTTGGGCTGGAAGCTAAAAAATGTTGCCAGGGTGCTTCACCACAGCTTTTATAGGCAAGTGTGGTGAAGAGAAAGCCAGAAACTGTGGTGGTGTTTGACAGACGGTGTGTGGGAAGACTGGGCAGTGGAACAAAGCTCTATAATGAGACCAAAATTAAGAAAAACCCGCAGCAGTGAAATAGTAGAACTGAGCCCTAAAAGGATTTGATCAAGAAAACAAAATGCATATCTACTTAGTATCCTTGGATTTGTAAAAGAAGAATCCATACATATATATTAAAGTCAATATTCTTTTTTTTTTTTCCTTATGCATTTTCAGTTTAGTGACTTATAACAGAATATCCATATACTAATACAATACGGGCCTAACAATATCATATTAATGTCACTTAATCGCATACTGCGGATCTTTTTTCCTCACAGCTCTGACAGCACGTAGCAGGTCATGGGACCCGTATGCAGGAGGGTCTACAGATTTGATTGGTCCCGTTTTGAAGGAGCTGTTCTGTGATTGGTGCTCTGTACTATCAATCACCCGTCCTGTTCTGTGATTGGTCATTCAGCCGTTTCCGCTTCGCTAGGTTTGAGCGTTTTTTTTCTTCGTCCTTCTTCCCGTTGAGCTAATCGGTTTCGGTCGACCGCTACACCTGCTCGCCGTTTCTCACCGCCATCCTCCCACAAGCACACACAACATGGATGATTTTGACATGCTGAACGCGCCCGCCGCCGGTAACGGTGTCGGCTCGGAGGAGGACCCCGCTGCCGCGTTCCTGGCCCAGCAGGAGAGCGAAATCGCGGGGATTGAAAACGACGAAGGCTTCAGCATCCTGGACAGTGGAGAGGTCCCCTCGTCGCTGGGAGACTCTGTCGGTGGGTGACTGCGGTGGTCGAGAGAGGCTGTCGGCCTCCGTTCACTGTTAACACCGTCTGTGTGGTTAGCGCTGCTCTTAACGGGGGTTTGTCTGTGTTGTTAGCGTTAAACTGCTCCGGTGAAACCTTCAGTCGGTTCCTATCTGGACTCTCTAGTTGAGGCTATTTCAGTGAGCTGGCTAACGTTAGCTGAGCTAGCAAATTAGCCAAGTTTTCTTCGCTAGCGTTAACCTGTTCAGCCGTCTCTACTGACACACGAACAGGTAGAGGGAAACTGAATGATGAGTCAGTGTTTTTAACATGACTGCCTGAGCTTTAGCTGGCCTTTCTACAATGAATGGAACTGATAACACCGGCCGTGCCGTCCTGGGCCGTGTCATTCATTGGTGCCTATGAACAGCGGTGTTTGCCAGCTAATCTCACAGCCACAAGAGGAAACTGATGAGTTTACTGACCTTTGGCCACGACTTCCTCAGTTCCTTGAAGCTGTAGCTCCGTTGTGGTTTAGCAATAGTAGTTGGTTAGAAGTGCTGACATGGTATATTATGAAATATGTGTGTATGGAAATCATGAGGATTCAACAGAAAAATAAAAGCTTCCCAGTTAGCCAAGGTCTGGTCGTTATAGAGTTTTTGTTGTTTTCTTCCCAAACGTATTTAATCATGTTTGTGGTGTTTGTCTGCTTGATTTCTAACAGCTGTTTTCTTTGTATCTTTGTAGATGGTGCTGTCAATGGAGAGCTTCATGTGGTAATAGTTCTTCACATTGTTTTTGTTGATTTAAATTGTGAAATGGCACAATTCTTATGTCCTCATGTTTATTCCTCTGTATTCTGTATGTGAATAAGAGGGCATGGAGAAGCTATTCGTGCAAATGAACACACGTCACAGTGCCCAAAGCAAACATCTTTGATCTTTTGATCTCTAAAGTAGAGCTTTTGCTTGCAGCCTCTTAAGAGCTGTGTGTTTTTGTCTCTGCCAACTCTTTATATGAATGTTGTCAGTACTCTGATGTTATTGTTTTGGTAAATGGCCAAACCATGCTGCTAAAGGTTCATTTGTTCCCACAATATTGCAGTGAATAAAAACATTAATATTGCCACGTGAGAAAGTCCCAAGTGAACTGATGTGGTTAATATACACAAAATATATATTTTTTTGTCTAATACAAAAATTCTGCAACTTTCTCATAAAAAAATATTTAAAAAAATATTTGTAATATTTGTGGGTACTATTTGTGGTGTGGAAAACACTTCTTTTCCTTTAGCACTGTAACATTGTGATTTCAGCGTTATCCGCAAAGGCTTGAATATCTGGCTGCTAGTTCCGGTCCAACTTCCTTTTCCTGTGCTGTCATTGCAGCATTGCTGCCTTTTGCACTGTCAGGGCTTTCTGGCTGAAGTTGGACAAATTTGGTTTTAACATACAGCTGACTTAAGAGAAGAGATATCACATGCATACACGAATCAGGGCAATAAACTGGCTACAACAGCTAATTACAAATTTACTTGCAACTTTCAGACGATAGTGGGAAAGATTAATAAATCAGGATGACAAACTGAATGTTTCTTTACCATATCTCCATTCATGAAGTAACGCAATTATCTCTGCCTGTGACCACCTCCTTTGTTTCTCAGGAAAGCAACGGTCCATCGGACGCCTATGCAGCAATCTCCAATGCAGACCGGCTGCAGGCCGAACCTGAAAGCCTACGCAAGTGGAGGGAGGAGCAAAGAGACAGGCTAGAGTTGCTAGGTAAGCAGTAGTATTTTTTTAGTATTTTTTTTTATAAGACAGGAAAGACTACTGCTTTCTGAGATCTCAGAAGTAAAGCTTGATATCCAAGTGTGAAGTGCTGGTGATTCAAAACTAGCAAGACTTTTTTCTTAGTATTTGCCCTGTGTGTAAAATGTGAGTTAAAGAACCCCCCTGTTAACAATCACTGCTAAACCAAATACAGTAATCCTGGGTTCTTCCTTCCCTAATTCTTAATTTTCCTCCAATGTGTCTTGCCCGTCATTCATATCATTCTTCACTGTTGTGTTTACCTTCGCATCTGCCTCTTCACTTCTTTATCGCTCCGCTCCTCTCCCTCCCCAGATGATAACTCTCGTAAGCAGGAGTTAGAGTGGAAGGAGAAAGCCAAGGTGGAGCTGGAAGAGTGGCACGCCAGGCAGAACGAGCAGCTGGAGAAAACCAAAACTAATAACAGGTACTGGCCTCATAGAGGGGTAAAAACAAGACACAAGGAACAATGGAAGTGAGGTTGGACTAATATTACCACAAAAGCTGATAATGATACGGAGGACTTACAACAATCCACAATCTTGGAATATTTAAAAAAGGTTTCCAGTTCTTAAATTATAGCGGCAGTCTTGACTTCTGCCAGAGGTGAGCATATGACCTAATACTAAGGGTTGGCTCAGTGTATGGTGTTACCAGCAAGAAAATAAATGGGTCCACCTAAGTCTTCAGGTTCCAGAAAGACATTCTGCCTCAGCATCAGTCAGTACTCCTATCTGTCATTAGCCCTAACCCTCCAGTTAGCGATTTATTTGTTGACACAAAGTTGTGGACAATAGCTTGAAATCCATCCTTTTTATTTAGGGGACAACCTGGGATGCTACAGTAGACGAGCAAAGAACCAGATCATCATGATTTGATACGCACACTCAATAGCGTTGCAAAAACAAAAAAAATACTACTGAGCCCTGTTGTGTGTCATGTACAGTTTGTTAGGTTGTTTCCCACAGCACTCAGTTTATTTAAGATTAGGCTAATAGAGTTCATGTAACAGCTAAAATGAGATCTTACTGTACAGTGGGTTTAGTCATGGTTGCTTGAAGTGTTTATATTATTATCTCAGATTTACCCAAACCTGGTCACAAACTGGCAGAGGTGGATGAATGACATTTGTGTGCCAGATTGAGCTAAAATTGTTGGATCTCCTGACAGTGGGCTGATGGGTTTAGTGACATACAGCCTACTGAGTGTGAGAGACGATCCACAGGAGCTGTTCACTGTGGGTTTGGCTCCTGCTATTTTTACTGCAGTACAATGGCTAGACCTGGGTGTTATCAAGGTATTATTGTATACCAGAGTATTTAGTAATCCCGAGGCCATGCTTTTCAGTACCATCAAAAGAAACTAATGCAGAGATGCTGTATTGAGGTAATGTATTTTAGTGCACAGTGTGTGCCACCAGAGGTCAGTCTCTACTAGTGGAATGGGCAGCTTAGCTGAGAAAGATGGCGCCTGCGGGTGGTGGTGACAGTGTTACAGAGCTAGGGAAGAAGAAAAACGCCTCTGCCCGTTTGGGAATATTTTGATTTAGATAAAGGTGAGCCAACCAACACTGATGAAGCTGTGTGCACATCATCTACATTCAGCCCACTGATACATTGGTATCCGCCACGGCAACAAGTGTCATTGGGTCCTTCATCAAGAATGTATGGAGGAAGGGTGCCAGTTTCTTATCTATTCATTATTCTGAATGGGCTATACGTATTTAAACACAGCAAGAGTTGTAAAAGTAGTCCAAGTACATATTAGATACAGCATTGTAGGGTAGACAGTGTCATACATGTCACAGTGACTTCTATCACTCAAACTTTTATGTGCTACTATTAAAGCCAGAACACTGATATAATTGTGTCCTCCACCTGCCGCCAGGTAACTCTCCATTTTGAATTGTTTCTCCTGCACTGTAATGTAGCTCTGCAGCCCTGTTAATTATAAATTACGTGCAGCCATGACACTACTGACCACCGTGTGTTTGGTGAAAAGGTGTTTTAGTCCTTTTCAGATGTTTTTTGTTTGGTAAAGATAAAGAACTGGCAGACAAATGTAAATGTCTGCGTTAGGGCTGCAACTAACATTTACTTTTTATCTATTTCTTCTTTTCCAAAACAATCACTTGGTTTACACTGTAAAGTGTATAGAAAGGACAGATCCCTATCCCTTAATTTATCAGAGATCAAATTAGTATATTAAAATTGCATTGATTAAATTGCAGTAAAAAAAAGTGTAAAACTGTTGGTGTGCTGTGGAGTTATTCTCTCACTTCTGTAATTAGTTTCAAATGTGAAGAGCTCATGCTGTGTGCTGGATCAATTCAGTATCATTCATACAGCATTAAATCATAACAGAAACGATCTCAGGACACTTTTCATGTAGAGCAGGACTCCAGACTGCACTCTTCACAATGTGGTCAGAGCACCAGATCACCAGAACCCCGTAATTAAAGATTTCAGGGGGTGGACGCAATCAGCTGAGTGCCTCCCTGAGCCTTTGAAACCTTGACATTGCATTGAGAAGCCCTTCCAAAACCTGAGCCTCTGATTATATGCCTTAGATTATTATTGTGTGGTAACCTATAATGCTTGTTTCCATTCTCTTCTCCCTTTTATCGCTGTCTCTCTTCTCTCCTGCCTTCTTGCTGCTCTGTCGTTTGGGCGGATGTTTGTCCAGGGTGCTGGATGAAGACTTCTACAAGCAGCCCTTCTCTGAGCTCATTGGTTATGTGTATGTTGCTCCAACTAACATCCTCCCTTTTCTTTTTCTTTTTGTTTCTTTTTATCTTTTTGCTTTTGTTTTCTCGATTGTCATCAACTCCCAGCATCCAACCATTGACACCATATTCATTAGTCAGGGCTTCCCCTTCTGTTGCCATTAGTTCCATCTTTAGTTTTTATTTGTCACTATTTGGATTTCTAATCCATACACGTCATCTAGCTTGTAGTTGTTTGTTTTTCTGTTTCAAATACAAACTGCAGTTTTCATTTTCACCTCATATATCTGCATGTCATTTGTGAGTGGATGCCTGTCATGATATTTTAGTAAAGAGAATGACTGCATGCCACTACACACATACACACCCACGCATACACACCACGCACACGCCACACACACAACACACACAACACAGCAGCACCACAACACACACTTACACTTACATCCATGGAAATCAAATTCATTCATTCATAACTGTGCCTGTGTTGATTTCTCCTCCATTATTCACATGTTTCCCTTCAAGTCATTTCAGCAAAACATTTTGCCAATACATTACACAAGTTTCTAACAATTAACACTTGCTTACATTAATTATATGAACTCTTCACAAAAAGCGTTTTGTTTCTACATAACACGTTTATAAATGTGATTTTGCCCCGAATCTATAAAATATTATTCAAGAGTAGGATGCTTATAGATTAGTTTGAAGCAGTTGTGTGGTTATAATTAGACTTGGGTGTTTTGTGTTGCCTTTTCTTTTTTTTTTTTTTTTAAACTGACTGTTTATAAAATCAGATGCCATTCCACTGTACACAGTGCAGAGTTGACATTGTTCTTGGGGTTGGTTCCTTCCTCTCTATCTGTACGAGTCAAACCTCTCTAAGTACCCTAACTTCCCGTAGCCACTCCCTTATGTAAAGACTAGGCCTATTTGAGGAATAGGATAGTGCCAACTAACCACACTACATGTGAAACTGAGTGAGAAGTTAGTTTTGCATGTGTGCAATGCCATTTGTGAAAGTTAGTGTATATTATTATCTGAACTCAGTAATCTTATATAGGTGATCTGTTGTTTTTTATTTTGTTTTTCCCATAGCCCTAAACAATAGCTGTTATGTGGCTTTCTGTAGGATTAAGAAACTCAGCTGACACCTTGTTAAGGATACTTATCTTTTTGCACAAAGTTCATTAATAGTTTTAAGACATGAATCACCTCTTCAGAAATACAGTTCTCAGGCTTTGTTTCATTTTGGTTGTGTGCAGGAAGCTTTTTACAGTTCAGAATATTGTTTTCATAAACCTACACATGACCTCATTGTCTCCACTGTCTATCTCCTCTCCTTCCTATTGCTAAATAAAATGTACCGCAAAGATTTTTATTAATAACACCACTGGTCATATCATGGCAACACAACTGCTTCAAACTGGACTGTGTTCATGCTTTATTAGAATGTTAGCTGCTCTGTAGCTACTGCTGTCCGACAGGATGACATGCTAATTTGCCCAGCTAGCTATCCAATAGCCTGAGCTGTGCAGCGTTTGGTTTTGCTATCAGATTAATTGGGCATATATGGCAATTAGCCTGCATTGTGGTGTGCACCTTTAGTTTTTTCTATCTTATTTATTTTAGACGGTCTTTGATTAGCTTGTTTGTTCAGCTGTTCTCCTTTTTTGAATATCAGCATGTATTTTATTGTATTTGTAACTTGACATTATTGTGCACATGCTCATGTTTGTCATGCCCCGAGGTAAAACGATTAGGGAACGAGATATTTTATTGTGTTTTTAAATAGTCTCTGTTTGATTGTTTTTTTTTTATTGTGCACACCTCAATGCAGCTTATGCACCGTATTGTAGCTTATATGTGGGATTTACCCTGCACTGTAGGACAGATTGATATTCACCCTCTGCAGTGTTTGGTGTAGAATGACACTGAATCACACCACTTCCTCCTCCTTTTATCTTGTTGGTTGGGAGTCTGTAATTCGGAACTCCAGGGGTCTCATTTATAAGCATTCAGTGAGAACAAATGGTGCTTGACTGCTGTGAATACCACTTCCCACACAAATGTTGAGAATAAAGAAAATTGAACAAATCCAATGAACGCATCTCTGCACAGTGCCTCCAAATATAATAGAAAGTTTCAAATGTATTGAAATCAGTTGTGTTAATGTCTTAGGACAGAACTGCTTGTAGGTGATGTTTTATAGATCAGAATGTTACAGATATGCTTGTGTTTGGACTTTTATAAATGAGACCCCAGGCCATAATGTCCTTCACTGTGTAACTGATATATATCTTTTACACTTAAACCAAAGGCTGCACACGAATCATTTTTCTAGAACACTTCTGAAGAAAAAAGGAAAAAAAAAAATGTTGCTTTTTGCATGCTTGCTTTCAACATCTGCATTTAGCTCATTTTCATTGTCTTTCATTTCGTCCCCTCCCCTCTCTCTCTCTCTTCTAAATTCTGACTTGTGAAACTGTTTCTCCCTGTTTTCTTTTCCTATGCACCTTAAAGCACACACATTAACCATCCTTGCTACCGCCTAGACCAGTTAAGTAAAAATAAAAAAAACCCAGAACCTCCAAATACTTTATATTTCTGGCAGGGGATAGATGAAGTTCTATGTGTGTGTGTGTTAGATAATTGTACATTGCACAGATACCCAATTTACTATCCCAACAGTTAAATCCACTGCCTAGATAGAGGTTTGTTATAATGTCCCTTCTGTGATGTTGTGGTCCTTCTAGTCCCTTTTGTGTATTTGTAGTGGATTGTGTCAGTGAATGTTCATTGGCTTCTCATCCCCATTTTGCTTTGTGTACTGTGTTGTAGTTAGTAGCTGAATTTGTGCTTGCAGGTTGGGTGGGGAATAGAAGAAAACCCTTGTAACTAGAAGTATCATGGCAGTGGAATTACTACTAAGTTTGTGGGTGGGGTGCAATGAGGGCTTACATTTGTTTAGCCATAATCTGTGGCTTGCCTCTCAAAATGTCTTGTGATAGTGGCACTGATCCATTTTAAGTTCCGTCTCTTCTTCTTTTCTTTTTCTTTTTTTACTTGTAGTGTAAATGTCCTTTTTTTTTTTTTTGATAGATGGTCTCAAAACACCCCAAACTTCACCAAGAACACATTAATTGATCTGTTCCACAATTATGACACCTGGAATCAAAGTAAACTCATTCTTTGCCACACCACCAAATAGCCTGCTTTTCAGCCGCAGCACAGTGCATGGCTAAGGCGCAGCAGTGCTTCCAGCTCTTTTGGGTTTGGTTAAAAAACAAAAAAAAAAAAAACTTGCCATTATTGTTTCTTTTCTAATCAAGGGCAAGTATATAGATGAGCTCATCATCCCTATACTTGAGTCTTGCCGAGTAAAGAGAACATTGTAAATATGCAACCACGGGCAAGTTGAGGCAAACTCTGTTCCCCCAGTTCTATACAGAACTGCATTTTTAACCAACCAAAAACGCTTATCGGACCTTACAGTTACTTTGTTTAGCTTCAGTTTGTTTTCTTTGTATTTCTCATCAGTGTTTTATATGTACCTCCCTTTTACTGTCGTGGAGAGTTGAAAATACAGGTGACTGTACTGTAATGTGTAAGCCGAGTTTGGGGGCATGCCACATGAAACTGTTGTAGCTTGTTCCTCTTTGTGGATTTAGAGACAGATGGATGTCCATTTCTGTGTGGTGGCTGGACTGTCCTGCCCTGAGGTAGACTCTGCTGAACCAACAAAGTCCCACCAAGCTAAAAAGGAAACCAATGAAGACCTGTCAGTCATTAGTTGTATTGTAGAGATGTATGCTCAGTAATGTAAGGGAGTATTTCTCAAATGTTGAGGTCAAACTAAATTTGAACTTTAATTGAATCTACCTGACAAATGCCTCAGTCATGCCAGAGTCGAGACTGTGGAGCCAGAGAGGCACGACTGAGTTTTTCCCACCAGAACTCTTTTGGTGATCAGCAGAGGTCTTTCTCTGGGCTGTACGTGTACTTTGGTATATCTTACCTCTTCCTTCACTGATTGTTTTCTATTCCGTGTCTTTCTCCTCTCCTGTGTTGCATGTAGGGCGGCTGAGGAGGCCATGGTTTCAGATCTGGATGAGAACAACCCAGGCACAGAGTGGGAGCGGGTTGCTCGGCTCTGCGACTTCAACCCCAAGTCCAGCAAGCAGGCCAAAGATGTGTCCCGCATGCGCTCCGTCCTCATCTCCCTGAAGCAGTCCCCGCTAGTCCGCTAGACAGCCACGGCTGCTCAGGGCGTCATTCCATATCATCCTGTATCACCACACACCAAACAACCCAACTACCGACGTCCCAGCATCTGTATTCTGAAGACAAGGGGACGTAGACCCCTTCTGTCGATATCTGTTTGCCATGCACAGCCCTGTGGAAGGACATAGCCAGTGGTCCTACCTTCATCTATCTCCTCCTGCCAGGGCTGTAGAGATTAACCTTGAAGCACCAGCTCACCATTTTCTGCCCCCTGAAAGGTTTTCACCTGCGTGCACCTCTTTCACAGACCAATCAAGACCTTGTAATTCCTCTTTCCTGTCGTTTAACATACTGAGCTCAAGGCCTGTTAGATAGACACACCAGGTCTCATGTCTGTGGTATTGTGTATCACCTGTGTAAGGGTGGTGAGTTGGGACACTAAAAGGGAAGGGTTGATTGTTTTGGGCGTACGGCTACACTACAACCTGCTTCAAATGTAACAAACAATATCATTCCCACGATGCTGTACTCTAACTCTTAACCTGTCAATCTTATGAATCCTCCTCTGACCTACGAGGTTTGATTGATGTTTAATTGTTTCATTCACCTTTTGCCCTTCAACACAACCTCGTGTTTTCCCATCTTCAATTTTTCTTTGTTTTCTTTTTAAGGACCAAACTCTTAAGACAAAACTCCAAATTCAGTGTGTGTACTTTGAACTGTGTGTAGAGCCTGCTTGTGGCATATTGTGTTAAATTTTCCAATCTATGCATTTCCTTTTGAAAAGCCTCTCCCCTCTCCAGACAGGAAACTGAACAGTCCAGTCATTACAATAAATGTGACCCGTTTGTGTGTGCGTTCGAACTCCAACAGTGTGTGTGTGTGTATGTACTCTATGCGTGTACCTATGTACATATACAGAAGGCAATATATATACAGTATATAAAACGTTTATGTCACTGAAATTAGAAGGTTGTGGTTTTAAAGAGAACTAGATATTAGCCAGCTGTTGCTAGACCATGCGTGTTCATTGTCCATTTGATTTCAATATCAGTAAAAAGTGAATGAAAGTTGTCGTCCTGTCTCATTCTTAAAACTGGATATTTAATGTTATTTTGTGTGTCAGGAATGTGGCTGCACAAGGTCAACTAAAAGTATATGAGTGTATTAAATATATGAATTTAATTGGAACCTTAAAACTACATTTATTTGTGCCCACAAGGAGGCAGAGTAACTCTTCAACAGGCTCACAGACACACAGCCATGACAATATTGCACACAATCTGGTAATCTGACGAATTTAAGTGTTTTTAAGCTGTCAATTAATTTAACCAACAAATTAATTAATTGCACAATTTGTTGTATAAGAGCACTATCCTCAGTGCCCTCTCCCCTTCATACAAAGTGTGTATTCTTCACACGATGCTTGTGGTAGATTATGAGATTTTCTCCCGCTGCAATTCAAATGATTTCAGTCCATCGCATTCTTCTATGTGAACTGAGGTTTTTAGCTATCCAAATAGCCAAAGCATTATTACCATGAAAAATTATGACATAGTAAGTCATTAATTCAGAAAACAGAGCAGATTGTTTTTCTCAAGTGACAGTTGGTAACCATCTAATTCTTATTTCCAATGCCTTCTTCAGTTAGCTAAGTTTGTCATTAATCAAACTCGAGACCAGTGTCAAGGCCACATTTGTTGAGTCCAAGTCTAATTGCACCTTTTGACAAAATACAAAAAACATTAACATATATGATATGATGCTTTAGAAACAAAAACAAACATTGTTCATTGTATTTTGAACATTTAAATTGTTGGTGATCCGTTTTACAGCCTTTTTATTTCGCCTTGTGGTAGGCAAACAGTTTTGTCAGTATAGTCTAATCTGGTCAATATAACATACAGATTGAAGAAACAATTAAATATTTTAATTTCCAGTCTAAATATATTAATGTAAATATCATTGTAGTAGGCACAAATGCAGATTACGAGAAACACAATGACAATTGAGGGGTTTACAGATAAATTATCTTTTTGTACACACACACACATACACACACAATATTAAATTAAACTATAAATTACGGTACAAAATATTAAGTAACTATAAGTTGCTTCAATACAATAAACACTCATAGTGAAATATTAATAACAGCATAAATGTTCTTACTGTAAGTTTTTCCAAATTAGCAAAGACTTCCCTGCCAACAACCTGATTAATGCAGCCATTGCACCCGCAGTGCACAGATAATCCACCAGAGGACAGATTGTCAGATTTGATAGGAACAGGTTTTCTGAGAGAGCAGTCAAGGCCTTTATCTAACTGGAAACACATCTCACACACCCTGAACAAGCTCAGCAATTACATTGATTCCAGTTTCTGAATGGCATTTTAAATGACAGTGTTACACAACACTTTTTGTTATCTCTATTGTAAGAACAGGCACTTGCCAATAACCAATGCCTTTTATTGCGTACACTCATGCCACGACAACATAGTACGCCATGGCAGACCACAGTTTTGGCACTGCCCATGAAGACCAGTTAGACTGGAACTGTATCCTGTCTCAAACCTCATGTCTCCCTCCTTTACTAAACAGTCCCAACCCAACTGTAAAGGAGAAAGAGAATAACACTGTGGAAACTGTGTGTGTTAATTAATATAAATTGTTATATCAAAAGATATCATCAGCTAGCAGGATTGTTTAGCAAGTGAGAAACCTGTGGGTGTGTTTTTGTATGTAAGTGTCTTTGGAGGCATCTGTGATTTTATTTTTTTGTCATGCTTTCTCAGGCGAGCCTAGTGTTGTAGTACTCGAGATCGGTCTTTTTTGAGGTTCTTGGTCTTGTCTCGGAATCGAGGGCATTTTTACTCGGTCTTGTCTCGGTCTCGGACTGGGCGGACTCGTTTTTCTTTAACGAGACTGGTCAAGACCACCACTGATAGGCTTTTTGTCCATGCCTTACTGATGATGAAATGAAAGGTTTATTGTGACTTGTCAGGTCAATTCAGTTTTGATTTTCAAGAAGTGAAACACAACAA
>NW_023339729.1:10118316-10121262 GCF_004916995.1 Morone saxatilis | reverse complement strand
ACTGCGGGTGCAATGGCTGCATTAGGTTCTTGGCAGGGAAGTCTTTGCTAATTTGGAAAAACTTATGCTGTTATTAATATTTCACTGTGAGTGTTTATTGTATTGAAGCAACTTATAGTTTCTTAATATTTCATACTGTAATTTATAGTTTAATATTGTGTGTGTGTGTGTGTGTGTGTACAAAAAGATAATTTATCTGTAAACCCCGCAATTGTCATTGTGTTTCTCGTAATCTGCATTTGTGCCTACTACAGTGCTATTTACATTAATATATTTAGACTGGAAATTAAAATATTTAATTGTTTCTTCAATCTGTATGTTATATTGACCAGATTAGACTATACTGACAAAACTGTTTGCCTACCACAAGGCGAAATAAAAAGGCTGTAAAACGGATTTAAATGTTCAAAATACAATGAACAATGTTTTTTTTTGTTTCTAAAGCATCATATCATATATGTTAATGTTTTTTGTATTTTGTCAAAAGGTGCAATTAGACTATTGGCTATTTTTCTATAAAGCAAACATACCTAGTAATATTCCTAGCCTGATGCATCAGCCTGTGTGTTCATAACTTAAGTGTACATGGTCCACTGTGAATGAAACTTCATGTCTGATGATAGTCCCACCCTGAACAAATGCCAATGTTCAGTCATATTCATACGCCACCTACTGGAAACAGGAAGTAAGCCTTGTTTGACAATTTAATTTACATGTCATTTTCATGGCGTGGCCTACACATGACATGTTGGTGCATGACACGACCGCAGCATACCCGACACGCGCAAACTGCAAGAGCCTGATCATCGCTGCTTGCACCTTTAATTTAGAATTATATTTTACAACACTAAGCATAATCCTTCAGTGCCCCATCTTCTGAATACCACAGGATGTGACAACTGTAACACACAAGCCACTACACTGCCCTCGAGACCGATGGAGGCAGTTTAACCACAGGGAATACAGTACATTGATTGACAGCAGAATCTGGGGATGAGACACGGGCCAGGAGCCAAACCCAGCAAGAAAACCACCTCGGCTTCCCTGTCATCGGATTTGGTGGCTGTTTGGTCCCAGGCCGGCTGTGTTCACACTGTTTTCAGTTAGCTACAGTATCCAGCTACAGTTAACTAGTTGGCGGCATACGTTAGCAACAATAAAATTAATATTATCTGTCCACCAGTAAACAAATCACCAATAGATGAGACGAAGAGCAGCCAGAGAACATCAGAAGGAAAACCAGATAATACTTTCTCCTTATATGATCCACTTTCACCAAAATCAGTGAATAAAGTTTAAAGTTGTGTTTCTGCACAGTAATCAGTGAGGCTCATTTCTGGTCTTATAAACAGTAAATTCATCAAATTCAGTGCCATATCACTATATTTCTGGTTTCAACTAAAGTAGGTTGGAAAACGGTAAAGATTGCAGCAATGTCATGCTACTGCTGACTTGTGATAGGTAGGCACACACATAAATCGGCACACATTTGCAGATCTGCCAAGACAGAAGCGCAGCAAAAGTCAGAAGTAAAAAAGGGCAAATTGAGAGTCCTGCCTGAACTGTAACCGATGAGTTGTCTGTATTTCCAGCAAATATTTACATTAATACGTATGTCTGCATTTACAGATTAGTGTACACATTTACAAATCTGAATACAGATTTGTAGATTTTCTTTTCACACATTTACAAATCCACGCACACACGGACTGAGATAGTTACACAACTCTCCAATCACATTTGTAATTTGTTTTGCTGTGCGCTCTCAAATAAAGATAGGAAAATACCCCTATAATTATCCCTTACTTATTGTACTGCTCTCCTAAACGGGAAGAGTCAGCAGACATGATGACCGACTGGGAGGAGACCCTTGTTCTTCTGTATTAATCTTACCCTGAACACACTGAGGTTGATGTCTTTACATACAGCAAGTACACCTTTATGTCTTTATGTTAAATCATCACTTTTATAGCCTCAGTCATGACAGAATACATTAAGTTTTATTCATAATATAATTTGAATCATCATACTGCATAGGGTAACAAAGGTAACATGATTGTGAGTTCATACTAGAAGCTGGATTGAAGTGACAAGATCAGAAACCTCAGAGAATCAAAGTAAGCTAAAGCTTATATTCAAACAATTATTATGTGTCCATACTCCTACTGCTCTAATTAGACCCTGCATTACTTTGTAGTTTGTAGATGGCTTATGATTTATATGGTGTACTAAGTGGAACTTGGCATGGTGCTACTTACTGTTTTTTTTCCTGGTCCTTTGCTCGACAGCCTCTCTTGTTCTGTTGGCTTATCCTCAAAGTTTATAGTTTAGTTTAGAGTTAAAGTGTATCCTTATCCATCATTGTTCCAAAATGTCTCATTGTGGGAAATGAACACTGAGTAATCAATGTATTGATTTCATTTGAATGTGATTTTTGTTTTGTGAGGAAGTCAGGTGAGAGTCTTAAAGTCAACTCAGAGTTACTCTGTAAGATTAAGGTTAACCATACAGTATGTCTGAGGAAAGCCTTAGATATATGGTTAACACTTGAATTTCCCTAACCTCTTTGAACTCTTGACAAGTCCTGGTCTTATACTTGGACTCAACAAACGTGGCCTTGACTATGTCAATATAGTTAAAAGAAGTTGAATAATCATTGTTGAGTGTGTCACAGCCACTGAAGAAGGCATTTGAAATAAGAATTAGATGGTTACCAACTATCATGTTTCCCACTCAACAGAAGAGTTCCAGTAAATGGTGTGGTTGATGGAGTATCACATATACATTGGTTAAGAAAGGACAAGATTAAGTTCTTTGCATTTCGGGCCATAGGGATTAACTCTGCTGAGGCGAGAAGAAATCTGAGAGAATGCAAATAGTTGGGAAATAGATGGGAATTACTGTACTGAATTCCCTGCTGCAGGTTTTTCTTAATTTTGGTCTCAT
>NW_023339729.1:10111399-10118216 GCF_004916995.1 Morone saxatilis | reverse complement strand
TGGTTTTTAGCATGTACAACATATTCCCTCCTGCCCCTACTACACTTTTACAATGATTAAGGTTAACTTTTTTGTGTCTTAGATACTACACACATTAGATTTCCCATTAAAGGAACCTCTACAGTATATTTCAGGATAAACAAAATGGAAGAAGGATGGATTGAGTGAGTTCAAGAGTTCTGTTAGGCAGATTTTATTACGCTTGGACAAAGCCAGCTTGCTGTTTCCAGATTCTAATACTATACTATGCGCTAACCAGTTGCTGGTGGTTCATTTATTTTAACTTCATAAAGATTTTAGTAACGTCATAATAAAAGAATGCATAATTTAATTTTATATATATATATTATATATATATATATATTAGTGTAATGACAAAACTATCACGACAAAAACTAATATTGCTTTAATTTTGTTAACACAATACATTAAAAGAAGAGTGTGCAGGACACTTTCACAGCAGTTTATGTCCCTAATGTCCCAACTTAAAGTAATCAGTTTGTGTGAACTGGGTAGGTAGAATTTTGTTACCGTTGGACAGAGCCAGCCAGTCTTTATGCTAAGCTACAAACATGAGAACAATATAAATTTCCTCATGTAACTCCCGACAAGAAAGCAAATAAGCCTATTTTCCCCGAAAATGTCAAACTACTCTCTAAGTGTAACGTCTTACCCACTTGTCAACAACAGGAATACCAGAAGGAATTTCCAGATATTCCCATTGGGTATTCCGGCCACGAGTCTGGGATCAGTATTTCAGTTGCTGCCGTAGCTCTGGGGGCAAAGGTCATCGAGCGTCATATAACCTTGGACAAGACATGGAAAGGAAGTGACCACGCCGCCTCGCTGGAGCCCTCCGAGCTGACCGAGCTGGTTCGTTCCATCCGACTGGTGGAGAGGGCGATGGGGAGCGGCCTCAAGAAGATGTTAGCTTGTGAGAAGCCATGCCATGATAAAGTGAGTTGTTTAGATTAGCTTATTAATTGATTTGTTAGGGACAGTGCATGTTAATAAACATTGCTGCATATATGCCAGAATTAACTGTAGTCCCTGACCAGGTGTAATATCGGTTGATATCCAAAATAAATGATAAATAATATTACAATTTGTAATTTAACTAATGTCCCTCTCCTCTTGCTGTCTAATCCAGCTGGGTAAGTCAGTGGTGGCCAAAGTCAAGATCCCCAGAGGAACTGTCCTGACTCTGGACATGTTGACAGTGAAGGTGGCCGAGCCCATGGGCGTCGTGGCCGAGGACATCTTCCAGCTGGTCGGTAAGAGCGTGACGGAGGACGTGGAGCAGGACGAGAGCGTCGCGCCAGAAGTAGTGGACAGCTACGGCAAGAAAGCCAAGTGCTGAGGGTGGCACAGAGTTTAGAAATGGGTAATAAAAAGGCACTTAATTTGAGAGGAGACGAGATCGATTCCTCTGGGGGTTTTTGGGAAGGAGCTCAGTATGACACAGGCACGCGTGTCATGGTAATTTTGTTTGGTGCTGCTCAGATATCTGAAGTTATGGACGATCAGTAACTTGTATAATTGGACAGGGCATTGATGTTATAGTTTCAAAGCTCAAAGGGAAAGCTCAAATAACTCATTCGACCCCTTTGTTTTTCTTTGCCAAAGACTTTTTAATTTTCTAAAAGTCGCCTTAATGTAACTCACTAAACTTTCGGCAATCAGGCTCTTTCATTAAACCCACTAATATCTCCCCAGAGGCTCAGTAGTAGTTTCAGCTCTATAGTCAGTACTAGTGCAGTGCTTTCTGAGGTGGCACAAAAGCCAGTTGTTACTGATAACTAAACATTGCACTATAGTTTTAGCCTGTACTTAAGAGATTGAATAAATACTGAGCACATGAAGCTGCTACTTGTCATCTCATCACACAACCTTGAGATCACAGAGCCTATTTGCCAAACAGTCAGTGTGCTCTTCTTGTACCATTGAGCTGTCAAGATTGTCAACTGGTGCCAGGATATTTAGTTTGCGGTGTAAGGCAGGGTTTGTGTTTGTAGTCAGTAAGTAAAGCTGCTGGAGCCAGATGCATAAAACTGTGCACACATTGTCCCACTCTCACAGTCAACCTTGTTTTTGTCATAAACCATACTCTTTCTGTCTTTGTTCTGGCACCAACAGCGTCTTCTAATTGTGCTCTCAGGATGAAGGATGATAACACATGTATAAATGTGGAAATCTCTTCAGACTGTTGAAATCTAAGAATTAAGATGTTCTGAAAAGATGAAACCTCCAAATAAAATATTCCTCAAATTCCCTCTTTGATGTTTTTCATCTTTTTGCAACAATATTTTGGTGTTTGGCTGGAGTTAAGCATGCAAGTCCTTATTGTCATCACAGGTTCTTTATATTGTAATATTGTAGTATAAAGTAATGTATACTGTATTATAACAGTGTAGGGTTTGCAAAGAGGTGTGTGCATTGTTTTAGGCCTAGAACGGTTTAGTTTTGATGGATCAGTTATCTGTGAGGGTATGAAGTGATATATGCTTTACCATCCACATTGAAAATACTTATGAAAATATATACTTGGAAGCAAATAAACAGTCTTTACATTACTTATTTCTGCTAGAATTCAACATTTTCTTTCCTTTCAAAGTGCATTAGACAGGCCCTGTGTTGCAGTTTACACATGAAACAGACGTCTTCCTTCTTTTATTGTTATGGTCAAAATCTGCACCTTTCATTTTTTTTCTATTAAAAATTTAAGAAAATATAATTCCCAAGGACTTTTCAGATCTTTTTTTTATTATTTAAAATATTATACACCACAGGCACTCCAATGGAAAAACACAACTTTTGTAATCTGATGTTCTGAAGTCAAATGAGTCCGCTGCAAATTTTCTATAAACACCATCTGCAGATTAGGGAACGTGTTTGTTATTGCAGGTGCTAAAGGTTACATGGATTATGTTGTCTCACTCAAAGCACACCGAGTGCCTTTAGATACAATGAACCAAAAGAGATTTAACATTTGTTAGTGCTTCAACTCTTAACGCTGCTCAGTTTAGAAACATAGTTAGAAAGAATGATAACAGAAAGATCCTTAAACATTTGGTGAATTAGTACTTCTCAAACACTAGAATCACAGAATGCTGCATGATAATGTCCCTCTGTGTGTTTCAGCTCCCTGCCAACAAAATATACATTTTGGTATGTTATTGAAAGATTTTTGGCAATTTGTTTCTGACTACAAAAAGAAGTAGTGTTGTACTTGAAACACTAGATGGGGCTGTTTCTCTATTGTCCTTTATCGTTAACACAAATTGAATTTACCCAAGCAACATTTCCAACCCATGGATGACTGTGACAAAATCCAGAATGGGAATTTTTGTGAGTCCATCCAGCCAGTATTAGTGACATTAATGTTAATTAATTATGTCCTATAATAATGTCCTAAACATGAAAAACTCTACATCTTGTTTGACAGACAATGATCAGATCACAGATCACAAACTATTTAATATTATTTAGTTTTTTTTCTTTTTTTTTTTTTCTTAAATGGTTGTTTTTCCACCTCTAGTTTTATGGTGATATGTGCTGGCGGTAAAAGGTGGAGGTAATTAAAACTAATGAACTGCAAGAGTTGTCCCTCCACCAGCCATCTGAGCTACTGATATCATGATCCTCTTCACAGGACAGGTTAACAGAACTTTATCTGTAACATGAAGATGATACAGAGAGCTGTGAGCCGGACAAACTAACATTTACCTCCTGTTGCTGACAGAAATCGGACAAGAAACACTCGCTCCAGCTGCATCTTAAAATACAAAATGTGTCAGCTGTCAAACAGGAAACAGGTGCAGTTCTCCTGCACTGAACTTCAGTTGGGTGCTAAAAAAACGAAAAAAGCAAAACAGCAATGAAGCTATCTGTTATGGTCTAATGATTTGACAGTGAGTTTAACATTTTATTTTCTTATTACTAACTTCAATATGATATTTTAGAAATATTCTTAAAATATATATTTTTTCTCTTATCAATCTGCTACTTCATGACTTAATCCATCTTTGCATTAGTTTGAATTTATCACATCATATAGTGTTTATTCGACAGAAAGTGTATGATTTTTCTCTCATATAATATCAGGACTGTCAGTTTGTGCCTCCTACAGAGGCGTTCCTTATAATGGAAGACAGATTGTTCTGCCAGCTGTACAACATATACATATGCCACACATACAAGAACATGCACATAAGCACTGCAGCATTATCAGTCATTACTGCCAGCTTACCCCTGTGAAACTGAAGCCCTTTTTCTTTTATCTAGACACCTGCTTCTATCTGTAACTTAAACCTTAGATACAGATAGATTTAAAAAGAAAACATAAATTTTAATCAACCATTAGCTAAGCCCCTTCCCCAAACAACTAACTGCAACTGGGTGTGACAGGCCTGTGAAGGCAAGTGTTTTTTTTTTAATGGTTTTTTATAAGGTGCCTGTAATAGGGTATGTACTTAACACAAACTTATTTGTTCTTCGACATAAAATCAGTCAGTAAATATCTCACCCAAAAAATTTTGAAGCTTTTACGTGTCTTAAAAAGGCAGTTGCTAACAAGTGGCTAAATGACTACAAAGGTTGTCAGGGATATTAAATGTCTGCACGCCAATCAAAGTCGATAAGGAGACTTATCTACTCTAATGTTAATAAGATTTAATTACAAGTTGGAAGTTTAGTGGTGGTGACATTGATGTCATGTGACTGAGGTGTAGTTTGTTTATAGCCTAATTAACTTAAAATGAGCCCTTTTTATCTACAGCCGCTATGGGTTGCCTTCCTAGGAGTCTGCTATTTCTACAGTAGCCCAGAACAGACAAAACAAACACTTGGGCCTTTTGGGTTTTTTGCAAGTTTTGTGGCCACTGTAGTTTCTCTTACACTCTTCCCAGCCCATTCTCATTCCCAGGTTGTCAAATACAAATGCAAGTGGTGTTCTGTTACTTCATATTCTCAAAGCCTTTTCTTTTGAAATTTCAAAAGCAGTGTTGAACAATATGAACAATAAAGCAGAATTTAGTTAAAAAGATGTTCTGTTGCTTGTCCAAGTAAGCTAAGCACCCACAGTGACCAAGCTAATTAGCTCTACACTGCAATACTAGAGATGTTGTTTCTTTATTTTCACCATCATGGATCTTCAACTGGTGAGTACGCCGACCTTTTTGCTTACTTTTGAAGTGGTAAATCCGCCACCATTATCATAGACCTTTTTCACAGCAACCATTTTGACATAAAATAGTAGAGCAATGATACTAGTTAAGGTTCAGTTCCATTCAGGTCAAACAGAGTCAGGATGCTGCTATTGTGCATGATGGCTCCCTGGAGAGGCTCTGCTACACTAAATGGAACGAAACCTTAATTAGTATCATTGGTAACACCTGTGATTATCCTACTATTGCATGTCAAACTTGCTCCTGTGAAAAAGTTTGTACTTGACAGGCATAGCAACAGTAACCAGGGGGCAGGGCTAAGTGAACTGTCAGTTACCTTGAGAGGAGGCAAATTCTATTCTCACTCTCTCTCTAACTCATATATAACTGCACAGCTATTTCAGGCACAGGCTTCATCCAATAAGCTCCTGCTGATCCCAGTTTCACAGAGGAACATGATTCTGTCTCACTTTTCTCTGCCTGGCCTACTACTGAAACAAGTGAGCCTAAAAATCTACCAAATGACCCCATCATGCAAATAACTATCTGATGCAAAATCAAGTTTTTAATCCAGGACTCTCTTCGGCAAAATTGGGCTAATGTTTGTGCTCACTTGTAATTAGTCTCCTCCTCTCTGCGGTAACTCGAGCTATCTCAAAGACGATTTATTTTTTGTAAGAGAAGAGCATAAACTTGACCTGAAAGAGCTACCAAATGTCTAGTTTCCTGCCAAGGGACTTATTTTTATTGCAAGTTCTGCAGGCGATGTACTTCTGCCGTACCAGAAAGAGGGTTAGGTTAGCTTGGTTGCTTGGTTATGTAACAAGTTTAGCCTTTTCAGGACTTAATATAGCAGCCATGGTCTGAATACAGCAGTCTTACTGAGGTCAACAGCTTGGTGTCACTTCAGGCTGTGGAATTGCCTCGTTTTATAGTATGGAAATATAGACTGTACTAAATATAGAGAGGACACAACATCCTATCACACGCACATTTTCTTTGTATTTTCTCTGGTTCCGTTGTGTAAGATTGTCCCACAGAGTCCAGAGTCCACCTGGACATACAGCCAGAAAGAAAGCTGAAACTGCATCATCCTCTGTGCAGAATCTTTAAAAAAGGTTATTATAGCTAACTAAAACCAAACAAAAACCTAAAACTTGGTGTGAATATTTTTTTAGTTAACTGAAAAAAAATCTAGACTTTAGAAAAAAAGACAAAGATTGATAGAGACAGAAATGATAATGTACTAACTAAAATCAAATTCAAATATTTAGTTAATGACTTTTGTCAATTTGATCAAATTTGTCAAGCACGTTGTAGCGGTGCTGTGTTTCTATAAGCCCTATCAAATATCCCCTCTATTATAATTTAAAAAATCTCCCCATGGAACTAAACTGAATTAAAAACCAAAATTTTAAATAAAGTTAAAATTAAAAACAGATGGAAAAAAAAAAATGAATAACTGGTTCCAAAAGGTTACGGGAAAGTTAGTGGTCCACTCCATTAAAAGTATGCTTGTGTTTAATTGGCTACTAACAGTAGGAGGTTGGAAACAATGGATTTCTATTTCTAATCTTCTAGTTAGTTATATTAATTGTTTTGGCTTTTATAAAACTACACTTGTCAAATCTTCTCTCTCGCTCTCTCTTTCT
>NW_023339729.1:10111187-10111348 GCF_004916995.1 Morone saxatilis | reverse complement strand
CACACACAGACACACACACTGCACCTGGTGCTATGTTAGGGACACACTACCTAACAGAATAGGTCACATTTGAACTCACCTTCAGATGGCTACTTAAGCTTAGAGTTCTCATGTGTGAAGCTTGACCTGACGTCAGCGCCTGCACAGACACACACACACAC
>NW_023339729.1:10092926-10111148 GCF_004916995.1 Morone saxatilis | reverse complement strand
CACACACACACACACACTAGAATTCAGGTATTACAGAATTATTAGTGCATGTGGAGAAAAGGCAGGAGGGACTTATTTGCGAATTGATAAGTGCTTCTACTTCTGTCATTTGTCCTTACAATTAGGTAAAGTCTTCACAGAGTCAGCATGTATTCTACTGAAGTGTCCTCATAGTCAGGAGAAACACACTCACACCCACACACACATTGCTCAATCCCAATTTCCACTTTAAGAAATACATTTTTAAATATTTGTAAATAATTTGATTCCTTTGGTAAAATAATGATTTTATCTCCCATAACTCTGTAATTCTAAGTCTCGTGTTCTGGGACCTGTATAATGGAGCCACATCCAGTATGTGGGTCCACATCAGCATGTGTCAGTAGGCATTATTATTGTGCTCATAAGGGATGCAGGATTGTCTCTTAGGAGCAAGTGTGCACCCAAAGCCAATTACAGACATGCTGGAAATGAAAGACAGATGCTATGGTGACTTTACTTCCAACAACTGGCTGTTTATGACTGAAACATGTTGTGCAAACCCTCTCTTTTTTTAAAGAAAGCTGCACAATGATGTCAAGAATGATGAATTGGAAAGAAGTGACTTTTTATACTAAAAACTTTTCTAGCTAAAAGTACACATTCGTGTGCAAAAATAATCAATAAATGTATTGTATGTGCAAGACTAAAGTTTGAAAAAAAGGCTTTTAGGAGTTAAACATCTTAATTTAAGAGTTATAAGGCTGCTGCAATGTGTTGTAATTGGGATGGTTTTCAAAGTCTTTGAGAACAGCACTATGATCTGATGGCACGAAAGGCTTCAGTCCCATCAAGCTGTAAGCTCCTTGTGTAAGACCCATTTCCTTGGGCGTGGGGATGGGAAGAAATGATACATGACACTGGGGGAGGTGGGAACAGGTTGGTGGGGGGTGGAGAGAGGAAGGAAGGAAGACGGACAGTGATGGACAGCACTGATCCTCATTCTTGGACCTGGAGAGCAAGAAGACAAGGAGAGGAAGATATACTGAAGCAGGGAAGGAGGGAGGCAACGTCAAAGGGGGAAGGATCACTGAGAGGGAGGGAGGAGCCGTTGGTTCTGGCTCCTGACCTGGTGTCTTGGAGCTCCACTGAGGCTGAGGGAGAAAAAATCTCACTGAGGATTTACTGTTCGGACCTTCAGCCCTCGGGACCTTTCTCCTTTGGGATTCAATTTAGTGGAATATCCACTCAGAGCACCTGACTACCTGCTGGAGTTCTTCCTGCTGAACGGGAGATTTCCAAATGTGGTATGAGAAAAAATATATTTTTGTGCTTTTTCTGTGTAGCTGTAGTCTTTCTTTGCTGTAAGTGTCCAATGAGAGTCCTGCTTGATTCTTAAATGCTACATTAACATTCCATTGGTTTTAAAATGGTTAAATACATTTTTCACACATACATAATAATATTGTTTCTCATAGTGGACTGCAGAAGACTGGGCATTGTGTGGGACTTGTGAGAAGTTTCAACATTGCAGTGTGTAGCTGTTTCAATGCTGAATAAGTCCAATGTTCACCAGCTCTTATTTGTCCCTCAAATTTACTGATCATTTTGTTGGTGTCTACTTTTTGACTTTGTGCAGTGGCTTCAGTGTGCAGGGCATGAGGATTCTAAGTATATCTTCTCAGGGATTAAATAGCTTCCTAATGAGCTTTCACTAATGTGCAAGCTTCACTTAAAGGAGAGATCTGACTGCAGGTTCTCAACACATGTCAAGAAGGCCACAGCACTTTAACAGAATTGCTGCTATTAATACTGCTACTCAACTGTTATTAGCAATTCAGTACATACTGTCACTCCAGATACAAGAAAATTAGAGGATTTCAGAATTCAGACTTTCATAATTTTTTTTGTGATAAATTACTGTACGTTTACATAAACATATGAGTAAATGTGCTGATTCACATAAACCGACTTCATCTGCATATCAGGCTTTCATTAAACATACATTTAAAGACAATCCAGAGAGATTAACCTGACCAGCAATTATTATTCATCTGAGCCTCATGAACTTGAAGTCACGTTTATGAATCTGTCAGGAGCAGAGCCAAATATGGACCTCACAGTTCACACAATTTCAGTAGAAAAACCTTTATCTGCAAAGAAACTATAGTTGTTAGATAAATCTTGTGGTGTAAAAAGTACAATATTTCTCTCTGCAAAGTGACTGAAATTTCTACCTTGCTACAGTACTTGAGTAAATGTTCTCAGTTACTTTTTTACCACTGCTAAAAAGGCCTGTAGATGGATATCATAAGTGGAAAAGCTTAAGAAGAAGAGGGTAATATATATGCTCCCTTGCATTAAAACTATCAATTTTTTGTCTTGCAGTGAGTAATATGAGGAAGCCTTTGAATGGGCTGGATCCTGGGATCAGACAGCAGGGCTTCCATTGTGTTTAGACTGGGGAGCAGCATGCAAACAAATCGATAAACCGTTGCG
This sequence comes from Morone saxatilis, assembly GCF_004916995.1. Classification (NCBI taxonomy): domain Eukaryota; kingdom Metazoa; phylum Chordata; class Actinopteri; family Moronidae; genus Morone; species Morone saxatilis. The sequence continues at coordinate 10,108,670 of NW_023339729.1, read as the reverse complement.
GCCTGTCAAACCCCTGCCCTTGTAGCCACCAGCACCACCAACCCAGCTTTGGGGGGGATTCCAGATACTTCCACTCTGCCTGACAACCTGCGCCAAACACCATGGATTTCATGCAACCCATAAGGAGTCATGGCATGATGGCTTCCTCCAGCTCTGCACCTCTTCTGGGACCTCACAGCAGCTCCACCAGGCACCACTACCAGAGTGTCAGAAGAAAGCTGCGACCTGGACGGATTCTGGGCTTCATCATCAGCCTGGCAGTGGCCTGCACAGTCTGCTCATGGAGTGCCTTGTCGCTGGTCACAACAGTGGATGGCGAGGGTTCAGCCGAGGCAGCAGTGCCCCAAAGAACTCTTCTGCAGCACCACAACCTAACAGCAGCGCCAGAGGACATACCGGTAGCCATGAAATCATCCGAAATAGAGATGAATCACGGAGACTACCCAACGGACTACTTCAGTGTGGAGGAGAGACGCCAGGGCTATGTGGTTTTTCATATGTTTGGCATGTTGTACATGTTTATATCCTTAGCCATCGTCTGTGATGAGTTCTTTGTTCCTGCGCTCACTGTCATCACAGAGAGGCTGGAGATCTCTGATGATGTAGCAGGAGCCACCTTCATGGCGGCAGGTGGCTCAGCCCCGGAGCTCTTCACTTCTGTCATAGGAGTCTTTGTCTCCCATAGTAACGTGGGTATTGGCACCATTGTGGGCTCCGCCGTCTTCAACATCCTGTTTGTGATCGGGATGTGCGCCCTGTTCTCCAAAGAGGTGCTGAACCTCACCTGGTGGCCTCTGTTCAGAGACGTCTCATTCTATATCATTGGCTTGCTCATGCTCATCTATTTCTTTCTGGATAATGAAATCACATTGGGGGAAAGTATCAGCCTGCTATGCTGCTACACCTGCTATGTGACATTCATGAAGTTCAATGCCAAAGTAGAACTTGTCATCAAGAACTTCCTGGGCAGCAACCAGGTGAACGAGCTGGAGACTGCACCAAAGGTGAGCCTGACTCTGTCCTCTATCCATCCCTCCTCTCATTGGCCCATCCATCCATTCACCCCTCCATCCATCCATTTGTACATCCATTGATTGATGTACTTATTTCTAATACCCACCCTACTCTTGCCACTGTTTTGCTTAACAGCAGCCATCCTTTGGGGTGCCAACAGCTGACCCTTACATTCATCCAACCACCCATACATTTACCCCAATGTTCTCATTCAGTGATTTACCCCTCCATCCACAGAAGGAGATTCTCCAACAGAAACAACCATCAAGAAGTTTCTAATTCTTTACGTGACTTCTTTGGTTTCCAGAAAACATGGGAAGGGAAATTTGTGATTCTTAACATGAGTTTCTGAAGTGGATGGGGACATTTCTCAGAGTCCCTTAGCTGAAATCTGAGCATTTGTTCATGACTATTCTGAGAAAAGTGATTGTATTTCATAATGATGATCACAGAGTGAACCTGTCAGGGCTACCGACCCCGAGAACAATAGTACTCCTGTTCTGAGAATATGAGAGGGTGATATACAGGAAGCAGAGAGGGTGTTAAAGACAGCAGTCTGTCAGGCAGCCCAACCCTTCTGAATTCCCCTCTGGAAGGATATAAAGATTTGTCTTAACCTTCCATCTGTGTAGCTCCGACAGTGCCAGACACAGAGCCAGATCACAGCATCTTGGTGCTGACTAAGTTTAGGAACTGGCCTTGTCTTCAGTCACTACTTTTAGTAACCAACTTCAGTAACCAGCAAGACTCTCAGAATAGGACTGATGTAACCAAAACTGGTAGTTAAATGTCCCTGTTCAACTGGACAATACAAAGACATTTTATGTTAGAATAGAAAGATTAATTGCAGCAGATTTATTTTACAATTTCTGTATTTTCTAATGGGGTATTGATCATGTTCCCATCTATCATTCATGTCAAACCACCTCTGAGAGGCTGTATCTACATACTGTCACAGTCTTTGCCAAAGAGTCATATAACCTCTATGACTGGAATTACACAAGCCCTGAAATCAGTTCGACAAAAAAGTCAAAATGCTATTAACCTTTTATTTATCCAGTTTAGAATTTACTTCCTTCTAGTTACAAGGGAAGCACGCTATGATTTTCACACATGGAAACTGCTCCCTAGCCAGTCGGAACATCAGAAATAACAATGCAAAATTGCAGTGCATAGTTCTATTTAAAAACTGTAGGTGTAAGTAATTCCTTTGTAAGTAAGTCACTTGTGGGTCGTTTCAGAATAAGTCCCAGTTTCAATCACAATGGTTATACTGAGATATTTGTTCATTATATTAGACATTTTGATGGTTTTCTCTCTAATATTTTAAATATACCCTGACAGTTACGAAATTTGAGATTCTGGGAGTGTCCTATATGATAGAATTAGTCAAAATCTGAAAGCAGATGATGTAGCATCTCTTCAACCTCATCAGCACAATCCCTCCTTTAGCTCCCCTCCTCTTTGTTCTGACATTTGGAAAGGGGTCTCTTGACTTTTGAGGAAGGCTGTAGTGTTTGTCCTCTATTTCAACTCATAATTTCAGAGCAACTGCAGTTCTTCTCCTTACATCGATTACATACAGATCCCATAAGCCCCTATACATCTGGTCACAATCTTAGGAACATATAAGACAATAGAAGGTATTTTAAGAATTAAAACACACTTAATTTAACATGTTAGAAGTGAGTGGGTTTTTTTTCTAAAAGGCTCTTGAATACATACTCACAGGATGTTGACCTATTCACATTGCACTCACCATACCAATCACTTCACGAACACTAAACTATCCACTTCATGCCAAGATGATGGGAGAGTTTAATCTTGGGACTGGCTTGGAGTACTCATTGTGCTGCTTACTGCTGTGTTTTATAAAAACACATAGACAATGATGCTGCATGGGGTGCAAAAGGTTCAACACATTTACACACAAAGAAGCTATTTTGTTTTTTCACGTTTGTCTCTCCGTCTTTTGTTCTGTCTGTGTGTGCAGTTGGAGTCAGATCTGTTGCTCTCTGATGTTGTAATCTCATACGGCGCTCAGGTGACAAATACTAAAACTACTGTAGGCTGATCTTAGAGCAGCTTGCCCGTAGCCTAGACCGACATCACCCATCACCAGTTCTTCAGGGGCGTATACAGTGCACTGCTGCACGTGATCTGGCTTTTGTCTTTCTGGAAACATTAATGACATATTATATACATTTTCTTGTCATTGTAGGAACATACATACATATATATACATATATAAATTATATGTATACAGAACAAACTGTTAAGATACAATAGTAGTTGAAAACACTTAGACTGAGGGAACTATTTTTATGCTAGTGATTCAGGCCAGTAGAAGTTTGTTTTAGGCAACAGATGAGCTCATGGCCGTATATCTACTTTAAAGCTCTTCCCTTTAAATGCTAATTGTAAACAACTTCCCAAGAAGCTTGGCTTCCTTTTATTTAGGGTTTTCTTATAGAGTTATGAGTTATTTTCTTCTTCTGCATAGCAATCTCTCTCTCTCTTTATATATATGTATATATATATACATATATACATATATATAGCTAATAGCTGACTTAGTACTTTCTTTTATTATATTCAGGCAGATCCAAACATTTTTTCTTTCGTTGTAATCCATTCAAGAATCAGTTAGTGACTATAACAATATGATTTTACTCCCCTGGCCCCAAGTGCATTAACTGAACTTTGTAGTAGTATATTCTGTATTTTTCTTTTCTATACATGTGAGCATATACAGTATATTTGGGCACTCATTAACCTCTGTTTTTATCAGTGTTGTTGCAGAAGCTCTGTTTGACATTTGTGCCCTTCTGGGAATCAGCTGTTCTTCAGACTGTCTCACCTCAACCCAAGAACAGCTTTTCTCTTTCTGTCTGTCCGGCACTTCATGTCCAGCTGCCTTGCCCTCATGTGTCGCTAGCTGCTAAATAATCCTCCAGGTTAATGCTCTCCAATCCTATAAGAGCCTCTAATAATAGTCAGATGCTCCCTTGGGGAGCAGGAATCAGCAGATCACTGAGAGTAAAGACTGAATGCTCCTTCCTCGACCTGCAGTCATGCTCACAACATTTTTTTTGTGTGTAATTTATTGCATGTTTCAAGTGTTTTTGCACGGTACATACAGTGCCTATAGTGTCTATGTAGAGAGGTATCGGGAGAAGATGCTGGTTTGCTTGATGATGGCACTAAAGACGACAATCCCTTCTTATCCCCTTATCTCAACTGCTTACCTGTGGTGACGACAGCAAACATACAGCCCAACACACTGTCTCTGCAGAGCTCTAATTTAATGTTAAAATTCTCCTTGCAGTCATCAATATCAGACAAGGCTCACATCTGCATTGTCCTAAACTACTAAACTGAAGATCTCTTGGGATATGTATCTGTATACAGAAAGAAGATTTATCCGTCAGCAGTTATTAGTACAGATACACATTGCACGTTTACTTCGATTCCAAAGCACGTCTGATTTTGTAGTTTCACATTATGGATCATGATCAAAATTAAACAGTTGTTCAGTGTAAGTAAATGTATCTATAACTGTTGAGCAAGGTGCTTATCACTTACCGTCATAAGTGGAATTTAAATGAGCAGTTGTCTGTAAATAATAAAAAAGGTAGTTGGTGTTTGCTGACAGATGAGAATGACAGAGAAATGTTTGACAGCATGATGACCTGTGAAGGTTGCTGCTGGACTTCACACGCAGGCTTGAAAATCACCAGTCTAAAAGTGGTGATCTCTGCCGATTAATCCTGGCTAAGTCCCACAGCTCGGACAGTCAGATGGACACTGGAGCGAAATGTGATCTTGTATCTAACACAGTAGAAATTGTTGTAAATTACATAACATTTTAACAAGGTATAAAATAATGTCACTCTTGATTATCTTAGTCTCATCTTTAAGTCTGGCTAATGTATCAGTTACAGGTTAGTTATACTGTATGTATACCATATTAGTGTTGCCTTTACCATATGTTTTTTTTTATTTGTGGTGATTAGTCATTGGTGGTTTATTTATATATCGAGAGGACAACTGAGAGAAATAAGGACAAAGGTGACAAAGATTAGCAGCATTTGGAAATAAGTTACAAAAAGGCTTTTAACTATAGTACAGTTACAGACAGCCACCTTTTTAAAAGCTGAACTTAATGAAAATGAGTTGTTGAGTTTTTATAAACAAGTTTTAAAATGTTACATAGATCCAAGAGGTTAAAGGTGTTTGTCAGACTGAGGATTATGTTACTTTAAATATAAATAAACTGGCTTTTCACATGAAGGACAATCATTAAAATCCACTGTTAGTCTCAGCAGATTCTACAGAGGGTTATAAGTGTCTTTTGTCACCAAGCTGCTCTCAGGAGCCATGTGAGCACTAACCAACATGACCTAATGCCAAGCTGGCCTCTGCTATTAGAGCAGAGAGCACGCTGCTCAGCAATCACATGGATAATAAAGACATGTGTCCATTGCTGCTCTTTTTATGTATCTTTATAAATTGTTATATAAAAAAACAGCAACGTGATATGAATACCTGAAGTGAAAAGAAATCAACTTAAGTTTCAGACACATTTTCTGAAATTATGTGTTTTAGCTCATTTCAGTGAGTCTAAGTAGGTGAATCTTACAGTATGTAACATCGCCTAAACTGCAGCCAGCGGGTCTTTATGCATTACCGACTCAATCAATCTGGATCGGACAAACATGTGACAAGCTTATATGAGCAATAGACCTTTAAAAAGAAGAAAGATTCAGCCTTTCTGTAGCTGCCATAACAGCAGCAGGTGTCTTGTCAGATGCAAGCTAAAAGGATTATCTGCTCAAACTCTGGGGCCTCCATCATGAAAACGTGTCAACAACAAAACCTCCACCTCTCTGCCTGGTGTTGGTGATCAACTGATGCTGTCTTTGTAGAACATTTCTACTCTATAATATAACATATGAAGAGAAATTTAATAGTTACCTGAACTGTGTGATGTAATTGTTTGTGTATTAAGTTTATCACTATTTAAGGAAAAAGATGAGGTACACAAGGAGAACTTACCTTAGATAAAATAGTACCATTGCAGCGCCTTACTAAGGTTTAAAAAATTTGATTATTGAGTATATACAAAGCATACTGTGCACAGGACAATAGCTGTGTGCTTTGACTGATTAATTTATCCCTGGAGTACATTAATAAGACACAACTTTCCTGCCTGTTTGCTGTTTTGCCTTAGAGAATTTCTTTATTACAAAAATGTAAAAGCATCTTCCTGAACCCTTAAATATATATCAAATTTAACTAGTTAAATCAAAAGTGACAGATATTTCATTGTATTCTATCCTAACTCATATGATTGCTCAACTGACCTAACCATTATTTTTGCTTAATTTTCTAAACAAATCAGAAAGCTTAAATAACTTTATTCTCATGAAGTTCTCATATTAAGTCATACTGGGATTTAATCCACCTCTACTGCAAAACTACAGAGACCAGTTACTAGTTAATATAGTACAGTATAGTAATACATTTGACAATCTACCCACAACAGTTTATGTTCCCATCTGTCTCCACATCCGACCCCCCACTGCTGACATTATCCACCTCTGTACTTTCACAAACCACCACGACATTCTCTATCTTTCCTCGCCTATGGACTATATCTGTGTGTGTGTGTGTGTGTGGTGTAAATAAAAACACAAGTAGGTTGTGTGTGTGTGCATGCATGCGTGTGTGTGGTTCTCTACAGTATGTGGCGACACTGTTGTGCTGTATATGTCCTCTGAAGAAATGACTGGAGTTGAGATTAGTCCTCCCCTGTAGTCTTCATGTTGGAACAAGATCCACAACCTCTGGCACTGGTTCACTCCCACTATGAGGAGGAAAGACAGAGGAGACAATGATGTAACACACACTGGCAGAAATTAAGGGACAGTGTGTGTGTTTATATAGTGTGCTTTAGATCAAATAAATTAGCAGTATGGGTTAAACACTGAGGCTGTTCTTCCTCTGAAGAGTTAAATGGGGCCCATACCATCTTTCCTACCTGTCTTTCCCACTCTGAAGTGAAAACATGACAGGATGCTCAAATGTTTGGTTGCAGTTAGTGGAACAGATCAAATAAAATCATTATTGCTGCTTTAGGAGTTCACGTGTGTGTGTTCATTGCTCATCCATTGTTTAATGAAGGTCTGTTGAGTAAACAGGATGTAAGAGGTTGAAGACACTTTTAGTTCGAACATTAGCCTTAACACATCTGGGTTCATTGGTGTGTGTTGAACTGTATTGTAACTGTAATAATTGATTTTTCACTTACCCCCCCCCCCATCCCGCTACTGTAGTAATGCAATCCAATCCACACACCACACAATCTGAACAAATATAGCATAATTTAGCACATGCATTTGTGTTACTGTGTGTATATATAGGAAAACCTATGCTGTATACTATGTTTACTTTCTCTGTGTTTTTCCCTAAAGGCGAATGCACCCAAAGATGATGAGAACAAGCTGACGGTGAGTTTGCTTTTGTAAATCTGTCTGGTACTGGTCATGTTATAGGAAATAATTTCTTAAATTAATAAAAATAATGATGATGAATGATGCCGAATGTGGAATAAGTAAGCACATTTTTATTTTAGCAAAAATTTTTATTTTTGTGTTCGTGTTTTTTAAAGGCCAAACCCAGACTGCAGAGGGAAGGCAGCTGTGCTTCTCTACACAACTCACTGATGAGAAACAGCATCTTCCAGCTCATGATCCATACCCTGGACCCGCTCAGTGACGAAGGTATGGGTAAGCAAAAATAACTAAATTAATAAACACAAAACACACACATGCACATGCACTCAAATGCAACTAGATATAATGTTAAAATCTTGTGAAATAAACACTCACTATGACACACATAGGATGCACTGTGCATGTAGATTATATGAACCTTACATTCCTCCACATATAATTAGACCATGTGTTTCTTAATGGTTAATGTTAAGAAAGTTAAACAGCTTTGGTAAAGATTATGTTTAAGATTGGCTGAGATTTTGGTTTCAGAAAAAAATATTTGTGCACATGAGAGTGTTTGATTAAGGTAAGACTTTGCCCAAGTTGGGTTATTATAGCCAAATGGTGAATTTCCACTTCTTAGTATTTCCTCACCTCATTCCTATATTTGTTCCTCCTGCAAGTAGTCCCAGCACAGAGCATGTATACATAATTAATTACACATTTTTAGGAGAGCATGCTGGACTTATTGGGCTTCCTTTGTTTCAGGACGTTTCAAAGAGAAGGCGTCAATCCTTCACAAAATGGCCAAGCAGAAGTGTAAAGAAGAGGCCGCTGCCGCCGCCGCTGCCAATGCCAATGGTGTAGGTGAGTAACCGCAATGTGTGAAGCTATGGGAGTCCATTTGTGCCACTCAATTATCAATTATCAAATCATTAATCAGTTAAGTTGCTGTTGATAGTAAACAACACATAAAGTAATCAAGAATTTGTTATCAAAAATTAATGAATGAACAGGTAGGTTAGAGAATTAAATATATTAGTATTTTCAATAATGGATAATTGAATTCATTATCAAATAATAACATTAAGAACAAACTGACATTTGTAAAATCTTCTATAAAGTATGACAGTCTGGTAGTTCACAAACTATCAGATAAAGCACCAAATTATATATTTTTGTTATTTATTTACTATATACATTCACTTTAATCAGCAAGTTGTGGATTAATTTATCTATGGTCTAATTTATCTGATTTAAATGTGATTTACCAATTTATTCATGAAATCAAGTAAATCTGTCAATTGATCAATTCATTATGAGGGGGGCACAAAATGTCTTCCATATGATACTCTGTTGTACAGTTGTAAGGATGAGTTCAGAAAATTAACAGGCATATTTTGTTTCCCAACATAGGAGCTCCCTCCCAGACACAACCAAGAAAAGCAAATTGTACTAAGTTTCAGCTCTACTTTTAGTGTCATTACACCACAACTTTTCATGTCAAATGAATTATGTCTTTGTGAACAACTCCATTATCCCTCTCACGCTCCTTTTGTTTTTCCCTCAAGCTGATAAAAACATCCCAAACAGTACAAATGTTGCTGTGGAGGTCACACCACCCATGAACGGTGTTGCAGGAGGAGAAGAGGTATGGTTTTTATCTTTCGGCATTTAGCTCTTTTAAAGCATATGTTTCATTAGAGCCTCAGTAAAGCTGTAAAAATATATACAGCATACACAACACGTGGCTGCATTGTACTATAAAACAATTAGAAGGTTTAACTTAGTGATATATAGTGTTGCCTTTATCATCAGTATTGATAACTCCTTCTTAGGGCCCTGAGGAAGAGGAGGATGAAGACCAGCCTCTGAGCCTTGCCTGGCCCGACACCCTAAGGAAGCAGATCACCTACCTCCTCATCCTGCCCATCATCCTTCCTCTGTGGCTCTCACTGCCCGACGTCAGGAGAGAGGTGACAACACACACACACACACACAATCAATGAAAAACATTACAAATCCTTGTAATACTTTAAATTTTGTCTCTAGATTAGTTCATTTGTTACATGGCCTGTTCAATAATTACAGTAATAGCAGGTTCCACTCTTGTTTTTTATTTTCTATTTTAAATACTGTATTGTACGCAGTGATGTATATCAGGTTCTTGGTGGAGCCATTGATGAACTGAATTATGTTTTTATTGACATTTTATTCTCAGACCTCAGCAAAGTTCTTCCCCATCACTTTCCTCGGTGCCATTTGTTGGATTGCTTTCTTCTCCTACCTGATGGTGTGGTGGGCTCACCAGGTACTTAACACACACCACACACACACCCAACACAACACACCAACACACACACTCACACACTGACACACACATACTGATTGGTTTTCTCTATTTGTCACATACACCAACTCTGTTGTCTTTTCTATTCTTTTTCTGAGGCAACCCTATGAGAGTGCAGCAGTCAGGGCGTAGAATGTGTGACCAAAGCAGCTAATCCCACCTAATCTGCTTTGATCCACAGCCAGTTCAATCTGTAACGCTCTATTTTAACGGCACACATGCAAAGACAGGCCTGAAGCAAGAGGTCATGTGTGCAAGGTCACTGAGGAGGCGCACAGGTGCTTGTTTTAGCTTTCATAGGTGCAGAGTGCTGTGTGCAAAAGTGTTACGTGAAGTGACTGTGAACTATAAATCAGCTAGAGGTGATGAATCGTTACCATCGTCTTCTCATAAAGGTTCAGCCTAACATTTAGGAGGATCTATTGGCAGAAATGGAATATAATAATATTAATAGTGTAAAGAAATAATGAAACATGAAAGTGACACACAAGTGATTCAAATGTTGCATTTGATTAGATTTGCTTACTTAAAGATGCAACAATAATGTTACTGCCTCCAACATCTTTTTCTGTCTGTCCTGCCATCTCACTGAAACTCTGCATCTGTGACCTCCACCTCTTTGATCCTATTTGCTTTCTGTTTGTATATTTAGTGTACAAAGTGATGCCACAAAAACCTTATTAAGGAAATAAAAACTGTACAGCTGCAACATTAAGCAACAAATCCTTCCTCTCAGGTTGGAGAAACGTTCTGGATCACAGAGGAGATCATGGGTCTGACCATATTAGCAGCTGGCACTTCAATCCCTGACCTGATCACCAGTGTGATCGTGGCACGGAAAGGCCTCGGTGACATGGCTGTGTCCAGCTCTGTGGGCTCCAACATCTTTGATATCACTGTGGGGTGAGTCCAGCACACAAAAACAAAGTGTAATCACCACTTTTAAGTGAGAATTCAAGCTCAGAAATAAAAACTATCATCTTCCCTCTCCCCTCGTCTCCCACCAGTCTGCCATTCCCCTGGCTCATCTACAACATCATCAACGACTTCAAGCCGGTGCAGGTGAGCAGCAACGGCCTGTTCTGCGCCATCGTCCTCCTCTTCCTCATGCTGCTCTTCGTCATCATATCCATCGCGTCTTGCAAGTGGAGAATGAGCAAGTTCCTGGGCCTTCTCATGTTCCTGCTCTACTTTGTCTTCCTTATCGTCAGTGTCATGCTGGAGGACAAATTCATCGTCTGCCCCATCAGCATCTGAGAGAGAGAGTGACTCCTACTGGTTGTCAGAAAGCAGGAAAAGACGTGTAAATGTGCTCACATGTAACATGATTTACTGTAGGAGTGGAAAAACATGCTCGCACAGACACAAACTGTCCCGTATCTGTCTCACATATATACGTAGTAGACCACTACACACGCACACACACACACACACACACACTGCACACGCAGCACTGCACACCGACACAGACACAGACACACAACACACACCACACCACACACACACACACACGGGTTGTGGATGCCAGTTAAATCAGTGCTGCAGAAACCCCGTCCAGTAAGTGGCACATTCTCTTTCTTTGTACCATGTGAATACATTCAGCAGCTGCTACTGGTTGAAACCTGTGGAAACGCCACCCGGGATGGAAATTAAATTTCTATCGAAGCTCACCAGATATTGTTGAGTGTTCAGCTAAAGGACTGTGCGGCAGTATGAGAAGTACCCCTGCTACTCATGCAAGCAGCCAAGTTAAGCGTATAAACTGAATTCGGGGGCTCAAAGAGACTTTGTGTTTTTTGTTTTAAAGGGCAGCCACGCTTTGGAGAGATCATGTATGTCATTGAATAAAAAAGAAAGGACCGGGGCAACACATAAGTGTAGCTGCTTAATATACCTTTATATTGTAACTGTATTCATCCCACCGCCTGGATGGCTTCGTAATGTCACAGACAGGAGAATATCCAGAGTTAATAACCTGATTGTGTTTTCAGAAACAGTACATTGCATTTGAGGACATATATGTCAGAGATTCATACTTTATATCCCATTCATGAATATCTTTAATAGAGTAGATAAAATGCTAAATAGTTACAATAGAGTGTAAGCAGATAGAATGGACAAGGATTAAGTTAATTAATCGTTAATTAATCGTTAATTAAAAGGTGTTGTCATGCTCAATACTTCTGCTTATATCCCAACTATCTTATTTGGGTTTTTCATATAATAAGCTTCTGAGTGTGATGTTTTCTGTTACATCTGCCTTTACTTGCACCACTTTAGAGAGATTACTTCAGTATGCTGACTAAAACTGAACTGCATGGAAATGTAATAAACAGGTCAGTGTGACATTTCCCAGTATATGATGCGATCTGGACAACAAGTGGTGGACTAAAGTTTAGTGTTCTCTCCGTATTTTACTTGTTAAACTGAAAAGTGTCCCCCACCCCCCTCCTGAATTATGTATTTGTAAAAGGAGTGCTCAATATCAACAGGTATCACCTGGTTTCTTCTGTAATGTTTTTCATGTAAAACAACTCATGTACTGTATAACATATATATGTGTATATATGAAAGCAAATTATAGCAATATTTTTGTCATGGACTTTTCTCCTCTTTCTCCTCTGCTGTAGGCCTTTTGTAATATGGGGCCATTGTTGTTATGTTCACATACTGCTTCCCTGTGTTCAGTGTGTGACATAAAGGGTGAAAGCTTAGAGTGAAGCTGTTATCAGAAACATTAAGTAGGCCCTTATTTCTATTATAAAACAAACATGGACTGATGAAGTTTCAGTTTGTGACATTTGCTTATTTCGACAATTTTGTTTTCCTCTAATCCAAAAAAATATGTAATTTCACATCACTAGAGAACTGCTTTAGTAAAAAAATAACCATAATTATATTTCCATTTAAATGTTGTGTGAAAACAAGCATGTGTTTCCATCAACTAATCTAATATGAATATTCTGAAGAGGTTGCAAAAAAGATTAAACAAATAATAACACAATAAAGAAGTCTGTAAATCTAAAAGTCTGTTTCTGTTACCGTTATTGCATTTTCCCTTTTTGATTTAGCAAAATTTATAAGGGGTTTAAGGGTTTTTCTTTTTATGAGCAAAGTCAAACTGCCCTTAAAACACAGAAGAAACATGTTCCTGTGAGGCAGATATAATAGTGAGCCATTTATATGCTGTCAGTGTTGGCCATCTTGTCTGCATCAGCTGAGCCACCTGTTGCATGCTGGACTGCATAACTGCCCTCATGCAAGCTACAACGCACATCTTCATTCATGAATCATTATTTTTACTTGTGTTGGCTGTTTTTTATGTCAGAAATATGAAATAGAGCTAAATGTGGGAGATATGTTATATTTTATTCTCTCAGCAATCACACGCTCCATCAGTGTTGAAGATATGTTCAATAAAGAAAGGTACTGTCTTCTTCTCCTTCTTCTCCTCCTCCTCCTACTTCTTTCTTTTTCTGATAATAATAATTTTAAAAGGCTATGGTGTTACAGTACAACCTCATCACAACACAAAAAAACACATCTGTTTCCCAAGAACACTCAGGTATAAATGTGTATTTGTGTTTCTTTTTTCTTTTCTAATTGAAATAGACATTTTTATTTTTTATTTATTTGGATTTATGGATCTGATTTTCCTGTTAAGATATACATGGAAATATCAGTTCAACTCTCCCAGAGTTAAAAATCATATTGCGTGTCACTATATTAACCTGCCAATTTGTTTTTTTTAATCTTTATCTTTTCATAAATTTTTTCTTTCATTCTTTTTTTTGTCCAAATGAATATGAAAATAATTTCCATAAAATTGGCCCCAACTATTTATTATCTTGCATTGTTAAAAATGTGTTTTATTGTGTGTTTATGTGTATAAAGGATTTATAAACTGTATATTAATACCTCCTCAACAACGTCTATTCTCAGACTCCAGTTGCAGCCTGTCTATGCAGTGTTGATTCTAAATCTTTCTTGCTTTGATGGATCAGGCGAATGTGTGTATGAATGAGAGCATTTAGAAATATCTTTAAGAATCCATCGATGTGAATATCATGACAAATAAAATGTTTTTGTATTTCCCTCGTACGTTATGCAAATATGGAATCATATTCATGTACTACTTGAATTCTGTATTATACTGTAAAAACATATATCATTCAACTCTGTATTAAGTGTTACATGATAAAATAAATTAAAACTCAAATTTTCACTGCTGCTGTTTGTAGTTGATGGTCAAGCGCACCCGACACACTGATCAAACTGTGACACACCTCACATGTATTTGGGAGTGATGACTCGTGTAGTAGCAGTACAGATACTGATCTTAGGCCAGTTTGGCCGTTATTCTAACAATGGTTAAAGGGACACGTTTAGAATTTTATATAATATAAAGTATGTTTTTATTAATCTATAATCACCTGAAAATAATAATCATTGTGTTTTTGTTACTTTGGAATGAGCCTTTTATATCTACAAACACCGCGGGTCGCCTTCCAAGGAGTCCGCCATGTTGAACCGCTATGTTTGTACAGTAGCTCAGAATTAACAAACCAGACACTGACTGTAGAAAGGCGCTGTTCTTGCGTTTTTTGCGTGTTTCGTGGAAGGGGAAGGTAAGCGACAGATTTAGATGCCACTAAATCCTACACACTGGACCTTTATGGCATAGTTTCTAAACGTCCAGGTCAGGACCAATCTAGTGGTTTCTTAGTTAGTTCGATATATTTTTTACTTTTAAAGAATCATTGGAAACATGCCATCCTTTCTCTGTAATCCAATTTAGACCACCATCTTGAAAGTATAATCCTAAATTATTACAATTTCTATAATAACATTATTATTCTGTATTTGCTATTTATAAAACATTTTAAATCTAAAAAACTACAAACTACAAAAGCCGGTTCACTTAACCTCTCAAGCCGCCTCACTGCACCGATCAGATTTGCAGAGTCACCTATCAGGATGTGATCTGCTTTATTTTGACACAAGCCTCTTACATGGCCCTCTGCCATGATCAGCGTGATGCAACAGGGATTCACTAGACACCTGAGGACAACCAATAAAGGACACACTCACCTGTGTGCTACTGTTTACCGACAATTGAGGATATTCACTATACTGTCCCAGTCTGCTGCCAACCAACAAGGAGGCTACACTCCCAGACATAATTATTTATCTATTATATATATTGATGGATCCAGAACATTTTACAGATAGAGAAGATTTACTTGGTGCTCAGATACTGGACTAACTCAGACTGCTCAAGCCACTGAAACCATTATATTAACCCCTGCTTCACTCTAGAAAGCTTTATTATTATTATTATTATTATTATTATTATTATTATTATAAATTATGTCAAAAAAAGAAATGCTATGGATTTTGTCCCTATCACTTACACTTTCTGTAAGAAGGCCTCTGTTTGAGGCTGGTGTGGACGGGGGTGTAACTGGTACAGCAACCAAAACCTATTTCAGTGCACATATGTGCGTATGAAAGTTGTTTGAAGATCATTTCAAGGAGCCATTTATCTTTTAGTGAATGATAAATATCATCACGAAAGCCAACAAATAAAAAATTATCTAAAGATGGAATTAAAGATTAAAGCACTAATGCAGCACCTGGATTGAGTCTCTGGTCTTTCACATGCCGAAGCAGGAGGTGGCGGTAATGCGATTTAAACTTTTAAATGAAGAAGAAGAAGAAGAAGAAGAAGAAGAAGACGGAGAAAGAAAAGAAAGAAGTGTCAAAAGCACAGTCAAATAAGTCCAGTAGTGCTCCCACAGACAAATCCAACAACTCTAAAACACCCTCATCTTCCAAGAAAGGCAAGAAAATCAACAAGCTTCAAGAATCAAGAAAAAT
>NW_023339729.1:10092679-10092826 GCF_004916995.1 Morone saxatilis | reverse complement strand
TGTGTGTGTGTGTTTTGTTTCCAGCTCCAGTGATTGAGCCAGACTACCTGGTGTGTGATGACTGTCAAAAGTCTTTCATGGACTCGTACCTCAGCAACAGCTTTAACCTGTGTGTCTGTGATAACTGCAGGTACACACACACACACA
>NW_023339729.1:10083127-10092536 GCF_004916995.1 Morone saxatilis | reverse complement strand
CTTGCCCTGTACTGTAACTCTCATCGCTCTTCTGAATGTTAACATATTTCTAAAATCCTAAATCACAATAAACCTGTCACTGGCTAGTGTTAAATTTATATTATGTTGTAATTATATGTTAATGGTATTATGTTATGTTATAATGTATACCATAATGCAGTTGAATGACGTCGCTTCTGACATAATGTAGCCTGATGTTCAATAAATACCCTCTGAAATCTAAAATAACATATTACTGGATAATAAACACATATATTAGATTGTAAAGTGCATATTTTTAATTTATAAAAAATAATTTAATTTTACTATTTACCTAAGATGACAAAGACAATTCTTAACATGCTGTGTGAATTCACCAGAATATCTGGGTTTGTATTATGCCTTTATTATTATTATTATTATTATTATTATTATTATTATGCAGGAGACTGCCCAGAATTCCTCTATATGATGGTGTGATCTACACGATAATGATGTATTTTGTATGCTACTGGATGCTTGAATTTCCCTCGGGATAAATAAAGTATCTATCTATAATATCCATTTAACTCCTGTTAAAGTCCTGTTATATAGAAGGTCATATCTGATTAATACAAGATAAGGATTAAGGTTAAAATAATATACCAAAAAAAGGTTTCTCATCACAAATGGACTTAATGTCAAACAATTTTCTGGTCATTTAGTCATAACACTTTCTTTTTACAATCACGTGGCTGAAAATCAATCAGATGGATTAACAGTGGAAGCTTCTCCCTCCCAGAGACAATGAGGAGAAACATAAGCTGATCTCCAGAACTGAAGCCAAGCAGCATTACCTGCTGAAGGACTGTGACCTGGACATGAGAGAGCCTCCACTCAAGTTTGTACTGAAGAAAAACCCTCATAACCCGCGCTGGGGAGACATGAAGCTCTACCTCAAACTACAGGTACTGACTGGAGGACCGGGGCTATGTACAAGTGTGCGTGTGTGAGGATGGATGGTGGGTTAGTTCTGGGCAAAAATGCCACAATACATTTTCCCATAGTGACTAATATTAATGTTTACCAGGATTTTGTATTGCTTTTCAAAGTATGGTTCTAATTTTCTATGACTGAAGAATTAAGTACACCAACCATAACATTACGCCCACCTGGGCACCCTGGTGGTCGTAATGTTATGGCTGATCGGTTTATATTACTACTCTAAATGAGTACAGGTTGTCTTATATCACAAAACACTAAAAATTTTCATTAAATTTCAGAATTTGTCCCTGTAAAGTTAAAAGGTGTGTAGAAATATTTAATAGAATATTTAAAAAGCAAGGAAAGATGTTTTTGTTTTGGAACGTTATTTTTATTCTTAGTGATATAATATTATCCATTACATTTTTACATGACATAATAACACAAGGGTAAGTAAAACAGAGATAAATAAATGATAGTAAAATAATATAAAAAATACTTATAAATCAAAAAAGATAAAGTAACTAAACATCCACATATCAATAAGGGTTATCCCTACATTAATAAGGTAACAAGGCAGTTAAGGTTATCAGAAAGATGTTATTTAAGCCGCAAGCGAACAAAAGTAGTTCTGAAACAATCCGTCATTTAATCAATTAGTCAATCATCAGAAAATGTGCAATTGTATTAATGGATTAAAAAAAAATTTGGTTCCTCCCTCTGTAAGGATTTGCTGTAAATGTTTGCTGTTGCGACACAACAAGACAATTGGAGATTTATCATTGGGCTCTTGGAAAATGTCACCATTTTGTACTATTTTATATTTTATATATTTCAATGGTCCGATCTGCAACGTGTGTGTGTGTGTGTGTGTGTGCGCGTGCGCGTAGGTAGAGAAGAGATGTATGGAGGTGTGGGGTTCAGAGGAGGCTCTGGAGGAGGCCAGAGAGACGAGGGAAGAAAACCGAGAGGTGCAGAAACAAAAACGCTTCAACAAGAAGGTCAAAGGTTGGTGTCCTGTTTGAGACTAAATACCCATCATGTAGGATGAGCGTCATCAACCCTAAATGTGTCCGTGTGCTGTGTGTCAGAGCTGCGCAGGGCAGTGAGGAGCAGTATGTGGACCAAAGACACCAGCGTTCACCAACATCAGTACGGACCAGAGGAGGTGGTGGATCCAGAGGAGGACCTCTACAAGAAAACCTGCACCACCTGTGGACATGAGCTCACTTACGAGAAGATGTAGACACACACACACTGTTACAGGTTCAGCCTACAAGGAGAACATGTTTGGTGCTTCTGCGGGGAACAATGCCTCTCACAAACCCTCTCTCCCTCCAGTTGTATTCCGTTTTTCTTCTGGTATTTATTTTTCTATCACATTAATAAAACACTCCATCCTAATCACATAGAAGGGGCCAAAATCACTCTGCGGCTATTGACAGCGGTTAAACAGCTGCTGACCTCTGCTTAACTCTCTTACTGTATATTTTTAGCAATAACTGCAGATTGCCCTTCCAGTGAACTGCCTATTGCTACACTTCCTGTTTCTTTTGTAGCATATAGATTCCCCCTCGCAGTGGGAAAATCAAGGAAGGCACAATACTGAAACTGAATTGTGGGTCCCACTTTAGGACTCAAATAGATACAAGCATTAAGAATAAAACTCCAGTGCCTTTTATTAAAAACTCAATTTTGGGATGGGTAAGGTGTTATGGTTTAAGTTGTTATTGGGGACCTCCTCCTCCCTCTCACGTTCACTCAAAATCAATTTTCAAATTATAATCTATCATTGGACAAAGTACTGATGCATGGACTGGTGACCTCTAAATTTACTGGTTAATGGTTCAGACTGAACTAATGTTTGGTATTAGCTGTAAAGAAACAAGCAGTCATTGTCCAGATATTGTGATGATAAAGGACTGGTGCTGTGGGTTTGCTCAGGAGTTATTTTGATCACTTTTTAAAAGACTAA
The DNA here is from genome assembly GCF_004916995.1 of Morone saxatilis. Classification (NCBI taxonomy): domain Eukaryota; kingdom Metazoa; phylum Chordata; class Actinopteri; family Moronidae; genus Morone; species Morone saxatilis. The sequence goes on along the minus strand of NW_023339729.1, from coordinate 10,089,619 downwards.
TGAGATTAAAAGTGTGTAAATTGTTTGTGTCTTTGTAAAATGAATTGTTAAAAATTTCTTACAAAAAAAAAAAAAAAGTGTTTGGATTCAGCTTCATGTTACTTCTGTTCATTTTAAGAAATATTTATATTAGTGAATAGACAAAATGATTGGCTGGGGCTGGTTGATAACATGGTGCTAGCTCCATGTAGGGAAGAATTTGAATTATGCTTTGTAGTAAATAGTGGATTTCAAAATCAGAAATGTGCAGACATCCAGCTGGAGGTGGGGGTTTATTAAGCAGTGTGTTTAAAAAGGAAATACAACTTTAAACTGAGCACATTTTATTTTATTCAAGAGCATTCATAAGGCAACCACAGAGTATATAAAAGCTTTGTTGCAACTGACAGCAACAAGCGTTTTATACTAGACAGTTTAGTTTAAGATGCAATATACTGTACCATTTCTTTAACATTAAATCAAAACCCATACTGTACATTAGTAAAGTTTGAGTTTAAAATTCAAAGGTTCTCTGAACATTAGAGCTCTTAAACACAAATGCATCCTCTGTAGTGTCAACTTTGACTCCTTCAATCTCACCCTAGAAGGGCAAGAAAAAAAAAAAAAAAAAGTTAAATCAAGAAACAAAGACATTACATTGAGTGCCACAAGGGCTCCCTACCCTCTTCAGATATATAATAAGTGCAATGTCTTAGATGATTATTTTTACAAAACTCTTAAATCTGCTAATGCAACAAGTTACAAAACTTAAAATCCTTTTTTAAAATTTTAAATGCAGATAGTTTGCCATGCAGCTACTTACATCACCAAAGTACTTCTCTATGAGGTTATGCGCAGCCTGGTACACCATATCGTTGTCATGGTTCTGCAGCATTTCAATGCGGTCCAGTCCTCCCAGCTCTTCAACCAACAGGCTAAGTTTCTCTGTCTCACCGAGCTTCTCTGCTGCCTGAAAAGTCACATGCAGTAAATGACAATCTGCATTTTAAGTTCTGGGTCACTAATGAGTTTTAGACCAATTAGATGTAAAATACATATCATTTTTCCCCTCACCATGAAGATATTGTTGATTGCATCCAATATGACCAGAATGACTTTAGCATCTTTGACCTGCAGCAGGTTGATGATTGCCTCCAGGGCTCCACTCTGCACCAGGTGGACTACCTGCTCCACAGTACCCCCACTGGTAAAGTTTGTCACTGCCCACACTGCCTCCCTTTGAGTCTTGAAGTCTCCCTGAGAAAGATTGAGCATATTGTTCAGGCGCTTCACTTAACATAGATTCCAGATAACTACTTTGAAACACATTCAACCAATTTGAAGGCTGCCGAGGGGCATTACATTGAAGTGCATGTTGTGTTTACAAAGTATCACATGTGCTGCCTGCGTCACAATACCACAAAATTAAAGACAGATGTTTTGTAAAAATGGCCTATACAGATAAAATGCTCATTCACAGTCATCTACTCACATTTCTGAGCTGCTCTACCAGAGGGGGGAGCAGGCCGCAGGTGATGAGCTGTTGGATTTGCTTACAGGGTCCTGCAGCAATGTTTGACAACGCCCACGCTGCCTCCTTTTGCACGCTGGCTTTCTGGTGCCTCATCAGTTGTGGTAGGACGTTTAGAACTCCGGCATCAACCGCCGTCTGGGTCTGCAGGTCTGAACCACTCACTATGTTCCCGATGGAGCGGAGAGCCGGGGTCTGTGGGTCAGACAGGTAATTAGGTCATAGCGCGTTTGGGCACGTTGGAGGGCTGAATGAGCCAAAAACACTACCATGACACTGAGCTCCTCGTGGCTCATGAGCTCCACCAGCCGAGGGATGATGCCAGTTTTCACGACAACGTCAATACGGTCATTGTCACCATCTGAGAGGTAGGAGATTGCCCAGCATGCATCAGATAAGATGTCCTTATCACTGAGATGAAGCAACTGGATCAGTGAGGGAAGCACCTGAAGACAACAGTTACAGCACATTAGTCCTCTTGCTTTCCACTCTGATACTACTGCAAGACTTTATTACTTACCTGCAGGACTGCAGACAATGGTGGACACGGGTTCTTATTGCGACACAAGTTGGACAGCGTCCATGTTAGGTTACGCAGGTAGCCAACCTAGAGTGATAAACAGCAGTAACATTCAAGACTTCTGGCCCAAAGCTCAGGTCTTTAGTACCACTACATTATGTGAATAAAGTTGTATAAAGCCTTTTGTGACTCAAGATGGAACAGAAATCTGATCCACTTCACATGCTGTAATGAAACGCTTTCACATGTTCAAATCAAGAATGTAGTATAGAGTTTGCGGTGTAAAAATGTAGATTGTAATATACCACCATCCATTGCGCCTGGGTTTAACATCATTAAATATTTAGCTGATGTAAGGCATCCATACATTTGGACTTTCAGGCACTCATATGTAAATGCAATTTGGACAGCCTTTAGAAAATCTTCTCTCCAGTTACAATATTTGGATGTTGACATGACCATTTAAGTCAGAAACTTGTTACTTGAATTTTAAAAAGAGAACACTTCATTCAACATACTACATCTATAGCCTGCTCATATAGCCACTACTAGTGGCTCAAAGCTACATTAGTCACTAATAACTCTTGGTTGCATTGTGGGGAGGAAAAGAGTGCATCGCTTCCCTTTTTCATAAACCATCCATCATAGATAAGTCATCTTTAACTCTACCAAGTAGCCCAAGTTTGTATTTGAGAGGTCCGATGTGGTCCATGTAGAGAACGTACACATCTCAAAACTGTTCAAGTTGAATTAAACTTAATGGTTTCTAATTTTGTGGTGGTGTGGTTTGATTTAAAGCAATTTGCCAGCAACCCAACAAAGTCACTATACTCAAGTGAAATGGAAGCATTACAGCTCTTGGGTGTGTAGTTTGAGCTGGTCTTGTAAAGTTTGGACTTACTGGTGTGTCTGGGCAGATGCGGGCCAGTAAGGCTGGGATAACATTGCACTCGATCAGGACGTCCCGATAAGCTGCACCGTCACCTGTCAAGTGGTTACATTGTGATTTTAGTACAACAAAATACAGTAAAAGATTCAAGTTCTATGTGTGCCACTACTGCCTTTATTGATAGATTTATATACATTATTCAGTCAAAATAGACCACCACGTCAACATTTGTAAGACATTAGCTCGAAGGAAACCTTTATTGCAGTCAATGGTCCATAAAGGTGAGCCAACAGTGTCCTTTTGAAAAACATTACCATTGTATCAGACATCCTGATTTATCAGTTGTATTAACCTAGAGTTGACTGCAATATGAAAATATAAATGTTACACCTGCAATGTTTCCAAGAGCCCAAACAGCCTGTTCACTGATGTGCAACATCGGTGAAGCCAACAAGGAGATGAAAGCTGGTACAGCCCCATGTTCCACCACCTGAGACAGAAATACACGGGAACCATCAAGCCACCAAGAAAACCTCAAAGCCTTCAAGACTGAAGTAATTTATGCATTTAAAATCTACTTTATGTAGAGTTAAGATGTTTGAGAAACAAGTCATCTAAACAAGGACCATGACAACTTGCAGGTAAACAGCATCAGTCAAGTTAAACATTGGCCTGCCATGCCTGTGCTTCAAGAGTGCAGTATTGTGTTCACACCTGTTGGGTATGCCAAGATGTTCCAGAGGCGATGTTGGTGAGAGCCCAAGCTGCTTCAAACTGCAGAGTCGGCTCATCATCCATACACAGGAAGATCACAAAGCGGGACAGCAGTCCTGCATCTATGATCTCCTTCAGAGGAGGGTTACGCTCCTGAGAGAGCAACTTCCTGAGAGAAGGGTGGAGGAAATTACTGAATAATGCACATTTCACTCTACTTCCTACCTATGAGGTTCAGCAATCGAACATTGGAGGGATATTCAAGTTTTCAAATTTCTTCTCAATATCAGAAAATGGTTAACATGCCCATTGCAGTTTTCAGAAGCTACAGGTGATTTCCTCAATTTGGTTGCTTATTCCCCCAACAGAGTCCAAAAAACTAAACATTTAATTATGACATTAGACAAAACATTTGATTAAGATCAAATCAGTTTTGCATTTTTCATTTTACACATCTTGCACATTGGACTAATCAATGACTTAAGACTAAACAGAACCAAAGCAATTGCATTTCTATCATATATAGAAAAAATTAATAGTGTTGGATTCAAGTGGCCCCATGGCAGATACGAGTGCAAGAAAATATGATGCAATGCAATAATGACTGTCAACATGCTAGAAAATGACCATTTCAAAAATTCATCAGGACCTTCCGATGCTGGTACCCCACATACATACATACAGCTGGTACCCTTCTTCCCACCCCTGCCCCCCCTCAGACAACCGGGGTCCTCCTCTGTGCAGTTATCCTCACCTGGCTGCCTGACAGCCTCGTGTTTGGGTCTCCCTGCTGTCGGAGTTCACGTCTTTAATGATATCCTCAATGGTTAAAGGAGTCACCTGAAAACACAGTTAACCTGTTAAGAGTCTCCACTGCTGCAGTCTGGGTAAAATCATTAAAAGATTTCTGTGCACTGACCACGTCGCAGGAGTCCGGGGAGAGGGCGTCCTCGTCCGGGAGAGACGACAGCGTTAAATTCCTCCTCTTCAGGAAACTTTCATTCTTGTGAGCCTTGCGCAACTCCACGCACTCAGAGATCCTTTTCTCTCGAAGTTTCTGTAAGAGATCAACGCAGTGTCGATACATGTATGAATACGCATGGCCTCGGAATAAAGGAACATCCACTTACTGCTGGATCTTTCCCCTTGTTTTTGAATTTGGAGATGCGCTCGTCAACAACGTTCTTGGTGGGCATGGTGGCAGACACGTCCTCTCTGCTGGACTCACAACAGCAACCTAATGACGACCTTCCCCAGGGAGGTTATAAGGGGGAGAGCCGCCTCAGGTGAATCTAATTAGCTGTGATTGATGTAAGGCACCTATTGGTTTATCCACTGGCAGCTGTGCGCGTTTCCATCCGATAATCAAACATCATCTTTCTGTCCAGCGACTGTTTAGTCCCTTCTTTGCAGTATGCAGTGAACCTAAAGGACCAAGAGCAACTCTTCACCAGACTTTATGACCACATTTGATCAGTTACACTACTACTACTACTACTAATAGTAATAATAATAATAACCAAGAATAAAATAAAAAAGCGCAGAATAATCTCAAAGTGTTTTAAAATCAGTAAGCAACAAAAAATTTGAAGTCCCAAGTGTGAGATGTATTTGTGGTATAAAAGCTGCAAATCTTACACATCCAACCCCGATCATAGCATGGGTTAGACGTAGGTGGCAGCATAACATACACTTTCATTTAGGTGCCAATGTGCGTTTAGGTGGCTGGATGAAATCTGATGTATTAAGGGAGAATTTAAAGGCACCTGTGAATTTACATTCTGTCCTGTATGTTGTTTCAGCCAGACAGCAGAATAACAGTTTAGTAATGAATGCAGGTTAAACAAAATAACTAAGTAAGACCACAACAATAAGTGAAAGAGAAAAGAGAGGGGTGAGAGAGAGAAAACGAGGCAGTGATGGAGCACGTCCTCGCTTGTATACAACCCCAAGGAAGGGCTGAAACACTACGCGTACAGTGGAGGTTTCCCCCGAACCCAAGGCGTACTCGGTCACCTTCTCATGACTGAACTGCGTACAACGCACACACACATGAACCACACACACACACACACACACACACACACACACACACAACACAGATCATGGGTCATGTGATGGGAAAATCGCTCAGACTCCATGTTATCAAACACACTCTTTCTGCTCCTTTCTGCTGCCTTCACCACCAGCCGGAAGTGTAGGTCACAACCCTCGTAATGGTTTGTCTTCCTCTAATGCAGCACCTTAAACCACCTTTTCTCACAGCCTGGCCCTCTCCTCACACAACAACCACAACACAGACTACAGGTCCCATGTCCACATTAATGTAATACAGATAAAACCTTTTGCAAACATTTTGAGTCAAAAGTGAAGCTCTTCAGAAAAAAATCTCACTTTTGAGTAAATGGAAGAAACAGAGCTATTTACAGACACTGATGAGACTATCGCCTTCCACGACAAAAAATTGTTCATTGCAATAAACCAAGCAAAAGAATTATCACCTCAACTGTGCAGCTCTACAAGCTTTTTAGCTTGTTCAGGTCATTGTTTGGTTTGAAAGGCTGCACATTTTCTGTACGGTTATGTCTTGCTTTTATGTCTCACCAAGCGGCTGATGAACATTTTGCAAGCTAAAAAAACACAGATATTTTATAACTTCAAAACAGAGAAAGTATGAATAATTGAACTTGCACAAAGTCAACGCAGCTGCCTTTAAAATACTTAAACGGTTCCAGTGTATACATTTAAAAGGCATCTATGGCAGACCATGGATAATAATATATGAATAACTATGTTACATGTATGATAATAAATATAGAATTACCGTTTTAACAGCAAACACTTCATGATTTGTAGTAA
>NW_023339729.1:10074185-10083027 GCF_004916995.1 Morone saxatilis | reverse complement strand
ACAACTGGGCTACTGTAAGCCTTGACCTGAGGTATTACTGTAATTATTTTATTACTGTACTGTAATATGGCACTGCTTCTTCATTAGATGGTGAGAAACAGAAAAAAATGAGAAAAATATTTCTTCAGAGAATAGAGAGTCCACTCTTATTTCTCTAATGAGATTCACTTGTTTAACAAAGTATAATATTTATAGACGTATTCTGTGGTCTAATGACCTGTTGATGAGGAGTTTTCTGGGGTGTGTGTGTGTGTGTGCATGAGCTGCTCTTTTTACCCGTGAGATCATCCTGCTGGAAATGCTTATGGTTCCTCAGAGACGCTCTGAGGGGTGTGGAGTGTTTCTGTCCTGCCTCTCCCTGTATCTTTGACTCGTTCTTAGTCTGAACAATGTGAGAGGTGAATAGAGGAAATTCCACTGTGCAGGTTCAAGGTTCCCTAAACACACACATGCACGCGCACACGCACGCACGCACATATACATACAAACCTACAATGATTACATTATTATTATGTTTTTTTTTATCTTCTCTTATATTATAAAAACATACACCTACACCTACAGGTTCAATAATCCATCAGTATTAATTCAATCAATTCAGCATTTGATATCAGCATGCAAAATGCACCAGCCCTATTTGTTCTACAGCTTCAGTCAAAGCTCACAGGTGGATGCTTAGGTTTTTATATGTTGTACAATGGCTTCTTTATTAATGGCTCATAAATAATAAATTTTGCTTCGTCTTTTTAGTTGCAGGGCATTTGGGGCACTATACATTTATTAACTATTTATTAACATTAACAACTGCCAAGTTATGACTTATTACAATTTATAATAGCAGATGACTTACTAACATTGGCTGATGGCTCATAAGAAAGTAAGAAACACATCCGCATTTTGTTATTTACTTCATAGTAACTCAGCAGCAAGAGCGGTTTTTCACAACCTGACAACCCAGAAGTTGCTCTTATTAATGGCTTATAACTAATCAGTAAAGTAGGCTATTAGTCACTGATTTACAAAAACATTATTAAATTCATTAGTTATGACTTTTAAACCCCTTTATAAAGGAAACATTATCATTATCGTAAAGTGGTTCTAGATTACAACAAAGTAAAAGCACAGAAATTAGCACATTATTCAGTTGACCCCTTTCTGACATTGTTAACTGTAAATTGTGGATTCGCATCACTCCTATCTATCTTTTCATACTGTCCCTCCATTCCTCCATCACTGTGCTGCCTCTTCCTTCAGTCTTTCTTTCTTTTCTTACATCTCTTCATTTGTCTCTTTTGACTTCTCTCCCTCCCATCCTCCCCGGTTCCCAGATCAACTTGAGGTGTCTATGGGAAATCATTAGTATAGATTGTTCTGCAGTGCTGCGTCAATACACACACACACACACAAACTTGTGCATAATACGCCCTCTCTGCATCTAATAGTGGTGGGATGTTATAACCGTCTTTGCTATTTAAAGTGTAATAGGACAAATCCTTGGCAAAAAAGCGATTGCAAAGAGTGATGACAAACACTCATGCCGTGTTGCAAAGACAAAGGTGCGCTTTGTCTGTCCACGTAACTCAGCGGTTCTCAGATATCAAAGTCGAGGAGAGAAAAAGAACCACAACAGGATGTGGGTTAGAGTGACAGAAAGAGAGAGAGATTTGAGTGTGTGTGTTTTTGCACATGAAATGTATCAAAGATGGAGGGAATTTCCATTGAGAAAAGAAAACATTTGATACTGATATCAGACATATTTCAAATTCTCAGACGCATGTACGTGAATACTCGCTTTTATAATTCTAGTCAGCAGTCCTACATCCTGTCATGCTGCAGGTATGGCTACTGTCATTGCATTTTTTCATTTCAAAGACCTCTCTCCTCTTCTTTTCTCTTTGTCCTTCACTTTCTCCTTCTCTTCCTTGTCAGATTAGCTCCATTCTATTAATATTTCATGCGGCCACTCCAATACCTGCCTATCAATAACCGAGACAAGACACACCTCAGGTCCAATCCATCATACTCACATCTGACCAGGTTGCAAAATTGTGTGTGTGTGTGTGTGTGTGTGTTGATAGATCATTTGTTTCTGCTGACAAAGTTCCAGTTTGTATAAACGGGCTGAGGACTCCACAGCTGAGAGATCGAAATAAACCATTTATCATTTCCTATAGACAAAGGCACAGTCACATAGTCACTGGGTTAATATACATATACAGATTTTTACTGGCACATAGGGTTGAAAAATCAAACCAGATTTTCTCTGACGATAAAAAGTTCATAGGATGTAGAAGCAGGAAACAGCAGTGAGTATGATTAATTATGGTTAAGCTTGCAAACAGCCAATAGACTGAATAAAATTAAGTTCACAAGATGCCTTAAGAAGCAAGGAAAGGTCTCACTTGACTGTATAAAAAATCTTTCTTTGTGGATTTCTTGCTAATATAGAATGACCTTGGCACACATTACATGTTTTTCTCAGCACAGGTGTACTCTGCTGGATGTCATTATAAGATCTAAGATTCCCTTTTACCAAACATTGTCCCTGATGAAGGTCTAGGGACTGAAAACTTTATTATTACATAGACATACTGCGTTTAAGTGTGCAGAACCTTTTTCATATTTCATGTTTTTGGGCCTCTTACACCTCAGCATTTTGATGAATGCAGTGATCTCCTAAAGATTTAAATTAAAAATACAACAAATTAATATATATATTATATTATATAACATATATATTTTTGCCTTTTTTAAAATAATTAAAAAAACACTGCATGATGCAAGTGTTGTTTTTCACTTCAGACATCTAGCTCCAGAACAGCTACTAAATGGATCTAGTGGTGAGTTTGTTTTTCAAAGAATTGCATTTTAATTGCAGCTAATTCAGCAAGGATGAGAACCCTTAAAGTGAACAGAAAACTGTAACATTTAAAACAAGAAAGAAAAGAAAGATACTGCCGTACCAAGAGCAATGCATGGTGGGTAAATCCTGCGATGGTTACGACTGTTTGTGAATGCAGTAAAAAGCAATGAAAGGTCTCACTGTATTGTCCTTAAGCCAACCCAGTCAAACTATCATCAGCATGCAAATGTGAGGCTTGTTTTAATCCACCTGTGGGCCTTCAAAGCAACTGTGTTATTTCAGCACATTGGTGACGAGCAGTAAAAAGTGAAAGCAATAGACAGTGTGTGGAGAAAGCACACCAACGATCCAGTTCAAACAAATTTACTGTTTTCAAACCATCCATCAATTTCTTGTACCCGCTTCTTGTGCAGGTGGCAGGAGTTTTAAAATCTTTGCATCTATTTGGAACTATAATACTCATATGTAAATGCACAAATAACCAAATGAGACAATCACACAAGATAAAAAAAACTTCTCCATTTGCTCTGTACCTGAACCGTGTATGCCGAGGGTTTTTTTAAGCGCCATGTAGCCTTGAATAGACGGACTGGCATTATCTGCAGATCAGCCAACTCCCCGTAACAAGAAAGGGAATCAAAGCAGTGGAGGAGAGACGGGGAGGGGCACAGGGGGCGCAGAGATGCATGGTAGAGAACTTCAAAGGTGAACACATGAGTTCACACAGATATGAGGCTCAGACAACAGGGCAGAGCCCACATAGACTCCACAAAAAAGAGCGAGAACATACACATAACATACACTCAGTGGGGGGGCAAAGCTGCCAATACTGTCAACAATAACATCCTTCATTCTTGTTCTGTGTCTGTGAGCGAAGAAGCCAGCTGGCAGGCAGACGAGAGGAGGAGGAGTTGGGGGCTTCAGGGGTCCAGTGGGGACTTTAGTGGGTGTTGCTGTGGGGGTGTGAGCCAGGTATCAGGTGTATCTGGGCTGAGAGGCCCCTCGCCTGGGCATCCTATTCACCTACTGCCCGGACCTGAACAATGGCTGGGGCTCTGGGGCTCCACTGGGCCACAGACAGGCCAGGTAACACTAGAAGGTCTTAATGGCTCCAAGGTGAAGGGAAGATGGTAAGAAGAAGATTACAACATGGGAAAACGTTAAACGTAAAATCTGAGCTTTTTGATGATCTGAGGCTCCACCATCAACACAGCCCCCTTTTTCCCATGCAGCCGCTTTGAATGACCGAACAGGCCAGTCCTTCACAGAACGTTTTTTTATTTTATTTATTTATATGGTGCAGAAATGTATGTATTTATTCAACATGCAAATATACAAGGTTAAAATCAGACAAAAACAATAATGTTACACACACTGATCACCTTACAACACAAAAAAATAGATTATTAAAGCAACATTTGCAGCAGGATCACAAGATGTTTGGCATTTGCTCCCAATTATTTACTTTACTTACCAGAAGCATCTTCTGAGCTGTCCTTGACAAGTAAGTGTCCTGTTAACAGTAAATATCTTCTTCCAGCAGGAAATAGAAAAAGAACATCAAAATCCAGGTGAAAACTGGTTTAAATGAAAAGTTTGATATTTTCCTTATTCGCTTTATTGCTGAGAGTGAGTTGAGAGGATCAGTGGTGCAGTACCCTCATTTCGGTGCACTGTGTACTGAAAAAATGAGTTTTTACTATAATGAAACATAGTGTTAATTAGTAAGTAAGTAGAACCAGGATAACTGTTTCACCCTGTTTCCAGTCTTTTTGCTAAGCTAAGCTAATAGTCTTTGGGCTGTTAGGTTCATATTTAGTGTTCAGACATGAGAGTGGTATCAATGTTCTCATTGAACTCTGGGCAAGAAAGCAATTAAGTGTATTTCTGAAAATGTCATTTATTTGAAAGAAATCTATTTCTTATTTACTTGCAAATTTTTAAAATAGCAAATATATGTAGACATGAGGTAAATATGTACAATGTGAGTCTCAATTAATTGAATTTGTTTTTAAAGCTGATGATTTGATGAACGTTTTCCTCTCTCAGAAAGCGTTCAGTGTTACAGCTCGCTGTGTGCAGCTCATTGATGTCATGTCACAGGTTTTCTTAATATTGACGTCGTGGCAACTCATCTCTGACTGTTGTTTCTGGTTGTTTAACCAGATGTACAAAGAGCACAAAAATGCACCTTAACAGAGGCCTTAAATACTTTAAATGCTAGCAAAAACTTCAAATGCTCATCACTTTTGAAATGTTTGGAAAGAGACAAAAATCCTCATTGAAATTGTGAACATAAAACCTTGCATACCTTGCTACATCAGTGTGTGAGCTTATCAAAAGAGATTGTGTATGAATGAGTATGAAACTGATCTGTGTTTTAGCGCCAGTGTGTCCCCGTGCAACAACAGCAGTGACATTTATCAAAGAAAAGGCGTGTTAATTTCTGCATTGTTCTGTACATTTTACTGCAGACACATAACCTACTGCAGAGAGCTGAATCTAAACAATAATTACCATACCTGACTGACAGACAGACAGACAGCTGTGTGCGTGTATGTGCACACAAAAATGTTTCTTCTTGTTTGCATATAAAGACAAATATAAAGATATAAAAACTTTTTATATTATTTAATATAAAATATATATAATTCTAATCTTTGTTATTGTTTTGTTTTACAATTGAAACTGTTCTAATTGTTTTAATGTGTTGTAATATTTATTTTAAAAGTGCACACATTTCTAACTATATGTATTTTATTTGAATATGGACCTCACTTGGCAACAACTGTGACATAAAACAATAAACAGTCTTTCATTTGACTTAATTTTACACTTTTATTCACCAAGAAAAAGATTCGGCCTTTGGGCTGGCATAATTCTACATCCACTCTTTCCCAGCGTTGTAAGAAGCAATCAGATTGTTTACTTAACGCAGCGAATTTCATGATTTTAAGGGAAACCCAGCTGAATCCGACACAGGCATTAAGAGTTTTTAGCTGTTTCATAAACCAGCTAAAAACTCTTTGTAGTAGGTTAAAGTAGATAAAGAAATACTCCCCTGCTAGGAAAAGTCCAGCATTCAAAAAAGTATGAGTAAAGGTTCTGCAGTAAAATGTTCCCAGTCAGTGTAATGCTGCCTTTATTTGTATGTTGCATTACTGCTGTAGTTCTTTAAGGTTGAGCTCATTTTAACTAGCCTTCTTTATATACTGTTAGGTAGTGTACAGCAATGCATCATATCCTGTAAGATCATGTGGTTGTAGTGTCGCTGTCCTGTGAGAACCACGTATCTCTAAAAGTCAGCTTTTCATGATCACAGAAACTAGGAACATTAAGGAGGAACAAACACTTAATCTTTTAGTTTATCATAAAAAAATAACATTTAAAACCATCACATTTGATTAGACATAAGGGGTATTGAAAATTGTAATCTGAAGAGTAACTAGTAAGTAAAGCTTGCCAGACAGCTACTCTAATGGAATAAAAAGTACAATACTTGACTCTAAGATGCAGGGGACTAGAATATAGTGATGAAATAGTATATGAAATGGACCTTAACTCTGTACTTAAATAGTACTTGAGTACATGTACTTAGTTACATTCTACCATTCTTGTTCCCTTCTCTCAAATCTTAGTAAAAGTTGTGTCATGCTTCAACATTTCAAGTCCAAAACACATCAGTGGAGAGAAGACATGTAGCAGCACACACCTAGTTTCTTGTTTAAGACATGCATCAATGGACACTTTGAGAAATGTGATTTTAGGAGTCAATAATAATAAAATAACTTGTTATGATGGGGGTGTTTTTGCAGCGTTGCTTTTGTAGAATAGTGTACGTTGATCACTTTAACATTCAATTACACATCTCCTGTTTAATTCTCTGAGCAGGACCACATAGCCTAGTTAAAACATTAAATCAATTAGTTTTTAAAAGTGTAATTATCAAGAGTGATGAGACAATGGTAGAGAGCTACAGTAAGGATAGATTCACAGTGTGTGTGTGTGAAAGAGAGAGACAGAGAGATAGTACGGTCGGTAGGATGGAAAAAGTAGAGACATCAAAGAGAAGTGGAAGAGAGAAACAGCTGGTCAATGTGTGTGTGCGTGTGTGTGTGTGTGAGTGTGTGTGTACTGTATGTGTGTGTACATGAACACACCTTCAAAGGGGACCATAGATGTGCCAGCCCACCTGACTTCAAGCATCATCAGTATAGGAACACATACACACTCAGACACACAACCTTGCAAACTCACAAACACACACACAATAAACACAGACTGACACAGTACTCACAGTGACTGAACTCTTCTCTCTCACATAGACATGTACTGTATATGCAAACCCCACCTGTCACTGTGTGTGTGTGTGTGTGTGTGTGTGTGTTTCTTGTCAGCGATTAAAGCCCACAAAAGTCACACACAGATAATTCACCACTTCTATCTGGATGTTGGGGGGGGGGTTTACATGTCCTGACATGTCCAGACTCAGTGCATCACAGCTGGGCAGGATTGGCCTGGATTCAGCCTCTCTGTGGAGTAGAGAACCAGACTGGAGCTAGACGGCTGGATAGAGGAGCAAACTGAGGAGGCCACTGTCAAATATTTGCTGTGCATAGTTTCTGCATAGCATTCTGCACTTTATCTGTCACGTTCGGCTGAGGAATTTCATGGGAAACTTTTGTGTCTAAACATTTATGTCCAGTTTTATTCATTAAAGGTCCAGTATGTAACATTTAGGAAGACCTATTTGCAGAAATTAAATATAATATTTATAGGTATGTCTTCATTAGTGTATAATCACCTGAAATAACGGAATCATTTTTGTTACCTTAGAATGAGCCGTTTATATCTACAGACGCCATGGGTTGCCTTCTGTAGAAGCTGCCATGTTGAACCGCCATGTTTCTACAGACAGGGCAAACCAAACACTGGCTGTATAAGGCCACTTGTGTTTTTTTGTATGTTTCGCGGCCACCTTAGTTTCTCCCTCACGCTTGGAAAGGGAGGGTGAAGCGAGTGAGTTGCGATCTGCAACTACACAAATAGATGTCACTAAATCCTGCACACTGGACCTTTAAATCCAGAGCAGCTTTTATGTGACATCTCAAGTCTCTCAGTTTAATGTCAAAAGTCCAGTCATAAGCCATTTAGGCACATCAGAATGTACTGCAAGTCAAGATCTTCCCTGTCTCATGACACAGCAGGGGAACATTTTCTGTGAAACCTTCTATCCCTTTAATATCCAAAAGTACAGTAATGATCTTCATATATCCCAATGATACTGTTCACCTTTTACACTTCCCTTTTGGGAAATGATTGGGACATTTTTGTCTTGTTACTGAGAATCAGATGAGAGGATTTATAGCAGTTTCTTCTCTGTGTGTTCAGTGCAGATATTGGTCCAGGCCTGGCTTTGTACAAAGGCTGCAAGCAGAGAGAAATTGCTAGTTTATGCTATTTCATGATCATGCAATGTGGGCTACACTGGGTTTAGGAGGGTTTACTCCCGTACAGATAATGTTTGCCCTCATTAATCTTATTTGTACTGTCAAAGCGTCATGGTGTCGTTTACATCTTTGTACTGACTTATGACAAGTGACTGAATTACTGAATGAGGTTTTTGATTGGTGAACACTGCTTTCTTTCACCGGTTTGCCGGTGAAGAGCAACAATATGATCCACTGCTTCTAAGAAAGAGAGCGAGAGAAAGTGTGTGTGTGTGCGCACGCTCGTAATCACCTCCAAGCTGTTTTGACCTGCTAGGAGATAAACAACATCGTCACCTCAGGTTGTTCTTAGATATACCTCAATTACACACTCATGAGTGCAGGTAAGCACATGCACTCACACACACACACACACACACACACACTAATTTAATAGAGCAGGAAAGGAAACTCCCTGGCTTAGAAAGACAGTGATCACTCATATCCTGATCTTCTGATAACAACATGTGTGTGGTTTGTGTGTGTGTGT
>NW_023339729.1:10073999-10074149 GCF_004916995.1 Morone saxatilis | reverse complement strand
TGTTCCTACAGTGCTTCATATGTTTCTTTTGCCATAGTTACTGTCTGTATTCATTCATGAGTACAGCTGCTACAGTACTGTACGTATAAAACATGCATTTCATCACTCTGCTGCTATTTATTCACACACACATACACACAGACACACACA
>NW_023339729.1:10050269-10073980 GCF_004916995.1 Morone saxatilis | reverse complement strand
CACACACACACACAGAGTGAGATGCTTTTCCAAACATTGTCTGTCACCTCCACATGTCGTAACCCCTCCGGTATGGATACTGTCATCACAGGCGCACACCTTGTTCTGTCTCTCTCTCTATTTCTTTGTTGAGGTCCCTCCACTTAAAGAGAACTCATCTGTGAGACATAGACAACCACAATAAGACATGATCAGATACCTTCTCATAACATAATCATTAAGGTCCACATGTGCATTCAGTGATTTCATTGTACATATATTTTTCTTGAAGTCTGGCATCTTTTGGATGCAGCTCAAAAGTCAATGAGTGAACCAATAGCTCTGCTTTTAAAATAACAGTGGGCATGAAGAGGAGGATAAGGGAAAACGATAGTGGGTTGGTAACGCAAATCGGCACTGCGAAGAGAACAGGAACTCACCTGTTCAGCTGCCTCTAAACGATCGTAAATGTAAAAAGTCAATAAACGCATTGTGCCTCTCTGACCAGCCATGGCACCATTCTGGGACAGTGACGTGTAGGCCAAATGAAACTCAGCTCAAAGCTCGTTACAGCAGCTTTAATTTTGTATATTAACAATGGATCATGTGACAATGTGCAATGTGAGAGGGATCACTCGTAATGACAAACCCACAGAGAATTATCACCAGATGCAGTTAACCCTCTGCTGCTCTACAGTTTAGTTTTCTTGCTCACAACTTTATTGTTTGGCTCTAACTATTGTTGACAACACTGCAGCTGTTGTCAGTGAAAAAGCTCTAAAAACCCACTGTACACTACCTGCTCAGTGCCTCAACAGCAGGAGGACACAGTTAGTGACTAGCTGGTGAACACAGTGGAGCATTTAGCAGCTAAAGCACCAGATATTTCCCTAATGAGTTGGTGGAGACCAAAAACAAAGAGTTAAAAGAGAGTAAATATTAGACTTACATCCACTGGGTGGTCAGAAACACGACTCCAAATGAATGACAATGTTGTTCTGGATGTGTAAATAAGCAACTGATTGCTAACAAGCCCTATCAACTTAAAAGGTGAGAATACAGTATCAGTGTTGTGTTCACTGCTTGTTTCTGCAGGAAAATTGCAGGTTTAAGTTCATGCAGGCAAGAATAGTTGCAAAAAAAGGGGAACTATGATCAATAGTTATTACACCATTTTGGGATTCCTTTCTGAGATTCCCCCAAGAAATTGTTTAGCAGTTATATTAGCAATTATAAGTACACATAAACGGCCTACCTCTGCAGAGCCTCACTATAATTACCCAAAAATGAGACAATTAAACACAAATAAACAACAATAAATACAAAGAGTTATACAGACCACAAGTGCAACGAGCAATATTAGGCTACAACATTCAAATAACTGCCACTTAGCAGAATAAAACATCACCAAAAGCAGATAACACAGAGATGTATAAACAATATAAACTCCACAGTGGTTGCAGCCACACACCCACATATTAAAGTAAAGAGAGCTGCACACTACCGCACACACAATGCTATGTTGCTTGGCAATGTAGTTGCTGTACTCACCTGTCTGAACGTCATTCTGTGAGTCTTGTGCACCACAAAGTCACCGGTCACACAGATTAAGGCAGATGCAATTTCTTTGCTGCTCTTTTTTTTAACTACGCTGAGGTAATCATTGAGCTGACTTTGGAAAAATATATGTTTTCATTGCATTGTTTATGCTTTCCGAATTGTATATTTGGATTCGGGTACATCACTAAATATTAGCAGGTGTATTCTTTACGTCACCTCAACTGTAAAGCTGACATTGGGTTTTGGGATAATTCAAATATTAAGGTGACTCTACTCAAGATTTTCCACCCTTATGAAAATAAAAATTACTTTGTTGCATCAACATCTAATGTACTGTACTATTTCAGAAGCTTTAATCCAGATATATTAAAAAGTCCAGAGCAGCTGAACCCTGTGTGTATGTGTGATTAATCCTTCATGTTTGCACTGACAACTACATGTTTCATAAAAGAGCAACAGATAAAAGCATTGAGGAAGGCTGTGTTGTTGTGAAGTCATGTTTTGTTCTGAAAATCTGGCAACTCTACAGCCTAACTGCTGTCTACACCTCTCCCAGCTGAGAACACAGTAACACACAGACACACACAGACACACACTCACACACACGCTTTTAGAAAAGGTGTAATAAAACTTCCCTGTCAGTCTTTCATGTGTGAGGCTTAAGAGCTGTCACACTAACAGGAGGAAACCACTAAGGCTTGAAAGGCTCTCCACACTGAACAGAAATCGACACACAGCATGCACGGACGTGTGTTGGTGTGTGTGTGTTTGTGTGTCGGTGAGCCAAATATTCTCCGGTTTCATTGCTCAATAAGGTCACTAGATATTTAAATATATATAAAACAGTGGTGAGGCTAAACAGCACTGACTGTTTGAGCTCTGCAAGACACTATCAGTATCAATTATCAGTTTCCTTAAATCCATTTACATCTTATATGGACATTGGCTATTTCTTTTACCTTTGGTGGTGCTATAGAGCAATGTTTAATGAGTGGATCTCCGTTTCGTATATATCACATGTTGTGCTCTACTAGCATGCACATGTATGTGCTAAGTATACAGGATGACATGAGTCACATTCCAGGTGAATGCAAAGTGCAGTAATGCAAATGTGCAGTTCATGCAAGTCACGGTATTCCACTGATTGACAGCTGGTGGCAGTAACACGATACAAAATGTAGAAATGCATCATCCTTTTCCAGGGTGGAGAGGTGGTTGTATGGTTCAGGTCCCACTTGGCGATGCCTGAATTTGTTTCAGTGTTCTCCTGGATCCACATTCTTTACACATGTTTTATAATACATGTATCCAAAATTGTTACTGTGGTTTCTTCCACTTTTTCCCTGTTAAAAGGTTTACCTTGCCTGAATTGATGGTCTATAGACAGAGTGCGTTGTATGCTGTACAGATTGTAAAGTCCCCTAGAGGCATTTTATAAAATTCTAAAATTAAATGTTTTCATGACTTGACTTTGTTTTAATTGGCTATCCATCCTGTTTTGCTTATATGGGACATTTCATTTGATTATATATTGTATAAATCCATACAAATCAAAAAGAGACTCGCCTATGTTTTATGTTCAGTCTTTTAAATTTATCCATCACACCAAACACAACTAAATCAACACATAAATATAGAGAGAGGGATGGAGAATGTGGGAAAACAGAATAAATGGAGGTGAAAAACGTTCAGAGGAGCACAGCACAGTCACACAATAGGAGGACCGAGCCACTAGATGCAAACCCACTTAGGATTGATCACAAATAGGAGATAATCAATTCAACTCCAATTGAATTCACATCAAGCAGAGGGGAAAGGCATTTCAACAGAGCAGCAGAGGTGTTCTTCTCCTCCACCATTGATGGTGTGTTTGACACACATTTGTCATGTCGAGACCTTGTGGAGATTTCCTACCGATTATTCAGTAAAAATCTATAGCTTCCTACTCCCCTGCTGTTTCTGGAAAATCTCTGTTGTAATTTTTTTTCTTGTTGTTTCTCATCTGCAGGGCTTTGTCCTCTGTGCAGTGCGGAGTCACCTGGGATATTGGGTATTTATGATGACTAAAGTCTGTGTGGACTGAACAAACACACACACACACACACACACACACAAACAGGCATCTCCCCCATGATGAACACACAAAAGCTGTTCCATTGATCCGCTAATCTAGTGGGGTGGGGAAGTGCAAGACTCTCATTTAGTTAAAATCATTACCCCACCCACAAGATAGATAAAGATAAAGGGATTTTTAGAGAGAAAGGAGAAAACAGGGAGGTGAAAGAGAGAGCAGGGAAGATGAGCTGACAGGAAAATATGAGAAATAGAGAGAGAGGTTGAAAATGAGGGATGAAGAGAGAGAAGAGCATGAAGGGCAATCCTAAAATTAGTTTTTGCAAATTCTGCTGCACAGGGCATCACTTTCTGTCTCTCTAAACTCTCTTGTCCTCTCTGCCTCTGTCCCTTTCTATCATTCACTAACTCACATCACACACACACACACACACACACATACTCATGCACACACACTGCAGAGAAGTGTTTTGCAGAGGGAAGTCTTTGCAGAGGTCGATAGCACTTGGCGAGTGATCTATCGACAGAGCGCGAGCGTGTGAGAGATGAGTTCAATATACTTCAATTTAGCTCCACTTGCTTTAATTACTTCCACCCTCTGTGTGTGTGTGTGTGTGTGTGCGTGTGTGTATACCCCCAGAGGCTGAGTGGTGTTAGACTACCCGTGAAGGCTGATAATAAAAATACAGCTTTGGCCATTATTGAATTCAGGGTCTGCTGAGTATTTAGGAGGGTCCTGGGGGTTATGAACCCTCAAGGTGTGAATTTATTTAAAGAATGTGGTAAATTTTTAATCATTATGTCCATTTCATATTGTTTTGTGATTTATAATCTTTTATTGTAAAATAATACATTTTTGCAGCTGCTAGAGTTTCTCCAGGGAATAAAGAAATGTGACTCAGTTCAGGTGCTGTGGCTCAGGAGGTAGAGCAGGTCATTCCACTGATCAGAAGGTTGTTTGTTCAATCCCTGGTTCCTCGCCCTGCATGTCAAAGTGTCCTTGAGCAAGATACTGAGCTAGAAATTACTACTGATGCTGTACCATCAGTTAATGTGTGTAAATGGGGATTAGTTTCTCTTTCTGGTGAGCAGTTGAATGGCACTACTGTATTAATGTGACACGCAATGTGAAGAGCTTTGAATGGTTAAACGACTAGAAAGGCGCTCTAGAGGTGCAGTCCATTTACCATTTAGGTTCAGGCCAGCCTACCTAAATAAATAGCAACTTTTTTTGTATTGATGAGCCCAGAAGAGTTAATAATAATGAAACACTGACTTTATTGTAACCATTTAAGAAATCTGCAAAGTTTACATTTCACAGTTAACAGTTACATAAATACAACATAAAATATCCTGTATTCAGTATATGTGCAGTATATGCACTGATTGCTCTTAACAGTATCTTTCACTGAATCTCTCAAACTTCCCTTCTGTCTTTACTGTAGAAGAATTTACCCCTCCCTCTCTCCCCCTGTCACCCTCTCCCTCCCTGTACCCTCTTTGTCTGGCATGTTAATGGATGTTTCCGCTCCTATTAAGAATTTAAGAGTGAATTTGTCTGTGAATCTATACCATTGAGCGAAACATGTCCACCTTAAGCCACATGAATGATTTTACACCAGAAGGGTGGAGAACCACAGGGGAATAAATGTCTGCTGTCTTATCTCTAATCCCTTCTTTTCCCTTCTCGGTTCAGTTCCCAATGTCTCTTTCTCTGCACCTCCACAGATAAATGACAGGAAGTTTGGTCCAGACTGCTATATCTCAACAACTATTTATACAACTATTTATTTGATATTGAATTGTCATGAATGAATATTCTGACTTTTGCTCTAGTGCCACCATCAGATCAAAGTTTTCACTCATCTTGTTGAATACCTCAACATCTAAGACCGATTAGTGCAACATGTTTACAGCCCCTGCTCTGTAGCTCTTGGTTAGGGTTAGGGTAAGAATATCAGAGTAAGCCAATCAGAGGCAGAGTATGGCAGGTCATGACCATTATACTGGCCTAGTAGACAGCATTAAAAAAAGTTTTTAAAAAAGTAGTAAAGTAGTAAAGTAGCCTCTGCTTGATTTGATTGGCTGTCTGGGCCAAGTGTGACAGTGACGACACTGACGGTGGGGTCAGTACGCAAGATTTGTCTACACATTTACAAATATTCCATTGCCAATAGATCCTCATAAATGTTACACACATTGGACATGTGGCTGCAGTAATTCTTTCTTACTTGACTGCTTTCTTTCCTTAGTCCTAATTTGACGTTCAAGAATAAGAACCCGGAGATTTCACACAGTACAACTAAAAGGAGGAAATTAACTTAAATTCCTTTAGTGCGCTATAGAAGATGTCCAGCTTCCGCTAGCTTAGGTGGTTATTCTGCTTGACTTCATTGTCATAATGAGCATTTTCTGAACAAGTTTTTTTTTTTTTTAATCAGCTTCTTCCAAAATCACACCTGCAGGTTCAACTGAGTTTTCTGTTTACTTTATGTCCATGTGAACTGGCAAATGTGCATTATGAGGCACCCAGGAGCATGATTCAGTCAGCTAAATTAATTAAAGTTATAGTGTAGAAACTGTTTGTAGTTAATGTCAAACCACTGATTTAATGTATGGTGTCCTTTCACCACCATTTATGGCCTGTTGATATGTTTACATGACTTAAACAGGAATTATGTCTTATGTGCTGGCACTGTTTTCTGACCTTAGGGCCAATGACATTATTGGCAACATCCATTGTAAACTAACAAAATACATTGTCATAATCATCTAAGGAATACAGTTGTTTTTTAAACTCTTCATTCTCTACCCAATTTCATTCCATGTTGTGTGTAATTTGTGGTTTGTGGATATGAGCTGAAGACAGTGGTTAGATGGGTATTTGACATGGAATCTGCACGGTGCCCTCTGCTCAACAACATGTGCACGGCCTGCTTCAGAACTGTTGTTGATAACAGGGTTGAAAATATGTGCACCGGTGTGAATCTTTCATCTGCAATATGTCAGGTAACACTCTTTCATTGAAAACAGAAAGAAAACAGCATGGAGGTGTGGAGGTGCACATCAGTTAAACTTGGTTTATTTTAGCTTGTGATGTGGTTTGACTGTGTATTGTTGTGTCTCCTGAGATAATTTAACACTTATTTTGGCCGACTTCTTCACACTGTTTAGACTGTACTTTCTATCATTGCTACTCAAATGCAGTTTTGCTAAAGTAATAGTTTGCAACATTCAAATTCACTATATAGTAACTAGGGCATGTATCCAGGTTATTTTAAATGCTTAAAGAGGTACTGCACACTGTAAACTTATACTTCACTTGCTATTACTAAGACTATGATATTATATGACTGTTCTGTGATGAAACACATCAATGCTGGTGTGGCGTGCTGGTATTGACAGATATTCTTCTTACTACATTTATGAAAATCTGTATTTCATGGGTTGAAAATGCCTCAACAAGCCATCTGCTGTTTTAAATCACCCTGAAACTTAGGCTAATGCTGACATTGAGTCGACGTTTGGTCATAAAAGTCATATATAAAAATCTTATCAGTGGAGGCTGGCCCACCTTCCCCAGGCAGTGGGAGTCTGTGAAACCGCCACGCTCATTTTCAAGTATATGCAGATCAAGACACATCATTGACAGGACTTCCTTCCTTTCTTCCTTTCAGTAGCTAAAGTAAAAATAACGTTATACTGCTGCAGAAAGTATGATTTTTTGGGTGATCTTTCCCTTCGAGTTTACCCATGACCACGAGCTTTCCAAAAAACAAAACACACATGGGTTACCTTTCTTAAGCTTGATTACATGTTCCAGTTCAGACATAATTAAATACCATGTATTTTAATTGTAGGGTGCAACCCCAGAATACTGTATTTCTTATCTTTGGAATTTTTAGGATATTCAATAGAATTTATGTTTTGTGGGTTTCAACAACGTGTTGCTGCACAACCAAGTTTCTTAAGATGGAGCCACTGGTGGGTACGTCAGAGGTTAAGTCATTTGTTAGTCAAACGATAGATGAGTTCATAGCTGTCTAATATGTCTAAGAATTTGGGAAGGATACTTTTTTGTGTGTCTGAATTCAACACAGCTGAGTCACTGCTAGCACCATTAATCTCACACACAGAGAGGTGATGACAGACAGTGTGCGTGTTGACGACTGCAGGAAGAACACCTGTGTGGACTCCACTAGCCGTAGATACGTACCAGCAGAGATCACTGACTTCTACACCTGCCTGTTGGGAAAAACAAAACACACACACACACACACAATTGTATGACACATGAAGGGGACAGTGGCTGAAAAGTGTTTGAATTGTTTTCACTCTATCTGCTATCAGCCATGCATTACATGACATTTTTAACTTCAAACTGATTTCAGCGTTGCTTTCAGAAACAGAAAATGCATTTAAAGCCATCTTGTATCCTTGGTAAAGCATGAAGACAAACATGAGAACAAACATTTTTATGGAGCTTTATTTGACAGCACGTTGAGGAGACAGACAGGTCAAATTCAAGGATGATGTGATTTTCCCCCCCTTTTCCCCCCACTTTTCTACTTCTTTTGCTCTGGTTATCTCTGCATGGACCATTACATGCTGGATCCAACAGATCTAACCAGTCGATGGAAAACCCCACAGAGGACAGACAGAGAGTGAAGAGAGGGGGTGGGAGCACGGCACTACACACACACTTCACACATCAGTCAGACAGCCCTCTAGTCAGGAGAACCCCTGGCTCACCTTCACACAGATTCACAGATCACACACACACACACACACAGAAGTTGTGCTGACATGAATCTACGCATTCACTTTGACTCACATAAACATGCCTCCCCCTCCATGCAAACACACACACACACTTCAAAGCAAGATTGTAACCTGACAGGACGGCAACACCAAGAACCCACATACAGCTTTTTTCCTAATTCTTCTTCTCAGAAACCCACCTGTTTCTTACAAACTTTCATGTCACACCTCTCTCTCTCTTTCCTTGTTGTAAGATCTCTCTTTCTCTCTCTCTCTCTGTGTGTGTCTGACATACACTCTCAGGCAGCGTACGTATGCTGGTACTCAGGCACTGTCTGTCTGATGTTCTCGCCGTCTCATCCTACACTGTATGCCCTTATCAGAGGATTATACACACACTGAACCATGTCTTAACTAGACACAATGTAGCCATGCTCCTGCCTGTACAACTGGGCAGATGTGAACCGCAGCGCTCTGTAATCTTATCTGAAACATGCGGCTGAGCTGATGAGCCTGTATGCTGGCACCGATCTATACATGGCAATGTCTCCTTGATGTGAAATGCAGCTGGAGACATGAAACAGTTTAAGACAAATCTGACAGAACTGGTGTTTCCCCAGTGTAAGGCAAACATAGGCCAGTTAAAGGGTACAGTCTGATTCAGTACTGTATTAGGTCAATCAGGCGTTGCTGAGCCATTTTTGCTTTATTCCCCAGCATGCACACAGTAGGGGGTTCAAGCACGTACCTCACTCTCGTAACCTTATGGAGCCTGTTAGAGCACTTAACCTGTGTTAAGTAGAACAAAGGTTACTACACATTTTGTATGGGGTAAATTCCTACATCACACGTGGTCCCCAGGTAATTCTAGTCTTGTGCAAAGAGGGCTTAAGGTGTGCCAAGGTAGTTCAAAAGACTGACAAGTTACTGAGCTAGGGTTACTGAATTATGCTCAAGTTTCACTCCACTTTCAGAGTATTAGCTTAATCTGATTACACTAGAATTATTAGAATACTTACAAAAAGACACACACGCAGATTGATCAAACAATCTCACCTAAAGGCACATTTAGTAGCTCTTCGGTACCTTTTGATCAGACAACAAGATTATCCTCAGCAGATCAAGTTTGTCCAGTTGTCATGGAATTAACTATTCTAGGCCCTGCCCCATAGTTACTTTTGGTGCGCCTGTCATTCTGTTAGTTTTTGCACCTCACATGTGTAGTTTACAATGATACTGGGGGCAGATATATCCCTAACGAAGGGTCATAAATGTTACACAGAACTAAACAACAGCAGGCTTTACAATTGTAGCCGGCAACCAGCTGAAATCATAAAAACAGCCGGCATATTTTATCACACCTGGCTAGCTTATTATTCCTTCATGAATTGATTGAAAAAATAAGGGACTTAAATATGCCTTTGATGGACCTACATAATATCATACTAAAAGACTGAGGAGCTGGAGACGGGTTGCAAAGAGGCTTGCAGAGGAAGCAGCTTGAAATAAGGTGCCCTGTATCATATTTACCAGTTGGATGCTTGAAGGGAATCAGCTGAACCATCGGCTGATGTGGGTTGTTTACAGTGGGCTGATGTACCTGGGATTGTGATCTGACCTTGACTTGTGTGGCCTGCCTGAGCTCTGCTATGCTCAATATTTAAGATCACACAGTTATTTAGTTCTGACATTAGGCCTCCTTTGATGCTTGGCTTACAGAAAAAAAACTTAACTTAACCCAGCATTACAAGAGAAAATGCTTTGAGGGTAGGAACTAACCAATGTTTTTGGCTAACTTAATGCTTAATGCTATGGCTGGGGTTCCTGAGTGTAAACTACCCAAATTAGAACAGAGTCGCTTACAGTGGATATGCCAATTCTGAAAGAGGTTTTTTGTAACCTGTAACCCCACAAAATATTGTAGTTAGCCATAAATATGCTGCTCACTAGTAACTCGGAAGTAAACTAGTTAGATGGACAAAAATGTGCATAAAAACACACTGTTCACTTCCTCCTTATACATGTTTTTGGTTTTAGAAAGGCTACAAAATAAGACATTACCCTCCAAACTCTTTGTATGGCTAATACTGACTCTGGCTACAGCCGCATACACACCAGTTCAAGATGTGGTCACATTTTCCTATATTATCATAAAATGTTCATGAAATGATCAAAAGCTCCAGAACAGCTGCTAATTGGACTTTGAGGTGATAATGTTTCGTTAACTGCTCCAATAGGATTCAAAACAATTTTCCCTTATAGTTTTCCCTGCCTTCTTTAGCCCTCCTCTTTCTGTATCTGTAGCTTTCTTTCTCTCACCCATGCCAGAGTGACATCTGGTAATTTCAGTCTCAGGTGTCATAAGAACAAGGAATGACTCACCCAAGACAGGCGGATGAAGAGAGAGATAAAGGATTGATAAAGGGGAGGATGAAAGAGTGTAGCGGTGCATTCGGCCTGCCAGTCACTTGTCTAATTGCAGTGTCTGTCAGAGGAAGCGCGTGCTGTCTCTTCACACGGATGACTATGTTATTTTTTCTCCTCCTTTCCCATTACTCCCATCACTCTGCCTATCTCTTAACTGAACCATACTCGGAACCATTTGTCATGTCTCTCTCTCATTCTTGCTGTTCTTATGTCTGTCTTTTTTCTTTCTTTCTTTGTGTGGCACATTGTTTAGGTCAGTTAAAATTAAGATACAGAGGTAAATATTCTACTCACACTAAATTAAAAAAATTATAAAGTTACACAGTTAAAGTTATACCATATGTTGTTTCCATAATAACAGTGGAAACAAGAACCATTTGAAAATGCAAAAATGCATGAAACTATTTTACCTTTTTTTTAAATAAATTCAAGAAAACTAGGCTTTTATCATTGTTAGAGTAAAACATAGGTGTCTCTCACTAAAAGAATTTAAGTAATTTAGAATGGCTTTGACCGTCAAGCTTGAAAAAGTTTGACCAGAAATTTTAATGTCAGATATGTAAAACATGGAGGCTTTTGTAGTTTAATGATTGTTATCAGTATGGTTAGTTAGCAGTTAAAGTTCCAGCGTGTAACATTTATCAGGATCTACTGGTGGAAATTAAAATAATACTAATATTTATGTTTTGTGTACAAAAACCTAAAATTATTATTATTTTTTTGTTATCTTAGAATGAGCAGTTTTTTATCTACATAGGGAACAGGTCCTTTTCCACGGAGTCCGCCATCTTGAACCGCCATTTTTCTGTAGCCCCGAAAAGACAAACCAAACACTGGCTGTAGATAGGCCCTCTCACACCACCATATTTTCTCCTACACACTTAAAAGGTGAGCTATATTCAGTTGGTTGCACCACTAGATGCCTTTAAATCCTACACACTCGTCCTTTAAAAACACTGAGTCTCTTACGGGCTTCAGAGGTGTGTAACTGTAATAGTGCCTGGATTCTTGCTCCCTGGATGGCATCAACTGAAAATAAACTTTGCTATAGGGATTGGTTCATAAAATGGTCTTTAGGGGAGAGAAAGCGAAGCATGCAACCTAGCTCTTTTTTTCTTTTTTAGGCAGCCAGTTTTGTGGTCCACAGTCCTTGTCAGCAACAGCAAAGCAGTCATTTAGGAGAACTGTACAGACATTCCCATTCTTTATTATTTGCTTAATCAAGGCTGCTATCTCCTTGCACACAAGTTGCTTTAGTATTCAGACAACGCAATTCTTGCAGTATGGAGAAACGAACAGCAAATAGTGTTAGCTACAGCAGCTCATATCCTGTCTTAACAATCTCTTTATGTTGCTGCATGTTGCCATCTGCAGCTACAAGCGCAAATGGAAAGTCACAGGTTGCATTGTGTCAGCTGCTTTATATGAATCAGCCGTTGCAAATCTTGTGATATGTGCCAGCCAGTCATACTACTCAACATATGCTTGACTTTGAAGTCTTGAAGTACAAACAAGATGTTAAATAATTTGACTCTCTGGTTCTGTTTTTAACAGGCTTTAGGGGCTTTGTCAACCAGGACAACAATGCAATTGTTGGTTTCTCAATAACATTATATGAAGAGTCTGCAATGTGCATGTTTGTGCTATTGGATGGATGTTAAAGGGGCACTACAGTTATATTACATGTTAAAGTCAATTTACTAGCATATTTATTATGTATTCTGTGTAAGCAATTGAGACCAGCAGCAAGAAAATTGGCTATTTCTTATTATTCATACCTACCACAGATTCTGTCAAATTCCCCTTGAAATCAATGAAACGAGGCTGTGGAAACACTACCACTTTCGTCCACAGGGGCTGGCAGAATCAGCACATAATTCCTTGTCGCTGCTTTAATTCAGTGAATCAATAATAATTCCATTGGTCTTTTAACACCCACAATCTTTTGGGTGAGTTTACTTGTTTTAGCTCACAGAATGTGTTTGACCAGGAAAAGATTGTTTCATCACCGACGCATAAGACACAAGGCCATTTTACAGTTCAATGCTTTACCCCTTGAATCAGACTGTGAGAACAGAAAACAGCACGTTATACTATGACAACACAATAAATAAGAAAAATCTTTGGTGGCTTGTTCTGGATATTTTTTTATTTTATCTCATACCTGTAAAAATATATTCTCAAAATAAATAAATATATGAAATAAATATACTGTATGTCCTAGGAAACAAAAACTCATAAATAAGAATAAAATCTGAAAAAGGTTTGTAAAGGTGTCTCTGTCAGTCCCGTGCTCGTTGTTTGACTGCAGTCAGTGGGAGAACAACACAATTCCTTCACTGGTTTCTAGAACAAGTCTTTAGTTCCAACAGAACAAGCAGTAAGATGTCCTCATAAATCTCCATTGGATCTGTACTTCTTCTCTTGTTCCTCATGCACTTTGTAGAAAAGTCATATTTTCTGAGCAGCATGTGTCTTTGGAGCAGTTTCCATCCATGCCATCAGTCTGATACAGGTAATGCCCCAAGCTCTCAGACCCGTTTCCCAGGACAGACATGGCTGCTTTCCAGTGCATAAAACTACCTTTTTTTGTGTAAACCAGCCACACTGTATAGTGGATTTTGCATTCTAATAAATCATTTACTTAGCAGCCACAGTAGTGTTTCAAATAAAATTAAAAAGGCCTACTGAAAACATTGGAATTGACAAGACTCACCAGCCACAGCAGTGAAAAGCTAGTAGCAGCCAGATGTTAATCTCACCTATTAGTTCCCACACTTTTGTCCTCTTGCACATGCAGTTTGGACTAGCAGGTAGTCGTATTTAATTAGTGGAAACTCAAATCCATTATTTATCTGTTTGGCCACCAGGGCCTCTGCATAGGCCAATAAAAGGGCAATATTAGGGGCCCAGCTACCCTCTGTGTCTGTCACGGGGCCTTCACATCTTCCACAGAAGATCCCTGATGCTGTTCAATCAAACTCCCCGGCTAGTCTGCTTCTGAGAGGGTCTCTTTACTTCCTCCATGCCAGTGTTGATTTGGTGCACTTTTTATGATCCTGTTTTGTCCAGACCAACAAGATTTTCCGTCTCCCTCAAGAAGGGGCTAGGTCTAGGTGTGTTGGGTTGCTTTTCAGCACAGAAAGGCTCTGACAAGGTCAAGGTAACCTCCCTTCAGTCTCAGCTCTGACCCAGTATGTCCCTGTACAGCTCCGGTACTCTATCCGGGTCTACGGGCCTCGGTAGGAAGTGAGTGAACCTCTGATGTCGCCTCGATCTCGTTCCATCGCGGGACGTCCCGTCTTTGTTCAGAGCAACAAAGTAAAATGCACCTTTTTCTCCATGCCGGTAGATGTTGGACGAGTAGGTGTTGTACCAGTTTTCTTCAAATTGCTCCCTAAAAACACATTCTGCAGACAGCTTCTCCTGCAAGAAGAAAGACAAGCAGAGGAAAATATGAGTTTAGTGATGCAGAATGTGCCACCTGCTGGCCATGGCTTACACATCAGATATGTTGAGAATTAACTGCGTGTTGTAGCGTGCACAAGAGTGCGTGTACTCACCGATCCGTACAGATCTCCCTTGCTGTTCATGGCGAGGTAGAGGCCACTGTCCACCCCTCTGATGCTAACCAGTCCCACAGCCAGACTGATGAACTCCAAAATACCTGCACACACAACACATTACATTACTTTACATTACATTTACTTGGAAGACACTTTTGTTCAACATGACTTAAAATAACACTTACAATAACATCATTAAAGCCTTTGATAACACACACAAACATGATTTTAAATAACATCTTTTAAGCATGGATATAATATGGTGTCAGTCCTGCTAAGGTTTTTACCACAATATCCTACAATTATATGTATGTGTGAAATCATTTACATATAAATTAAAATAATAACATTAATATAAAAACATATCTGAATAAAGTTAACAGTAAGACCAAAATCCACACCAGCTGACTCTGACAAGCAAGGCTGAGTGTCTGGAATGGCATGAAGTTAGGTCCAAGTCTCAAATGGAATGAATTGAAGTGCCAGAAGTGCTACAGCCTTGCACTGCAGCACTAAAGGAAATCTCCAAGAGATCTACTTTTGATCTTCTGTAAGCCTCAGCTGTTTATCTTGATAACTGGAGATAAGCTAGTAAAAGGAACGAAAGGCTTTCAATCTAATCTCAAAAAGGAAATGTGGTGGAACTGTGCAAACATAAAATACTCAAAGTGTCACACCTGGAAAGCTTATTTATCTTGAAATCATTTTTCTCTGGACACATTATAGCACCCACTGGTAGTACCACAGACTGTAGGGTACTACATATACTATCAGCACTTTCTGTTAGTTAGTAACCTGTGTGGCTGGAGTAGTATGGGTCATCATCATGTGACATTAATGGTTTTTATGGTTATATAAATTGTGTACTTCAGTGGGTTGAAATGGTGCAGCTATGTTCCCCTATGCTGTGAGCTGGAACCTCCATCACCTCTTCTCTCATTTAAATCAAATTACTCTTTACTATACCAGCAAGACGTCTCAGAATAGACTATTCTTACTAACCTAGACCTACAGGCTACCACTAATAACAATAATAACCATGTGTATAAATGTGAAGGGGTCTTTACCGAATCTGCTGTGGTCCTTCCTGGTGCCCTGCACAGTGCCGTCGGGACGGATCTCCAGGTGGAAGCCGGTCCTGCAGTACAGCTGCCGCCGCCTCAGAATCCCCTTTAGATGGCTGAGGTCCGCCAGGCTCCGGGACAGCCTCTCCGCGGACACCAGGTGCTCCTGCTGCTGCCCCTGTCCCCCCATCATCAGTCCGGTTGCCGAGTTATAGTCCACCGCCCCGGCTGGGGTGAGAACGAAATGAGAGCCGACGGCAGCCGGAGCGGCACCCGTGTGGCCAAAGCTGTCCAGAAATCCGTTAGCGAAGGTTCCAACCTCCGCTGCCGCCCCCATCACAGATAAGACACCCGATCCGGTTCACAGCACACAGGAGATCCAAGTCGAGGTCCAAGTAATGTGCAGAGAGAGTCTCGGTACGAGCCAGTGAGCAACGGGTCAGCCCGAGAAGCGGAGAA
This sequence comes from Morone saxatilis, assembly GCF_004916995.1. Taxonomy (NCBI): domain Eukaryota; kingdom Metazoa; phylum Chordata; class Actinopteri; family Moronidae; genus Morone; species Morone saxatilis. Next base: position 10,058,091 of record NW_023339729.1, on the reverse strand, counting down.
AAAGAAAAGTTGGACGTGCGGGTGGAGAAAATCCCCAATGAGTGCGCGTTTTTGCGCAGTCACCAGCACCGTTAATTAGACTGTCATCTAATTGGGATTGAACTCCCGCGTTATCTGGATGTATGCAGGTATCCCCGGTTACAGCCGCCTGTGTCCCTTCTTCTCTCCTCTCTTCTGCTATTTATCCCTCTCTCCTGTCCTCTGCCCGCTCCCTCTCTCTCCTCTTCACCTCGGGATACTCCCCTTTGCTCCGGAGCACTTCAGGGTTTCTCTCTCTCTCTCTCCTCTCTCTCTCTCTCTCTTCTCAATTCACTTCAGCCTTTAATTTCTGCGGTACCCTCCGCTCTGTCAGCACAGCAGCAGTATGCAGCACAGTGAGACCAGTACTCACTGCACTCCTCATATAACGCACTGCTCCCTATGGAAATTCACCCCGAGTTGCCTTTTTATGCAAATGCGCCCCGATCTCCTCCCTTTATGGCTCATTTCTGTTCCCGTTTGAAATAGTGCCGATCCCTCTGCTCATAGTGTTCCTGCATCACCTTTGATGTTCAGTTTCAGTGCAGAGAGCGCAGGGACTTCGAGAGGAAATTAAAAACTCCTAATAAAAATGTGCCTGACAGGCTTATATCCCCCGTTTCCCCTTGCAGCACAACGGCCTGACTGAAGCTCTTGTACAGTCGCAATGTCATAGCCGGTGCCGGTGGACACCTCAGCTGTTCTACATTGAACCGAGTCACAGGGGAGTGCGCAACTCAACAGCAACTTGTGTGAAATAGACATAGACAGAAAGAGAGAGTGTGTGTATGTGTCAAACAGCATGAAAGTGATATTGCCATTACCCTAAACGCTTTACAACCACACGCCCCCGTTTCGAAATGACTCAGGTGCGGCGGGAGAGAGAGGAAAGCCCCCATTTGCGTAATTTTCGCACTCTGTTGCTGTTGATTTATTGGCCCTATTTTATGTAACCCAGCCGCACGTTTACAGCGCCGCACAGACACAAACACACACACACAATCGTACCCTAGGACCCACACACACCTGTGCAAACGACATCACTTGACTGTCAATCCCTTCATTGATCTTTCCACGATGCTTTGAACAGCGCAGGAGCCCATATATCCTTAATTGTGGTCTTAAAAAGACGAATCAAAGACACAGATGCTTCAAAGTGCAGGGATCTTGTAAGGGGATCAGGCGAAAACAGCCAGAAGAAGGGAATATACCTGTTTGAACTGCGAGCTCAGATAATACCCCGACACTTGAAGGGCTTCGGAAAAAATAAGTAGCTGTTAATTCTTTATGTAAATAAACGGAGTTTGCTATGCATATCTTTATATTGATCATAATTTCATCAATGATCATAATGACCATTCATTGACCTGACTGACTGGTCATAATGTATCACTTATAGATTTATAAGAAAACCCTTAAAGATTTTAAATTCAATTATGCTTTGTTGGCATTTTTACATTTATTTTAGGCTACTATTAAAAGTAAAATGGGGTTTGGACTTTTTTTTATTTTATTTTACCACTTTTCTGTATTTAAGCCATGTGATTGGTTCAGCTCTGCGTTGCTTGACCATGAGGTCAAACAGCAGTTTAGGTTTGATTCTGTGCTTGTATCTGCACAGTGGCACAGGGGCCCATGTTCCAGCCTATATGTGGCATTGATTTTGGCAGCCATACACGCGCTTATGCGCACTCAAACGCACGCGCGCACACAGCTGCCCCCTCCCTTGGGAGCTGCGTTGATAAATGAGTTGAAGGTGCAGAGGTGTTTCTGTGTGTGTGTGTGTGTGGTCGCCATACGCAGGTCATTTTGTATTAATGTCGATTTCTCCAGCATGACAGGAGGACAGAGGCATTGTGGGACAACCGTATTTATTTATTTATTTTTGCTGTTGTGTTGGTCTAGTTGTATATGTAGCTATTTTGTCGTGGGTGTACATTGCTTATGAGCATGTGTGTGTGTGACACAGACAAACTGAGTGGGCATCTATGCGTGTGGCGACCGTCCTTCTCCCTCTCTCCCTCGCTTCATTAGTATTTATGACCAGCGGAAAAAAAGGGAACTTTTTTTTTTTTTTTAAAGGAGACAAGATCGATCGGGATCGCCTCCAGGCTGATCAGATCCTGATACATTGGATATCGACCTGGCCGCAATGAAGTCAACGACAATACCACGCAATTTCCACGCAAGCTTACAAGGTGCAAGTAACCAGTTCCCAGGGTCACATGGTTTGCTTTAAAGTATATTTTCTATAGGTTTACTGCTTTGTTTGTGACAGAGTGAAGCCAACCATGTAGCAGTCATGGAGGAGGAGGCCCCCAAGGGTTCTACCCCCCACCCCTCACCCACCCACACTCACACACACACACACACACACACACACACACTTATACAACAGGACGCACACAACACACCACACAACACACACACAAAGAAATTACAACCTAATCGAATGCCTGGGTAATGGAATAACTGAATAAGTAGCCTAGAGGTTATTAATGCAAGTGGTTTCCAAACCAGGGTCTGGGAACTCCAGGGGTCCTTGAGAGCAGGAGTCAGAAGGCCCCTATCAATATATATACGTAATCTATATGGCAGTTAGGAAATGCATAAGCATATAAGATTTTTATGTTGCTAGGTAAGTCCTGAGTTTAAAAATCAACCACAACAAAGGCTTTGTGATTTATTAGACAAACTGTTATAAGATAAGGGTGTGCAAGGTTGTTTCTGTTTGGAGATCTGTTACATGTAAATTATTTTAAGTATGTAAATGTAAATAATGCATTTTCAAAGGTGTTAAATTAGCTGTCAAAATTGCGGGCAATCAACTTCTGAGGATTTGCTTTGCAGGTCAATTTTACATTAATTATTTAACATTTCTGTCTCCATTAGTCAACCAGTTAGGGATCTCATTGTCATGATAGTCACCATAATAGGCTGATCTTGTTTGGCTTACAAACAAAATAAAAATCAAAGCAACAAATAAAGGGCTTAATAGCTATATAATTGACCTTTTAAGGGTTTCATTCTACCAAGTGGTTTTTGGTAGTCATTGTTTGATCTGTTTTCAACTTTTGGCTAACTGAAGCTTATAGGTTGAGCCACCTCGCCTCATGTGTGAACAGGTGACAGGCCCATCTATTAGACTTCTCCCCTTTATTCTCTCAGCATCAAAGTCACAAGAAAAGCCCCATGAGTTTAACATTACTCCTACATGTAAAGACTTAAATGAAGAGTTCAACTTTGATATTCGTTTGATATCTGCTCTCCATTGGCTCCTTTGATCCTGCACTTCCCATTGGAAATTTGATAGCACACTGACCCTCAATGAAAAGAAGAAGATTGACAAATGTTGATATCATTGGCCACTTGTAATTTCCCCCATGTAAACTGAGATGTATTTCAAGTCTGTTCCAAGTTGTAGACTTGTTGTGAGATATCTGAGGTAATAGACCTAACAAATGTGGCTCTCTCTGACTGGTTTTGAATGTGATTTACCAGATTTTGCATGTGTATCACAACATGCAGTCAGTTTGCCAGTTCCTCATGAGAGTAGCCTTGTGCAGTAGTAAAGTACATTTAATACAACTCTGAGGTGGTTCTTTACTTATTTATGTTTTATGTTACTTTATACATTTGAGAAGTTCTTATGGAAGGAAATGCGGTAGGGCTATGTCTGATCAGTTTATAAAATACAACCTAAAAGCAGCCTACAACAAAAGCTTCAGTTCCATTAACATGAAAATACAGCTTATGCAGTAACAAATCAATAATAATATAATTAACAATAAGTCTGACATGGGCATTCCTTCTGCTTACTGTGTGTTTCTGTTTTTGATATTCAAGTGCAGATAATCATTTTGTAGGCCAATTTTACTAAAGTACACACAAGTATTTTAAAACTGTTTCATCCACCACTGGTAGTAAAATAGGATCTCCAGTCGACAGACAGATTTGATGTATCAACTTTAAAGTCATGTTCATATGAATTTGATGTTTTACTGAATGTGATTGGTTAAACTCTATTAATGTAAACAGGGTGAACTGAGTCCACTGTTCAACTGACTGACTACATTCCTGTTTATAAATGACCTCGGTTTCAAATGAATCACCCACTCTCAGTCAGTGAAGCATCAGATCCTCTCTACCCAGTGTGAGACTTTGCCCTCAGCCTCAGCACCAACACCATGACCGCACATCTCGCGATGACAGCGAGGAGCCGCGATAGTTAATGCAAAGTTATAATCACAGCAGCGCAGCGGCGGCAGCAGCAGCAACAGCAGCAATGGCCGCTTTCCGCAGAGTGGCATCGCTGGCCGGTAAGCTAAACCTCTGGTCGGCGGCTAGAAACGAGCTCGTCGGCGGCCAGACGGCCAGCGGAGGAAGGGCACGGAGGTGTCTGGCTGTCGGGATGTGTCTTGCAACGGGGGGAGCCGTGGCGCTTTACTTCTACAACGATATGACGAGCGGCGGAGGCAGGAAGAGGATGTCGGGTCACAGCATCAACGCGTTGCTGCCGTCCATCCCGACCGTGGTGGCCAAGGACAAGGTAGGAGGCTGACTGACAATGGCGTCTGACTGGTTACAGTAACGAGTGACAGTGACACGTAGCGACTTGCTTGGTCGTTGGAGAAAATGTGCTGTTGACAGTGTTTACAAAGGGCTCTCGGTGGGACGGACTGGGAGTGAAAACCACAGACCACTGAGAGAAAAGGCAGAGAGTACATTCACGTCTCCTTCCGCCGACATTAGACCACGTAGGCCCAGTCAGGCGGACGTACTGCTGTTTTGTAGCCATGGTGTTTTCTCTGGCGGTGAACATGTTTCCCTCTCGGGTGGATGAACTGTGTCATTCACCGCCAGCACGCGCAGTGGAAACACTTGGCTCACTGTTTGAGGTTGGACGGGGTGCGCGCGCAGATGCAGGAAAGTCGCTCTCCGCTCGAGCTGGTGCTGAAATGACAACACGTTGATGACGTTACTGTCAGCTGGATGCGTTCAAGGACTGTTTGAGCAGAGTAACACTGTAGATATAGATTATTACTATTTATAAGTTTATTTCTACATAAAGAGAACCTGAATTTTAGTATGCAGCACTGCGTTGTAAAAGGACAAATTACCTTGTTTTATTGTATCCTTGTATAGGTTACAGAAGTTACCGAGTAGTTAGTAAGGCCTATTTATTGAATGGCTTAACTTAGTAGTTCCTGTAGTTTGACTACTTAAGTTAAATGTTGAGTTACTCCAGAGCAGACAGCTGGATTCAGTGACCTAGAATCCAGTGGTGAGAGCAGTAGTCAGATCCTTCAGATCCTTTAGCAATACCACTAATTAAGGATTCAAAAGGTTTTACTTTACTACTTTTAGCAACAAAATGTACTTAAAGTATCCAAAAGATATAATAATTACTCATTACTCATTAAAATGTAAGCAGCGTTTTGATGTTGCAGCTAGTGGAGCTAGAGCGAATCTTGACTACTATACACAGCTTTTGTAAAATGATTAAATGTCTTGAATAAAAAATATCTTTAAAGTAACTGTAGCCATCAAATAAATGTATTGTAGCAAAGAATACAATGTATTTCTGGCTGAAATGTAGATGGTAGAGTAAAGTAACATTAAATTGATATAATTAAGTACAAGTCCCTTAAAATTGTACTTAAAGACAGTACTGTACTTAGTTACTCTTGACCACTGCCAGTATCTAACAATTCTTTCAGAGTACAGCTGAAGCAATTAGGTCATTGATACTATAGGAGTAATTATTTATAGTAGTTCTGCATAGCACGTCAAAAAAAGTGACTCTCTTTCCCAAAACCCAAAGTGTTGTTGTCCTAAAATGTCTTGTTTTGTTCACAACCCAAAGATATCCAGTTTACTGTCATAGAGGACGAAAGAAACCTGGAAATGAATATTTTACAGCTGATGTTGCATGATTACTGATGCTGATATATGCACACATTTTTTTGACAATAAACAGGGCACATCTGACCTATGTCACAAGGTGCAAAACAAGTAAATAAGTGTTGTCTCTGTTCAAAGGGCTCATGTGGAAGTAATGTCATTTTACAACTGTACAGCAATTAAAGCCAACTCAAATGACATTGATACATTAGTTAACATCAACATTGATGCCTACATATGCTTTACAGATCGTTGCTTAAACTCAATGATATATTAACTGAATAAATGTATTCAGAAACAGGATGACAGATTGCAACTCAGGTAAGGCCACGTCTGAAAAATACCTGTGACTAGGCATCGTACAGCGTGTGGCTTAATGTAGTCTACAAATCCCGACGTCTTCAACAAAGACCAACAGATGTCTGTCCGGAGCGGGACACTAAACGAGGCGCTGATTGATGCCTTTGGCCCTGGGGAGTTGTGGTCCTATTTTTTGGCTGTCCTTAAAGACCGGAGAAGAAGCTGCTGACAGCTCTGTTTCTCTTCATTTTTCACAAATCTATTGTAATGATCAGGATGACAGCTCTTAAGATGGTTTATTACATTTGTATTGTGGATGGAATGGCCGACACTGAGCAATCATTTCAAATAGCATCTCTTTCTGAAACGTTGACCTCCACGCCACAGTCATGCTTGTCCCTCTTTTATGCTCACAGACGTGGTGACGTCATCCGGGTGGCACAGCGTTATACATTTAGCTTAATGGTATAATTCAAGCGCCATCGACCTGTCGTATCGGAAGAAATTGCTGATCCAGGGTTTCAATTTGAAGCCTATAACGTGCCTATATCCTCATGCATCCCTAATCAGTTATCAGAATTGATTAATGGACTAATTGTTGCAGCTCTAGTTTATGCATACCCTACTTTTACTTATTATCTGAGCTTGTTCAGGAAATGTGTATTTTGTTAGAGTCATTTTGAGAGTAAAGTGAGAATGATTGGTTCAATAAGATGCAGCTTCAGCCTACATATTTTGGGTCACTGTTAGCTCTTCTTGACATTGATTGATTGATTGATCTTTTACACACTTTACACACACAAAGGTTCTATTGACAGAAAGTGAGTATAATATTCCTAATCACCTGGAAATAAGAACCATTGTGTTTTTGTTACCTTAGAATCAGCTATTTTTATCTCCAGAGGGAGCGGGTCCTCTTCTACAGTCTGTCATGTTGAACCACCATTTTTCTACAGTAGCCCAGTTCGGACAAACCAAACCCTGGCTGTAGATAGGGCCTTTCAAGTTTTTCACCAGTTTTGGTTATTTAGCTTTACAATTGGGTATATGTAGATACAGTCTGGTCTGGCCCTTTATTTAAGTAAATGAGTGCACTCAGTTAAAACTAAGTAGTAAATCAATCTAAAACCTTCTGTAATGTAAAGTACTGTGTATTAAGGTTTGAAATGTAATGTGAGCTTGTGAACTGTTAGGTGTAGTGTTGGGAAACAGGATGAAGGAGTTAAAAAGCAGGGGAGCTAGCCCATAAGAAGACAAGCAGGCTTCCTGACTGGGGAACAAGTTTGCTAGATAACTTGTGAACAGGACAACTCCAGTGGGGAAAGGGAAAAACTACCATCTGTTACTCCGTAAAGGAAGCCTGTAGGGACTCTGAATAATTAGGTTGAAAGAAATTGGGCGCACTCACCTGCAAGGAAAGAGAACCAAGCCACAGTGAAACATACATTCTTACATGCTTGAAAATAAGGCAGTAATTCTAAAAGGAAAACAAGAAAACCATACAGCCAGGAAACATCCAGATTCTGAATGGCTGAAAAATAATAATAATAATAAGAAAATAAGAAATAAAAATAAGAAAACGACTGCCACTTGTATGAAT
>NW_023339729.1:10050033-10050230 GCF_004916995.1 Morone saxatilis | reverse complement strand
CTGTGATTATGAAGTGTTTTGAACAGCTTGTGAAAGCATATATCAGCAACAGCATACCTGTCTCCACTGATCCACTACAATTTGCATACAGATCAAACAGAGCAGTGATGATGCTGTATCCTTGGCTTTACATACGGTGCTCCAACATCTAGAGGGCAGGGATACATATGTCAGGATGCTATTTGTTGATTATAGCA
>NW_023339729.1:10049683-10049950 GCF_004916995.1 Morone saxatilis | reverse complement strand
CCCAGACAGTTAGAGCTGGCACTACATACTCAGCCTCTATAGTGTTAAACACCGGAGCACCTCAAGGCTGCTGTCTTAGTCCTCTATTATATAGTCTTTACACCTATAACTGTATTGCAAAACATCCCACTAACAGTATTGTCAAATTTGCAGACGATACTACTGTGATAGGACTCATTGATAGCAATGATGAAACTGCCTACAGGGATGAGGTGAGTAATTTGATCAGGTGGTGCAGCAGACATAATCTGTCCCTCAATGTGGGGA
>NW_023339729.1:10038945-10049583 GCF_004916995.1 Morone saxatilis | reverse complement strand
AGGGCTAAGGTCTGAGCTTAGTTAGAGGTAGAGAGAGAGAGAGAGAGAGAGAGAGAGGATAACATGCAGAAAAGGGCCAAAGGTTGGAATGGAATCCATAGTTTCCATGATCTGTGATCCAAGGATTCAGCCTCAGTGCATGGGGCACCAGCTCTACCAGGCGAGCTATCAGGGCGCCCCAATGGCTTTCTGTTTTTGACTGTAATCCTTCCTCTGAACCACGAGTTTCTTTTTATGTGGAGCATCAGAAACCTTTCTTGGACACTTCTTAGGATTTTCCACCACAGGCTCCGCCATAGTTGTCGTAGCCTACTCTGTCGCTACGGTTGCTTCCCCCAATCATTGCTGGTTGATGTAAAATGTATGACTACCAGTGCACCAGTACAGGAAAAGACCAGATTTAAAAACTCCAGTATACTGCTTAATCAGCATTATGTGAACTCGGCAAGGGCTTGACTGTAACGGGCGGAAACTGAGGAGATGGAATAAATGCTGCAGCTGTGAATGGAGAACACTGGGTTACCTGAGAGGAAAACACCTGGAGCATCTGCTGTGAGTCAGGAGAATGAGACTAGGGGACAGGAACAGGTTTAAGGCTTTATAACTACACAAGAACATAATGTGCCGTACTGAATCTAATTTCAAATCACTGCCATTAATTATTTCTTTACAAGTAGCTTACATTACTTTTAACATCATGTTGTAGCATGGTGTGTGAACCTAGCTGCCTTTGCAGAACTTTATAAACTTCATTCATTAGTGAGAGTCAAAGCCATGGGCGTCTGTGCTCTTACACTTGATTACAGTGCATTCCTATGAAGCCGAGCACTCATCTCCTATTCATGCCTTCAAAAGTCCCCTTGGTGAACGCAGCATCAAAGCTTTATGAATGAATCTGCGTGCTCATTAGCATGTTAGCTGAGCTGAGCAGGAACCTCAGTGTGCTGGGCCCTGCGGCCAAACAGGTTTAAATTTGGAAAGCTCTCTGCTAATTACGCAGCTTCATGCAGCACAATCTGTTGGCGTAGCAGCTCTCCTACACTGCAGCTAATCAAGCTGAAGCACTGGCTCCTCACAGGGGGAGAGAGAGATGCTAATCAAGTAGAAAGTAGTGACAAAGTATTTGTGTGTGCGTGTGTGTGTGTGTCCCTGTTCTCCTGTTATTGTACTGCACCAGAGGTGCTGACTGTTTATAATCTCAGAGAGCTAAATGGAGAGAGTTGATGCCAAGAATAGATGGATCTCCTCATTATAGAGGTTCAAAAGCAGTGAAGAGGCACACACAGTTTAGATTCTGCTGTCTGTATAAGAGGCCACAGAGTTTTCTCTTCACAGAAAGGTACCACAGCTGGTAGTCACATTCAAACTATAATGATTTGGGCAAGTGAATACCTATCAAGAGTATTTAAATGTTTTACACAAACCTTTACTTAACATATTATGTTATATACACATAATTAAATATGATATTTATATTGTGAGTAATGCAGTAATATTGAACTTGTGATTTGTCTCCTGTTGATAATTGTTTTGCTAATCTATTTTCAAATGGCTGCCACCTGAAAGACATATCCTAAAAATATTAAAAAACAACAAAAAGTAGTGTAGCTCATCAACAGGGCAACACATTCATTAACAGTGTATTTTGTTTTGCATTTTGGTTTTATGTCTGCAGGGACGTCCATTTGACTTTGAGGACGGAGACGTGTACATGTCGTCCCACGAGCATCGCTTCCGCACGTTCAGCTCTGTGGAGTATGAAGGGCAGCTGTACATGACTCCACAGAACTTCATTGAGTCTGTCACCATGAGCGAACCGAGAAGTATGTTGTATGTTTACGCTTGGGTTCAAAACTCTTACCTACCTTACATACCTAGAGTTAATTCTTTTTTCTGTTCGTATACTGTGAAGAGACCATGCTTTCCTGGGCCTGAAGATTGTCACTTGGAGAGAACTTGTCACTTGTTAAAGCTGTTTCAGTTTGATGTAGATATACAGTTATTTTCATTTTCTTGGTCCCATTTTCACCTAAAATCTGGATTGTATCTAGATTTTGATTGATTACATTTACACGTGACATTAAAATATTTGGCATCACGCATTCAATTTCTCTTTCCCTAACAGTACAGACCTTGTCCTGCTGTTTCACCATCTGGCAATATCCATTTCACTGAACATTTGTGTGCTGGTTGGATCCAAATATTAAAGTTACATTCCTGTAGTGTTGTACACTTGCATTTTGATGTAAATGTGTCTTTATGTACCTTTGATAACAAACTAAATTAGATATATTTTTTAGTTTGCTGATGCCATCTCTGTTCTGAAATTGATTTCCCAATATGGATGTCAGTGCCCGGAGTAAAATAGATCCTTTCTTTTTTTTCTTCCTTTTTTAAACTGAAACCAAGTTTTAAAACACTTTAAAATCCTGAGTTTAAACACTTCTTTGCTGTTTCTGTCAGCCTGCTGCCAGTTGTAACAGATTAGTCCCGGCCAGCCAGCCTCAAAGCAGATGGCTTTACAGCTATTGTTTAGTCTGAGATTAATGTTAGTCAGACACACGCACACACACACAGGCACACACTCCTTGACTTGTCCACATTCCTTTTGCTCACATTTACCCTTTCTCTTAACCAATAAATATCTAAACCAGACACTTTACTTATTTTTTCCTTTATGACAGCTGGTTTGAAAATGTCCTTACAAGTTGAGGTTATCACAATACACACCCTCCAAAAGAGCTACCATTCTTTTCTTCAGCGGTTATGTGATTGTATTGCGTGCAAACTGTGCACCTGTATGTGTGTGTTTACATCTACCCTGGCTCACTGACATACGATACAGCCGCACATACCCTCTCAGCAGCCGACATCCTCTAATGCCCCCTTTGAAGTTGAATTAGATGAACTTTGTTGTATAAAACAGAACAAAAGTAGTATGTGCTTTTACGGGGACATTCCACATACTACAAAGACAAGCACGGGGCACTTTAGACGGTACAAATGGGCCTGTGATGATGACAGTGTATATACAGTGTGTGTGTGTGTTGTGACTGTACCCGGCACATTAAGACCCATTTCTAGATCATACAGATGCTATCTGATCGAGCCCACCCAAACTCTCTTCTCCTCTTTCCTTCTTCTTCTCTCCTCTTTTGTCTTGTTCCCTCACAGACAAGAGGCCCTGGAGGTCCCTGACCAAACAGGTGGGAGACACACTCTTAATGCTGCTTTCCTCTGCTCCTCCATGTTGCAGGCATCTGTTGCATGTTACGTCTGTTGCAAGCGTTGTGTAGTTTGTGTCAGTGCAAAGATAAAAAAATGATTTTGGTGTTTCTTCTTCTATGTAAATGTCACAGTTGTGTGTGTAGCATTAATGCATGATTACAGATCATTATCAGATTCATTAACACTGAAAGACAAAACAATTGCAAGCTTTTACTGACCTATGTGCTTCCAGGCCTTTAAAACTTTAGATTCTATTAGTGCACAGAACTTTATTGTGTTACAATTTTAATTTTAAATGAATTAAATTTACTTTTCTGGCAATTCATTCTCAATGTACATACAAATAGAACATACATATATGAATGAGCAGTCTCTGATCCATTCATTCAACACTGCTTGACTCCCACGATAATATAGCTTTGATGTTGTCAGTAGGTTTGATGGTAAGTTAAGATGTTGGCATTGACAGTGAAATACAGGAAATCAGTGCTATCCCTATCACAATACAATCTTAAAGGTACCCTGTAGAGTTTTCTTGGAAAGAAACAGTTATATTTTCTTTCAGTTTTTTTTACCTGAAAAAAACCCATTTTAGATACTAGAATAAATGGAATGTCAAGATGGATCATTTGTAGTGAAATGTTTCTTCCTTTTAATGGCATGCTGCCCACTTTCTCTCACTCTCTCTGTTCCTGTCTATGTAAAAGTCACGTCAGACAACTCACTTGTAAACTGTGTGTTTATGTGTGCGTGTGTCAGGAGCTGGAGAAGATTTTGACAGAAACTCCCCCAGTATGGAGAGGATCCTCCAAATTGTTCCGCAACCTGAGAGAACGAGGTCGGAGAGAGTACACACACATTCACACACACACACACACACACACACACACACACTTGCACGCATACGTGCGCAAAAGAAGAAAAAACAGAAGCAAAGGCACCTTCAGTACCTTTGGGCAAACTAATACAAACATACACAGCAAATAAGTAGCAGTCAGATAATATCAAGGTCAATGAATGTCGGTGGATTAGGATTTGGAGTTATTTATTTAGCCATTACAGTTTCATGTGCTACTATGAGGAGTATGTGAGGAACAGTTCAATACATTTTATAACATTTCTGCAGCCTTTCAGTGCACTGGTTTGTGTATGTATAACAGGACTTACCTGCCGATGTGTGACTAAATAGCGCTTCTGAGCTTGTGTGTGCGTGTGTCACCGTAGGTGTCTCTAATCCGGGGCTGGAGGCATGCTGTCCCTCCTTTCAGCCAAACAACCTGCTGAAAAAACTAAAAATAAACCTCTCCTCTCCTCTCTTCCCCTCATTACATACAGGAACAGAAAAAATATACAGCACCAAAGAGAGAGAGGGAGAGAAGCTCCCCCTAATTAAAGCATTTGCTTCAGATGAGTGTGACATAGGAATCACACAGTCTGGGAGTGAGTCCCCGTAGTGATAATTACACACGCACACACACACACATTGGGAGATGCTAAATATAATGCAGCCTCTCTTCCTCTACCGTGGTAACGTTTTACATCTTGTAACTAGTTTGAATTTTGCGTTTACACAAGGAGACATGTAAAGTTGGTGGAGTGTTAAGGAATGAATATAATCAGAAAAACAAAGAGGGAGAAATAAAAGAGGAAAGAGAGAATGCTTGTAAACCTATCCTCTTCATGGTAGGATGAAGACATTGCAGTATAGAGTGCATGTCTATTCAAATTGCTGGTGGCATATTGCCAAGACCACACATACGCGTGCACACACACACACACACACACACACACACACACACACACACACACACTTATAATGCCATCCTTCCATAATAAGTCATGTGAATAAGCTGTTGAAATGTTGTTGTGTGTTGTTGTGCATGTGCGTGTGTGTGCCTGTGTCAAGACATGGTCTCCTCTTCCATACATGAAGAGCAAGGAAGTTAAAATCCTTGGGGTGGCTTTGGATTTCTGAGAATGACAAGAGTTATGTGTCAGACAAGAATGCATAGTGTTGGAACATTGTTGACTGTGGTGGTGGTGTGTGTGTGTGTGCCGTGTCCGCCTGTGTGTGTGCGTGGTAGTTGTGTGTTACACAGTAATTGAATTACTTTAGTTTAGAAAACATCAGATGTAATCAGAACTGTGATGAGTTTGTGGTTAGGTGATTATCATTATACCATACCATGCTGGGCATTTACATGACTACAGACTACAGATCATAGTAAATGTTGTCAGCTGTCAGACATTTGTTTAGTTGTTGTATGAACATGCCTTACACAGTATAATGAGTTTATTCTTTTAACCTGTGTAAAAAAAAAAAAATTAAATAACTGGAACAGTTAAACTTATTGTTGTAATTACACAGTTTTGAAATAAGGTGCTATTGCACTTTAAAAATGCAGCATATTCATACATTTCTTTTTTTATTTAGAATTTAGCATTATAAGGCTCAAATATATATATAGCTCTTTTGATAGTAAAGGTTGCTGACCCCTGCCCTAATGACAATTACTCTCTTGCATCAGTGTTGACCCACCTTTTTATTCAGCAGCATGTTGCTGAACGTATGTGAGTGTAAACATGTAGAATGTATTTTAGAAACCTGAGTAGTTTCACAGTGTATCTCCTGGTCTTTGCACAGCTCAGGCTACACAGAGAAAAAGAGAATTCAGTTCCAAACCAGCTCCTCTACACAAAGCAGTCGAGCATCAGGAAAACACTAGGCTCACACTAGTCTTTAGCTGGTGTCATGTTCACCTACACACGAATACACACACACATACACACACACGGGAAAGCAGTCTCCCGTAACACTCAAGCGAGTCACCCTGAACTATCTGAGCAATCAGGACAGAAAGCGAAAAAGAGGGAGACGGAGATGAGATGGAGCTACAAAGATTCCTAAATGGGCCTGAGGCAAGAAAGGATCATCTCCTAAAACATTTTTCACTTGCTTATCCAAACACAGACACATACACATGCACGCACCCCTACCAGCCAGTGTCTTTACTTTGGACACTCGGGGTGTAGAAAAAGAAACTGTGTGTGGCCAAATGGCTGTTGGCAGCTCAGCTCCAGAAGACACATTTTAAGATGCTATCTTCATGAAAGGAAGGATTATCTGTGTTAGTGTGTGTGTGTGTGTGTGCATGTGTGCGTATGTGTGTGTCAGGAGGCCCACGGTCTTTGAACATCTGTAAACATTGTGTGTGTGTGTGTGTGTGTGTGTGTTGAATGTGACCTTTTCTTTAACTCTCTGTCTTGGTCTCATTACTAGGCATCATCTCATACACAGAGTACCTGTTCCTGCTCTGCATCCTTACAAGTGAGTCAGTTCAGTCTCTCTACAGATCCTCCTTCACTTCATCTCATCTTCTACTTCCTTATTCCATCTCTCTCTCACTTTATTAGTATGCTGTGCTTATTGTGGTTAACAAGGCAACAAGGCTTAGCTAACAAGGCTAAGCTACATGATATGAACTATATTCAGAACTTAACAAGAGGCAATTATGACACAAATCTGGTGGTTTTCCCCTTCCCCTTGGGGTAAGACAGAAATTGAGAGAGAGAGAGAGAGTGAGAGAGAGGGAGAAAGAGAAGAGGGAAAAATACCTCTACTTATAACCTTTCAAAACATAAATGTAAATAGGAATGTGAGACTTTTTCAAGTTTTCAATACGATGAAAATTGCACATTTCCATGTCTTAGACTTTCTTACTGAGGTTTAAAGGACCAGCAAAGGCTAAACATATGTGTTCTGGTATTTCTAAAATAAAATCATAAAGTGACCCAAGTTTAAACTGTCAGATCAACAGCTATACCTGATCAATAACAAAGGGGAAGAGTGATATAGACGAAACTGTAGATCATAGTCCATATAGATTTCCACCTGCCCCATCTCCCTCCAGTCTCGCCTATATGCCACTTCATCCCATGCTATTTCTGGATTTAAAATGGCCTTTCACACATGCACACACTCACCCTATGTGCTCTCCTCTCTGTTCTCTAGAGCCCCATGCTGGCTTTAAGATTGCTTTCAATATGTTTGATGCAGACGGCAACCAGATGGTGGACAAGAGGGAGTTCTTGGTGGTGAGTCTCTGATACTGAAAATCCATCCTATGAATGAATTTATATGTTACTATTTACTCCCATCGTGAAAGGTAATGGTTAGGATATTAAAGATATCGGTGATGATGGAAAATAAACTGCATAATGAGAAGAACAGGGATGGACAGAGACAGTACAGTTCATGTTTTTATCTACTTTAAATTCCTGCTGCCTTAAGCTGAAGCAATTTAGAAGCAGATTTTTCAGTTTACTTTTTTTGAAGACAGCTTATTAAACAGCTGAGTAGTCAAACTGCAATAGCATTTCTTTAGATGTGTCTTTCTTTCCCTGTGGGTTGGGACCAAACAGATTTTCAACTGAAAACACTGCTGCAGGCAGGAAGTGATCAGAATCTCTGTGGAGACTGGCAAGAGTGAGCAATAATGGTCCTGTAGCAGTGGGCAGGTGTGGGGACAAAAAAGAACTCCCACATTGTGGTTTTGATAATAGGCATTGATGTTACTGCTTTCTTGAATTCAGACTTTGCCAAAAATTACATCTGTAGTCAAAAGAATTTAATTAAAAAAAAACACAAATGAAGAACGTCAGTTCTAGAAAATCAATACTATCAATACTAAAATAGGAACACGATTACTGTGCAGCAGTAATGTGATTTAGCATTGACTTACCCTTTAACATATGTGACCATAAGTCCTTTTGAAAGCCAAACTAGAAAACCAACACTCTCTAAATCATGTTGTCAAAAGGCTAGAATCACATCACAGACCAGCATGAAAGAGCAAGTGACTTTGTGAACTCAGTGAATGTTTGTACGTGTGAACATTTAAGCTTCAAACAGAGCTTTGAATTGTCAATGAGATCCTCATTTTGTCTCTCGTTACAGCTTCAGGAGATCTTCCGGAAGAAAAATGAGAAGAAAGGAAGAAAAGGAGATGCTGAGAAGTCAGCACAGTTGGTAAGAAAGTTGGTAATGGAAATGAGGGTGTGTTTGTGTGAGGAGAGGTACATTTGTATGGATGGATAATTCAGTTCTTTAGCTACTTACAATTAATACAGTGAAAGGACCATGGATTATAAATTTTGATGGATATAGACTGAAGTTACGCTGCTGTCATCAGTAGGGTAGTTTGGAAGTCCTTCCTGGTCCAGCATGCAATTTATACAAGTGTGATGTAGAAACTTGAAGCCACCAGTGCACATACACTTTGAAGAGGTAGACGGATTATATGGATTTTAATGTGGAAATTATACTTTTAAATTATATTTTTATTTTGCAGAAAAAAATTATAAGACATGCATTATTGTTCCAAGCAGACTATTTGTATATATGTCTTAATACATGTTTAGAGGGGATTTTTTAGGGTTAGTGAGCAGCCATGAATATGTCAAACTATATTGATGTATTGATAACAACACATCATCGTCCAAGTTAATTATCATCTGCATTTAAACAATTACTAAAGTCAGCTAAACCCTTCATGTAACCATATTTAAGTGCATGCTGCCTTACAGAAACTCTTTTTGACAATGTGGTATCTACTCTGTTTTTACTGTGACAGTTATCCGTACTGTGTACTTGTTAAATTGGATACACTCTTAAAAAAATGTGTCCTTTTCAACATTTCTGTTGTTGAAGTTCTGGAACAACACCGATCATTTTGATTTACTACACTGAATGGTAATTATACATGTGGAATTAGAGGCAAATTATAAAGTGATCTGACTGTGTGAATATTAGCTTTTTACTGGCTTATATGTTGGTAATAAGTAAGAAGACATGTTAGTAGAGAAATGCCAGAAAATGTGATTTATAGACACTAATGCACACACAGTCTGTCCACCACAGAAACATGTTATTCACTGCATTATAAATTGGTCACAATTCCTAAAAAATGATTTTCATTTTAGATGTTTGCCCACCTTTCGTCTGCAGGTAACAGGTCAATCATGGCCCTTCCTTTTTACATATTAAAAGACATTGGCAGATGACACACTGCACTCCAACCAAAGAAAATGATCGCTGACAACCTGACAAACACAAACACAAAATGTACTTTCCTGCAAGAACATATTGTTATTCAGTTTTGTCACCTATACAGTCTTCATAGTCATACAATTTATAAAACCTTAACTGCATCTGAAAACATACACAGTTTCACTAAACACCTCTGGGAATTGCAGTGCACAGTGTTGTAATGTAAAGTGTGTGTTGTTCTTAAACATAGATGTGTTGAAAATGGCACATCCCTCTGCAAAGTGTATCCACAGCCTCTTTCCTTGCATGTACTAACATGTCTTTTGCCTTCTCTCCTCCTCCTCCTCTCTGGCTGCATGCTCTGTCCTTCTTTTTCTCTTCCTCATGTCTCTCTCTGTGTGTTAGAGTATGCAGCTCTATGGATATCAGGTTGCCCCCATGAACAGCGTATGTATTCAAAACCATAACCCCTTAGTCTCCTTTCTGTTCTGGTTTAGATGGTTAAAGAAATGGGTGGAGGTTTCAACAGAGTAACAGAGAGATAGGTGTTTCTGTCAGCTGGGTTACGACGTGCTTCATGGTTTTATTTGAAAAAACGTTATAATTTTATAAGACAATAAAGCACACTGGGGGACTTCAGTGTGGTGGGGGTGTAAGCAGCCATAGTAGACATTTTATTTTATTTCTGAATATCCAGAACCTCGTCTGAACATTGTGTTCGTCTCTTATTTTTTTATGGTAAAATGTTATACTTAGTGTGCCTTTCTCAATATCAAGAAATGTAATTATACATGTCATGTCAAAGAATTTATCCAATATATTTATTCACTTTCTTGCCAAGAGTTAGTCAATAGCACCCTCATATCAATCTAAGGCCACAACCAGCAGTGCGTTAGCTTAGCCTAGCACAAAGACTGAGCAGACTGAGAGCAGGGGGTACAAAGAGTGTAACGACGACAAGTTGGGGGGTTGTGTGTTGGATTATGTCTTGGCGGGACACTGACTTTCTGAAGCCTCTGCTGGTTATCTGTCCCCGATTTTACTAATTTAGTATTATTTTGGACTATTTTCCTTCACTCTGGCACGTTTGTTAGGTGTAAATGTCAATTATGTTGGGATACTTAGAGGACTCTGTGTAATGCCCTTGTCACCCACTTTTGTGTCCTGATCCGGTCTTTGAAAAAGCTCTAACCCTGACCCAGTCCACCTGATCCTCTGTTGTCAATAAAATGTCCAAAGTAGACTCCTTGAAAGGATGGATGGACAGAAAGAATGAGAGGGATAGAGAAAGACTTCCTTCAAGACAGGGTGTCCATCTGTCAGGTCAGCTGAGTGATTGATCGAGGGATGATGGAAGAAGA
>NW_023339729.1:10024575-10038845 GCF_004916995.1 Morone saxatilis | reverse complement strand
AGATATCTTGTTTAAGGACACATGCTGTTTGTTTGGGCAGTGTGTTGTGTGTGTGTGTGTTCTTGTTGATGTTACCGAGTTTGGTTAATGCTAAGAGAGAGCAGGAGATTTTTTATTGAAAGAGGCCAAGGCTGCAGACAGAAAGTTGCTTCTATTGTGTGAGCACATTCACATTTACATGATAAAGAAAGCTAACAGGTTACATATGTCTGCCGAGTAGTATGGCATCCACAATTAAACTGATTAAACAAATCAATCAAGAGAAGGATTTATTTTATTACATACAATGAAGACTAACTTGTTCAACATAGTAATTCAATATTTGAGATTTAGTTTAGTTTAGTACACATTCAACACTTAAATGCCTTCAATTATTTGCCCCTAATTTCCCCTTGAGATACAATGATAACCACTGTAGAGGTTGGCCCACCCTGAGTGGTAATGAATGTTTTCTAATGGAGATAGAGTAGTGTAGCAAGAATTGTACTATTCAATAACTGTAGCCTACCAGCCACTAGTCTCTATTCACACTATGAGCTTTCCCCCTCTCTCTCTCTCTCCTTCCTCTCTCCGGCTCTCTCACAGGCACACCAACACCACACACGCGAGCGAGCGAGCTCTGGTCCGTGTCCAGCTGTTTGATGGATACCTGCCATTGTCCACTCCGTGAGAGGTCTAGCACGAGCGTCAGGGTCATGTTAAAATGGCTGCTGCTGCATTCTCCCTGGAGAGAGAGACGAGGTGGGTGGTCAGGAGCTCAGCGCCATGGTTGACTTTAATGAAGGCAGAATACACTCTAACAGGACCAGCTATCTTTTGTGGCGTTTAGGACAGCACATATGTTCCTAAATAATCCTTATTTTTATGTTCACCAAAAGCACTAGAAGACATTAGATATTATATTTGTCTTTTGCTTTATCTGTGATGTACACGTTTTAAAATCTGACCCTTCCTCCCTTCATTCCTGTTGTGTTTGACACTAATGTGTTTTTATGCTTGGTGCTTATTACAGTGGATGGGGTGAATTTATAGTTATATAGTTAGTTATATATAGTTATAGTTAAATCAAACATTACAAATGGATATTACCACTGTAAATTGTATTGATGACAGAACATGATTTCATTTAAATGTTGTTTCTCCCTGGTTATATTAGCTATTTCTTTCTTCTAATAAACAAGCAATGTAGGGTCAGCAAATAATTTAGTGTTTACTATTTGTTTTCTCTGATTTGGCAAAACAGAATGGATGAGGTTTCCTTTAGAAGGTAGATCCATGAATGTCAGAAGCCAGGTCAGCATTATCTTGTTTAAGTATTTACTATTTATGAATGCTGTATGTGACACTGCCCATAAATATGCAGTATATTTACTCTAAAACAAGAAAATTGACTTCATGTATGTGTATATTGAGAATTGATAGAGAATTGATTAATGAAGGCTGAAGTTTACTTCCTGAAGTGGTTAAGTTGGAGGTGAACTGACCCTGGCCCTGCTTGACCGCTCCTACAGGTGCTAAAAAAAGACAGTCAGGAGTTTGTGGCGCGGAGTTACTGGGACGTTCTGAGGCGAGGTGCCAGTCAAGTCCTCTTTTCTGACCTGGCGGAGGTACACAGACCTAACTGTCCTCTGTCCCTACATCCCTCCATTTTTCATCCTTCACTCGTCCTTCACAGTTCACTGTAGTTAGTGTTGATCCTCCAACTAGCCCCACAGATTCAGAATGATGTATTCAAGCTTAGCCAGAATAACACCAGATTTTCAGATTTTTCAGTTTTATCCTCCAAAATAAAAGCATTACTTGTGAGTGAGCAAATAGGTGTTTGCCCTTAATGTTTGACTTCTTAAGAAATCATGCTTAGCTAACCTTTATATGGACCAAGATATTTTGTCGGCCAAAAGAGAAGTAAGAACTAAAACTATTTGTCAGTATAGGGTTATTGTACAATAATACAATGTTATGATCACCCTTACTCTTTTATTCTGGTTTGGCTTGATACTGACAATTTACATACAGTAGACTGCATTGCAATTTTTCTTTTTTCCTTTCTTCCCTAAAAATGTATATAACATTATATTTAGATCACTTAATATCTGCCATACTTGTATCTCACTTATATCTTTATGGTACAGAAACTAGTGTCAATCCATTCCTCCATTCCCTTTCTGCATGTGAAATCATTTCTGTTTGGATGAGCTCTACAAGATTCCTCGCACTGTCCATCGGACTGATCTCTTCGAAAACTGAGAGAGTTGTAGGAAAATCTTTCTTGGGATAACTCGAGGCTCCTCCAAATGTTTGAAATGTCTTCTCCATTTCATTATGTCACACCCTATTCCTGATGAACAAATATGATAAGGAGTTTTTTCTTCATATTTGTTCCTATTGATTATTGTTTCTAAATAATATAATATATTGTACTGATGTGACAATATTGATCAAATAATGCTAGTTAGATGATATTGTACTGTCCGTATTCTAATAACCTGTTGTGTTTCTCACCTGCCTTCTGTCATTTGGTCTCTTCATTATGCTTTTCTATGTGTATCTGTGCCTTGTTATCTGTGCTGTGTTGTGGCTAGTGTTTTAGCTTCGGTGTGAAATCATTCTCAATTTACACCACAACATGTTTAATGACACTGGTATAATGATAACAAGGCTGACTGCAGAGCACATACAAAAAAACATGCTCATTATAGCACCACACACTTATACTGAGGCACATTGAATTTCTTTAATTCTAAGTACAGTAGTCTTTCGCTTCTGTACTTTAAATTACAGTAGTATATACATTGAGGCAATAATGTAAAATGCATCACTCACTTCAGCAATTAAGATCAAATGGTGACCTGAACTGCGGGTGGCTAGCAGGTAATACCTCCAAACAACCCCTTAAAAGCTTCTACTTTCTACTAAGATTAGACATTTTAAATGTTGTTTATCACCTGTAATTTCAGACAGAATTAATAGAAGTATTCAGCCATGCAAGCAACTCTGTGAGGTTGTACGTCAGCATAGCAGCTAACATGCTCACAATGATAATGCTAATATGCTGATATTCATCAGATCATTCACATTCACTATCTTAGTGTGTACAGTTGAGGCTGATGGCAATGCCATTAAGCCAAAGTGTTGCACAAATTGAAATGTTCAACTGATGATGGCGATAGATGTAAAGTAAATTTCATGACAGTCCATCCAATAATTGCAAAGACATTTCACTAGAAAGGAAATGTAAACCTCGTAGTGGAGGAATGGTCAGAGGATCACCACAGTTGGTAGGATTTATCCTCTGGGGATCATGAAAATTTCATTGCAATCCATTTAACAGTTGTTGAGATATTTTAGTCTGGACAAGTGGTGGACTGATCAACCAACAGGCTGACATCCTTATAGCCACGGCGTTAGCTTAAAAACAGACAAACAGGACTAAAATCAAAACATGAGGCGCCTCTGTAGCTTACCTGGTAGCAGCCTGAGTCAATTCCAGCCTGGGGCTGTCTGCTGTCATAAGTTAATAAAATCCAAGCATTTTTACACAGGTAAAAATGATGCTCATCTGTATAATCTCACATTTTGGCAAATTTTTCATTGGCTTGTTTGTGTGCAAGTCAAATAGTCTTTCTGATGCATCTAACACAAAGTAAATATGCTAGTAATGATTAATAACAGCTAACAGTGCTAGCAGGCTAGCTTCCTAATGACAGGCTATGTGCTGTGGTGGCAGCGGAAGCTGAGGTGGAGGTAATGACAGTGGAGCATAATGGGACTGACCTAGTATTTACACCAAGCAGCCTTTCATCTGCTGGGACGTCAGACGGACAGAACAGACGAATCAGACAGGGGGGGGGATGGGGGGAGGGAAATAAAAGGAAGAAAAACAGGTACATTAAAAGTGTGAGGGATTAAAAAAAGTTATAAGATGAAGTAAAATGAACAAAAAGTGAGACATGGGTTCACAATAAAAAAAAGCGATACATTAAAGAGAAGAGGAAACGTTGGAATTGTAACAAATCTGTAACCAGATCAGATAAGTTGAAAACCTGAGGGTGAAAAGGAGGCAAGAGATACAATCTGAGAGACAACAAACAGGTGAGAGAGGCCCCAAGAAGATGACACAGGTCAGCAGAGAGAACAAATGTTCAGGAACAAAGTGGGTGGGAAGAAAAGAAGTTCGGGAAGCACATTAAGGGGAAAAGAAAGAAGCAGGTTGTATTTAGAGAAAGATGTGTTTACTCAACAGATTAGTCACCATTATACCTCTTTGCCTTTGTCTGGAGAAGGAGGGACTGACTGACAGGCTGAGAAGGAGGGAAGGAAGGAAAGCGCGAATCACCTCTATGTCAGGTGAAGGAGGTACTGACGGGTAGTATGAGGAGAAAGGAAATCAGAGTAATCAGAGCAGGGGCAGGGTAAGAGGGAACAAAGTGATAGGAGAGGGAAAGAAAGAGAGAGAAGATGGGAGATAAAGTTAGGAGGGGGAAAGGCGACCAGGTCGTGGGAAGGGAAGGGGAGGGTTAGCTGTTTGTACCCTGGAAGGTGTGACTGACTGACAGTCTGACTGACTTGACTGAGGGCCGACAATGAGCTCTTGCTCCGAGGTATTACTCACAGATAGGGAGGATGAGGAAGACCGTTTAGTGTTTACATCAGTAATTACTGTTTTTACCTTCAGCTTCATGATCAAAGTCTGTTAAAGCTCTCACACACAGAGAAGGACAAATAGACACACACATACACCAGGTGTTGGCTCGTGCCTTGTGGGCGTGGTAACCATTACGTCTTTACGAGGGTGATGAGCTCACACTGGTGCTGCCACACTTCCAGGAATTAGTGTTATTCTTATTATTATTAGTGCATTACGTCTACCAGAGTTTAGACTTATATGGCGTCTTAAAGGGGCTGATATTAATACCAATATTTTTATTCAACCTTCTGATATGCTGACAGTTTCTTACATGAGCTTCAAATTTGACCTAAAAACACAACACTGACAAAGTCTTTTGAGTGAGTTTTTTTTAGATTAGACATCTGATATAAAATAAGTAATAATAAGTAATGGTCATTTACTATTATCAAAACAATCAATAACTCTGGTAAGGAAGAAACCTCTATCATGTTAGATGTTGCCAGTACTGACCAATGTCAAACCGTTATCAGATGCCAAGTCATAAAATGATAATGATTAAAGCTACACTTATTCATATTTTTTATAATAACAAAGGAGCACATCACTATCAACTCTTCAGTTTTATTTGCCTTGCTTTCAGCAGGAGGCAGCTGTTTTCACTGAAGAATCTCCGATAAACCCACTGTACACTGTCCAGCACCAAACCGCAGACACACAGCAGCTAACTGATGTACACAGGGGAGCATTTAGCAGCTAACAAGAGCATCTGTTTCCCATAGGAGTTTCTGGAGAACAAAACAGCTAAAAAGAGAGGGAATATTGGTGGCTGCACACAACAACTCAAATGTACCGTATGTTAACACGTTCACCATAACACCTTTATAAGGTGATAATGTATCAATGTTGCGTTTATAGTTAATTTTGCTGCACTCAAATGGCCAAAAAATACTTCATTCAGCTTATATATAATAACATATTAATATTGATAAAAGTTAATTAATATTGGATGTATAATAATAATTAAAAAGTAGTTTTTGTGGAGAATACAACAGTTGGTCTATAGTGTGCAGATGAACAGATGAACTGGTTCTATACAGTATTTGATTTCATACATTTGCCATAGTGTATATCAAAATATCATTATTTATTTATCTGTCTCTTGTTTTCATGTTCCTATCACTGGGAGAGCAAAACAAACAGTTTGAGATTATGAAAAGAATGAGAGGGATATGGATAAAGAAGGGAAGAGAGGCAGAGGCACACCACCTGGATGCTGTCTGGAAGTATGAACAGCCCATGTGTCATAAAGACACGGTAATGCGTCAGTTATAAGATAAAAGAGCGAAAGTATTTTTGTCTTCATTTTTGTCCTGTTTGTCCGTAATCAGAGGCTTTTTGAAAAGACCCTCAAATAAGTGAGACACGTGAAAAAAGACACTGGAATGATAAGTCTGTAATTGTTTCAGTTTGTCTGTGTTTATATGAAGTACTGGAAGACTAGACTGCCAAGTGAATCAGAAACAGACTAAATGTTGGGAGTCACACTAATGCTGGTGGTCCTAAAACAGCGTTTACTTTTAATGTTTGTTTCCCAGAAGACATTTTTATCCTGTGAATTACTGACCTGCATCCATTACACATTTTGTTTGGAATTTGGTTAGTGCCTTAACCTACTGCATCTCAGCGTAGAGAATATTATTATAATGCAAAACTCAGACCCACAGTTTGATTTGGCTAACTGCTTTGAATGCTTACATAATAGATTTTGCCAGTTGAGTTTTGTTTACTAATCATGGGGAAGGTATGATCAACAAGTTAGGAAAGAACAACATTTTTCTGCTTCATGAATTTATTTTTATTTATCACAACATGTATCTCTATACCAGATGGTTTCACCCCTTCTGGCCCCTAACAAGTATTCACATGAAACAGTCAAAGAATCACTGTTGGCATGCAGAGCTCAGTGTATAGAAATAAGGGCCTGAGTGTATTAAAGGTGGACGCACTTCTCTATCATATAATTTACCTTTACAAACTAATGAACTTATTTGCTTATTGATAAAATGAATAGACATCTCATGTCACAACAAACAACACAACAACTGCACCGGCAACATCTGTCACAGATGTGAATCTGTGTAGTTTGCCAACTTGAACATCTTTTTTTATTTTTGTAAACCTGTTTCATCTTGTTTGACATTTGCTTCTTATCCCACATTGGATTTTAGGATTTTACTCTTGAGGTAGAACTAAGAATGGCATCGTGGTGATGATTATAATGATGATGATGATGATGATGATGATGATGGAAATGGCATAAATGCTCTTCCTCCTTAGAAGGACATGAGATTCCACCCAATCTGATGTCTGCATATACCTCAGCATGGCCATGAATTGGAAAGGGGGTTTGGCTGGGTGGGACATGGCAGGGAGAGAGACTAAAGATGGGCTTTGGACATCCTCTCTTTCTGCACTGACGCTGGCTGACAGTCACCTTTTTCTGAGCTTAGATTTGTTAGCGAACGCAAACATGTGAAATACACACTCAAGCACACTTTTCTTGAAGGCTGTGTCACCTTGTTTTGGTTAGGGATTAAACAATTGTTAACCAACCGATTATAGCATGAGCAAACAAACATCCCAAAGCCCGTTGAATGGGTTTCAAATGACCAGGATTCAGTAAATGTTCAATTTCAGACTGTGGAGGGAGGACAGAGGGGCAAAGGTAGGAGTAAAAGTAGGAAAGAAAGATACGAAAATAAATAAATATTGCATATATGACACTATGATTCTCGTTCGTTGACGGAAAAAGGTGGAAATGGCTCACATTCTCTGCATTTGTGCTAATTTGGTTTTGTTTCCGTGCTGCTGTTTGTGGTTTGAGGTTCCGTGTGGGTGTGTCAATGTGGCATTTGCAGAGAAGTGCATGAGATGTGGTGGCTTTAATGTCCGTGTCTGTTTGGCAGCTTAGTGTTATGTATTTGTCTGTCTTGCCTTGTCTGAGTTGTTCTTCAAAATCTTGTCTCTTTCTGTTCTTGTCTTCCTGGTCAACACTTGGTCCTCCTTCCTACATTCTTGCTGAGCCCCGTCCACACCCTCCCTCCCCCGGATCAGTGAATATTTGCATGACTCTGTTTTTCATTGTGTCTCTGTATCTTTATGTGTGCTTCTACCTGAACACTACTTGTGTCTTCACCAGACCAGTATGGGTCTGTGTTTCATGCTGCTACAGCAACACTCGTCGCCGGTCTAGGCAGCATGGAAGAAAATATCTCCGTACCTCTCATTCTATTTCCTGACTTTGACTGCTAAATGAAAATGGATGGATCATTTTTTCTGCACAAACTAAGTGTTTGAGAGTGAAATGTACTGAATCTGCCTGTTATTTATCAAATCGATACTTTTCCCATTTAAGAGGTTTATCTGGTTTAACATAAACGTTATGGCTGCCTAGACTGGTATGTTTGATGTCATGATGGCTGCTGACTGTCTGTCTGAGCTGATTTGTACAGTTTGACGTTGCTCATCTGGCACACGTTCTGCACACGTGCGGCGGAAACCTGCTTCCTGCTAGCCATGTTGGTTTGAAGATGGACTCGTCCTGCCCACTGCTTCTCCTCCAACCACATTGCTTCATGTTTATTAATTAGTCACTCATTAATCCTCTCTCTTATTCCTGATGATTTGTAGCGAGCAGATGAGAGTATCACCATCGACACCACCCTACTGGTCCATTTCTTTGGGAAGAAAGGGAAGGCAGAGCTTACATTCGATGACTTCTACAGGTACAAAAATGCTATAAACAATATTAAAGGACCGGTGTGTAGGATTTAGTGACATCTAGTGGCATCTCAACTAGTAACATGCTTGTTTGATAAATCTCCTTCTCCTTCTTTTGCTTCCTTGCTGCTTTTCAGGTTTATGGATAACCTTCAAACAGAGGTTTTGGAAATTGAGTTTCTGACCTACTCTAAAGGGATGACCACCATCAGTGAAGAAGACTTTGCCAAAATCCTGCTGCGCTTCACCAACGTGGAGAACATCAGCGCCTACCTGGAGAATGTCCGTCAGTGTATACCTGACGAGAAGGTACACGCACGCAGTTCTTTACTAAGAGAGGAACGCACGGCAAACCAAACGCTGTGCAATAGACACAAAATACACAAACTCTATCTCATCCTATTTGTGTGTGGATGGTGCTGTTCAATATGATACCATTTTTCTTCAGTTAATGAAAGTAAAAATATTGGGAAAATACAAAAGAGCTGCAGAAAAGCCAAAAGGTGATAGTTAAGTGTGAAGTAGGTAGGACTTTGGATTGTTTATTTATCTTTATGTAACACCGGATACCTTTCCTTTTTCTATCTGTTTAATTTCTTCTTCCTGCTTTATGGGCGCTCCCGCCTTCCAGCCGTCTAGAGCATCCATAATTTCCCACCCCTGTCTCTGCCTGAGGCTGTTGTGGCTTTCCACACTTCAGCGCTCCACTGCACACACACACACACACACACGACTGCACTTCCACCTGTCCACCTACATCTATCTATCTATCTATCTATTAGCATGTCGTTCTTATGCAACCCAACTCTATTTCTGTCCCTTCCTTCTTTCCTTTTCATGCGTGGAAGAAGCAGGAGGTTGGTCTCTGCCTTGTACAGTACACAACCTGCAGTTATAATCTGTCAGTCTGTCCTCCCTTAGTTAGTTTGCCATCTTCTTTGTTTATCCATATCAGGGATGTCTAGGTTGAGATACACGGCTGCCTAGTTCTTTTTGTATATGTGTTTTTTAATCTGCATCTTTTCCTGTGCACCTGCAAAGACTGCATTTCTTTTGTCTCCGTTTATAGATTTTTTATTAATCTAACTGTAGGTTTGATCTTGGTTCACAACAAAAAGCATGTGGTGGTTACAGCTACTTGTTGAATGGCTTAAGCATTATTACTGTATGCTGCTACTTTGGGGTTATGAAACACTGCACTGTTGAAATGCTACATATCATGAACACACAATCCTGTCATTAATGATCTTTTATGTCATTAATGGGACTATTTCAAGGAATATTTGAGTTACTGATTGATAGTATGAGTTGCTTTTTCTAAGTTTTTATTGGTCAAGGTCCGATTGAATGGCAGTATGTGCAGAAACACTCTCTGCTCACCTTGTTCTGGGCTGGTTAGATTTTTATTGCTTCACATGTGTTTTTTTTCTGGTATTTCAGGGAATCACATTTGATGAGTTCAGATCCTTCTTCCAGTTTCTGAACAACCTCGAGGACTTTGCCATTGCCATGCAGATGTACAATTTTGCGTCTCGCTCCATTGGACAAGGTAGGAGGACAGCGGCGGCAGCTGGGGCCACAGGCACTGAGGGTCTTACACACACAGATAGTGTGTTTTTCCTTCTAACTCGGTGTGCAACAAGATCATCAATACTGTTTTCACTCTCTCTCCTACCAGACGAGTTTGCAAGAGCGGTGTATGTGGCCACTGGGCTGAAGCTGACACGTCACCTTGTACACACCATCTTCAAGATCTTTGACGTAGATCATGACGACCAGCTCTCCTATAAGGAGTTCATCGGTATAATGAAGGACCGTCTGCACAGGGGAGCCAGGGTGAGGAACTGAAAGATTATTAGAAAGCTGGTTCAAACCAATGTGATCCAGTTAAAGAACTCTATAACAGCTAGACCGGCCTGCTCTTTAAAAGCTTGTTTTGATTTATTGTAAACAACAAAGGCTGTCCTTCTGCCACTGCAAACAACTCAAGTAAGCCAAAATCCACACAAGATATAATATCAAATGTAAAGTAACATCTGCAAAGACTAGATAGAATAGAATCCATACGTTATATTTAAATATATAAGGCTGATAAAAGATCTCAAATAAAATTTCAGTGAATAGAGATGAAAAAAATCTAAATGTAAATTAAATCTGCTGGTAAAAACTTCCATGAGTTACTTGCAGTTTAATCACCTTGAGCGGGTTCACAGTGTTGTTTCAAAGAGGGATACTGCCATCTAGTGGTGTATTCTGGTACAACACAACAGCACAGAGTCTTATTTACAGACACAAGATGTCAGGTTGATGTCAAGCTTAAAATGTGCCTGATATGCCACAACCCTCACTAACATTGCACAACAGTGAACCTTCTGTACTTGTTGAATCATTCTAGTTATGGTCGTATGGCTGTCCTGCCCTCACAGTCCTGGCATATTAACAGTGTTCTCTCTCTCTTTCTCTCCACCTCTCCTGGCTTTGCTTGCATCCTCATTCTCCTCTCTTTCTGCCACACTCACCTGTCATCCCAACCTCTCCTATGTTACAACACTCATACTTTCTTCTTTCCCATCCATCACCACTATTCTATCTTGTGTCTGTTGTCATGCCTGCCTCCCTGTGTTTCCTTCCGTCTTTTCGTTTTTTTCTCTGCCATGATGTCTATCTACTGACCTCTCAGGGCTATAAATCTGTGGAGCGTGCCACCTCTTTTAAATCCTGTCTGAAGAAGGAGCTAGCAAGCAGATAAGTACCACCAACAACTTATTTTTTATATCTAGAGTTTGAGTCGTTTTCTGAAAACATATTAATCTGGAAATGAGCCACAATAATTCTCCTCACCTTTCCTCTGTGACTTTTAACCATTTGACCTGGAATATGACTTTTATCAAAAGCACCAGTGCTTGGTTAAATGCTCTTTCAATTCCCAGCATTGAATGTAGCCTCTGATCTTCTACATGTAATATAAAGGTAAAACAATAGTGGGGGGCAATAGCAAGGGGCACAATGACTTTAAACTTCTCTAGTGCAATGCATTACAGCATGGGTAAACCTGAGTTAGGTCAGGTGACCGTTACCTGATAATTACTTTTTTCACTTTAATGCCAAGTCTCTCTTCTGACTTCTGGCTCTCAACATGACTGTGCCTCCCTTTTCTCTGTGTTTACCAGATGAAGGGCCGACACTACACCTCCTTCTCCAATTGTGTTCGCTCTGGGGCCAGAAGACAAGTGCACCAGCTCTGGAGGAGGTACAAGGAGAAGCCGTAGAGGACGGGAGAGAAGGAAGAAAGAAGTCTGGTGATGGAATAAATTGAATTTAGCTCTGACTTTTAAAGTCAGTAGTCTGACTTAACAGCATTGTATTTTTTGAGGGCAGATCTCCAATGGACCTTCAAAACAGACAACTACAAGCATGGCCATACACAGATGACTGGCGCTCTGTATGCTGATAATGAGCAACATCATTCCTTTTTGGGTTCCTGTTTTCCCAGTCATTGTGATCTGATGTCAGTCATCCCAAGTACGTTTTACAGAGTATTAAAACAACAGAATTATACTAAAATATGACTGTAGTGTCAAAGCATGACTCCTCCCTAACAGTCAGTACTAACTAACTAATCATTATTTCTGTTTTGGATAAATCGGCATTTTTTTTAAATTAAGCTATAAATAATGTTATTGTGACCAGTCTGAAAATGCAAAGTACTAATTTTATAACAATATTATATACATATAACTAAGCAAGTGAACATTTTTGAAGTTCTTCCAACCAACCAGTACTTTCACTTAATGAATGACATTATCGATTACTCATTAGAAATATAATATATGCTTGTTTTTTCCTTTTTGCTGCACTACAGTGTAACTGAAAGAGCACAACAAACACTACAAAGGAACACTACAGTTTTAGAATTAAAGGAAGGCTTTGTGAATGTTTTGTCCTCACATCATTTTAAATCATTTCAGTCTTTTTTCACTTAATTTTAGTTTGATCTCATTTCGCCATTATAGTTGTTGCTTTTTATTGCACCGAGAGAGCACGTAAACACTATTACTACAGTTAGAAAAGCTTTATTATCCTAATATTACTATGGCACTAGACAATGGAAGAGATTTCTTTTTTTGTAATTTCAATATTTGACATCACTGAATCCTAAATGTTTTAACCTTTGTGTTAGTCTTAGTTGCATGTATGGCATATATACAGTTTGTTTATAAAGGACATAGATATCCACATAGGTGCCTTCTACCCATTCCTTATCTCATCTGAAAAATGTCACACAGGAAATCACTTTTCCAGCAAATAATTCAGCACCATGTAGCTTTTAATAACAACAGAACTTAAAAGATGTACTGTATGATTCATTGACCATTCTTGTAATGTAATGTCGTAATATATTTTTAATTGAATATTTGCACATCTTGGGGTGAAATAAGGAATATATTTTGAATATATTGAAATGAAGGGAAAAGTCTATATGTGTAAGAAATTACAGGTTTTTTTTTCATAGTTAGTTTCCATAGAAGTTATTTCTCATAATATGAATGATCTCCATCGTGTTATCAATAATGGATGTTTGTCACATCAGTGGACCTGGTGAATGAATTTTCATGCATGAATAAACTATTTTAAGAGGACAGCGTGGTATTCACTGAGCATGCGCAATGAGACTTTCCGCAAAGACTTTTTTCATTGACAGAAAGGGACCACTTAAGTTAAGTTATAGTAAGTTTTTTGGTTTAATGTTGGTCCTAATGAGACACCAAGACGAAGCTGCTGGCTGTGAGGCATTTGAAGCACTAACGTCAACTTACTGGATAGTAAAGTGAAAGGGATATCGGTGCTAGCTAATTATCACCAGTTTTTCCAGCTTAATTTTCACAAGTTTGTTCATTATAATGTGTGTTTGATTAAGTTTATCTGTAACGTTAGTTTATAGAGCTTTAGAAGTGTAAAAACTAACGTAACCCTAATCCCTCTTGCCGTCGGTGGTTACAGGGACACACCTGGAAGAGACCGTCCACTTTTCTACTTAACTCACTGATATGTTGGTATAACGTTAAGTTGTCATTAGTTAGGAAGGCCAATGTAAATTGTAAACATACCACACAGTGGATAATTTAAAAGAATACTCGTAAAAGCTGACCCCTCGTCAAGGAAATGTTATCTAAAGTTAACCTTAATGAAATGCTGCCCTCATGTGTCGTAACGTAACAACTGCTCATTAAACGGCAGCAGTAAAGACGTTCCCGTTATGTTACGTGAAATGAACACAGGGTTTGTACGATATTCACCGTACCAAGACATTATCTGTAGTTAGACCACAAATGCGTGTTTGTTGTCGTTACAATTATTTAAGTTGATGCTCCGGAAACCCTCAAAACAAAACGGGTCTGTCGTTAGTGTTGTAAACGGAACCGTACTGTTGTGCCATGTTCCTGGCCGGAGCATTATTAACGCTGCATCGTTCAGCATGTATCTCGTAAAAACGGTTTGAAACTAAATTTAATAACTCTTAATACTTAACACGTGGTCCCTTTTGGATTATTAGTAATTGTCCGAGCAGCCCGGTCTGTTGTCATGGTTTTGAGTCGTACAAAAACGTAAGAAAATCAGTAAAATGAAATCAGATTCACGGACGTAACGTTATGTGACTCAAACCGCAAAGCATTGTGGGTACTAAGAAGTTGAACTCTAACATTAAATCAACAGCTCTACTGTCGATTTACACTAAATTTGTGTTATTATGACTTTGGTACGGTTAGACTGTGTTGACATGTGATTATTTGGTCGTTTTGGTAATTTTGCCACCGCACCGTCAGTGAGAACAGTAGTCCTGTGAATGACCTGCTGTGTT
>NW_023339729.1:9974156-10024475 GCF_004916995.1 Morone saxatilis | reverse complement strand
GTGTCATTTTTAAAGTAACTGAATTATTACAAGCATTAATTTTTAATAAATAACTCAACCCTTACAAAACCAAAACAATAGTGATCCCAAACATTAATCAGGTTTAAACCTCTAATTGTATTCCTCGTCTGTATAACATTAATAATGTTTATGGTTAAATGTACAAAGCAAGTGTTTTGATGACCTGATGATTCCACGAAAAGGAGAACTCTTGAAACTGTTGGTTTAGTGCCTCACAAACCTTGGCAAACCCAGGGGAGACCAACTTGCTACAATGTTATGGGGATTTGACCTACAGTACCTATTTTAAACCCACGTGTCTGTCAATCTTACAAATTTGATCCTTAAAACCAGAAGTTTTTCTTTATCTAAGTGCTGCCTTTCTTTTCTGTCTGTGCTCTCAGAAGGTCTTGCAGTGATTGGCTGTGCTATGGCGTCTCATTTACATAAACACATATGAAACTGGGCGAGACAGAATCCTGGAGGAGGGTTTAGACAGCAGAGAGGAACCAATGAGTGAGAACGGTTAGTTCTGTGTGAGAAGACCTGCTGTGGTTGACCCTCAATCAAACCCCTTAAAGACTATACTTTCAGGATCATTTCTTATAGTTTCTGACTTGAGAAATGTGATTTCTTAAAGTGTTTCGGTCCTCGCTAACCCACGATTGATGAGTCGTGATATTTCTTTCTGAGCGGTGAAAGCCTGAACAGAGAATCAAGATTCATTTCATTATTGTTTTTCTGTCATTGAATGACGTCATGTAGCTCACACTTGAGACAGCTGGAGGCTACATCCATGGAAGGCTTGAAACTTGGGTTGGTATTATTTGGGAGTCCAAGGAGTAGGTGTTGGTTTGATATGTTGATATATTAATGTTTTAGATCTCATAGGGACCTCTCATGAGTAGAAACAATCTTATTCATAGGATAACATTATATAAATCCCAAAGCAAGATCTTTTCTAGTTTTTATGCACCTGTCTATGTTGATATAAAAGTTTGTTTTTTACAATCACAAGGGCCATGATAATTTTCTAGGACACTAATTCGCCAGGGTCCGTAATCTCAGGTCATGAAGTACATATTGTAAGAAACATGTGTTACAAGGAACAAACAAGGACAAGCTGGGCTGTTATTATATAAAGAGCTGGTTTCATGCGGTCAAGAGCTCATGCCTGTGAGTTTAGAGTTATCTGACTGTTAATTTGTGGCATAGCATTCAAATGGAATAACGGTCTGACAATTTAAATGGCCAGTTGCTTCATAAGCTGACGCTGTAGCCCATCGGACTGCTGCACTTCATAACGAAGACAAGTATGCTGGGAACTCACTGTTCACAGGGCATATTATCCAAACAAAAACCAAATGATGCACTACATGGTTGTCAGATGGGCTCCTGATCGCTACAGCAGGAGTGTACGTAACCATTTCTAGCAACATTAGTCAAAAGAATGAAATAAATGGTGTACCAACCAAATCTGTATCCAACAAAGGTGTACTATCTTCTTACCTATCAGCAAAATGGTTAATAGTAACAGGCCCCAACATCGCGTCACATGCCATGTGCAATACTATTACCTCTTGGTATGCACAATAACAGTTCGGTGTATATGTGGTCTCACCCAGGTATAGTGACACTCACACGCACCTGGCATCCACAAGATATTAATATTTGTAAAAGAAATAACGTATATAGTATACAAGGCAGTATATAGTAATATCTCACCTCTCTCTCCCTCCGCTACCGTGGTATACCAGAGTCTTGCTGCCTTATTCTCGCCGGTAGACTCTTCTATATGTAGGTAAGCATATTCTAGCAGTTGGACATAAGGGAGTCTCATGCGGACCGACTGAGCCTGTCATCTCTGTTTCTATCGTAGATACATAGACAAGGTCATCCTTCATTACTAATGCTCTTGTGCATGAATTAGCTATGCACATAACAATACCTAGATAGTATAGCCCTATTTACGTTTACTGAACAAACTTTTCTATCAGAACGTAGCGCATTTGTATTCAGCTAGTATTGGATGTGCTGTACTCGCTCAGTATAGCTCGGTTTCTGGGGCTTGGATTAGACCCACAACGGTCCAGCCTCACTACCCAGCGAGCATCAAGAAGCCTTGACCACTCATGACCCTGTTCTTGGTTCACCACTTTCCTTCCCTGGACACTTTTGACTAGGTACTGACCTTTCTGCAGACCGAACATCCCAACAAGAGCTGCAGGTTGGAGGGATGCTCTGACACAGTCGTCTAGCCATCATCAGTTTGGCCCTTGTCAAGTCGCTCAGATCCTTCACGCTGCCATTTTCCTGCTCTTCTAACACATCAACTTGAGGACAAAATGTTCACTTGCTGCCTATCTATCCCACCCACTGACAGGAGCCATGGATAAACCATGTTGTGAATTCGCTCGGTGGTTGTGTGTAGTCATGCTGGGTGTGTGTTAAAATGAACACATCAGTAAAGGTGAGCGTTATGTGTTGATGAAAGAAGGACCACATTAAAAGCCATCAACTACGTTATTAATCATGTACAAATGTCCTATTTACAGAGCAATACAGGCAGATGGTCATACTAACAAAAGGGATTAGACAGCATTGTAATGAAATGATGAGTTGTTAATAATGGTCGTGAAAAACATGAGTTACAGTAGTTATAAGTGAAAAAATGCCTATGATGATGAGTTTATCACTTCCTGTGTTGATGAATAAATATGCTTGTTGTTGCATTCATCTACAAAATCATTTACTAAAATATCTATCTATCTGGAAGCTGGGGCCACAAAGTTAAGGCAAGAGACGTTAATAAGGTCTACAGGCTAGACGAACACAGTGGTGGAGGTGGTGGGGTGATTTGATTTGATTTGATTTGATATTATTGGATTGGAGTATGGGCATCAGTGTATGGGAGGCTGTGGAGGTTTTACAGAACTCGCTAACACCTGTGTATCCCAAATTATTATCTGTATTTATATGAATTCAGCTTTTGCTGGAAAAACAGGAATGTATTATGAGAATTTTCTTAATAACAAACAACAATGTATATGGATAAAAAAAATAAAAATAAAAAATATATATAAATTAATTAAATGACCAATGGTCTACTACAATAATATGATTTTAATAAAATATTCAATAAGTAGAGTCAGTTGTTTTTTGGAAGTTCAGAAAGGTCAGATTTACATGGAAAAGTAATCATCAAAACATATTTTTAAAAGACTGTTCCTTTTTGTTTTTTAATGGATCACATACAGTGTATTTAAATAAATCATTTTTTTGTTTAAGTTAGCTTTAAGGATTTTTTTAGCACGAAAACTACAAAAACAGGAAGTTGCGCTTGACGTTACGTGCGTGACGCAATACGTAAATAAGTTGATCAAGCTGCTGCTGCTTACTCGAAAGGTTGTTTTCTTCCTTTAGCTATACATATCTCTCGCGTTAGTAATACTAATGACAATGCTAAACTTACACCGAAACTCTCGGATATAAAACGGAATTGACATTCAGTCGGACACACGAGGATATGCCATCTGACTCTGTAACGTAACTACAAAGTACAAACCGAGTCTTTAGTTAGTCAGCTAACAGTTAGCAACACACATCTCCACACGGTGTGCTGGTCCTTCTCACTTTCTCTTCCATCTCGTCTTCGTCTGCCGTCGCCCTTTAGATCCTGTCGCCAAGTTCAGTCCGTGGTTTCGCCAGGAGAGGATGAACTGGCTTTTCCCCCTGTCCAAAGGCTCCGGACCTGTCCCCCCTCTGAACAGCCTACAGCAACAAAGACAGCGGCAGATCGAGTCCCTGAAAGCCGCTCATCCCAGGTACCGTGACCGGCCACCGGGACCCTGCTGCTGGCGATTAGCGCCTTAACACCGACGTTATGTTATTATGTTATTACTGTATTATGTGGTCAGTGTTTCCTGACACACTGACTGGCGTTAATTGACGCGTTGTTGTAGTTTACACCGTGCTGTCAATGCTTTACACTGGTGTTTACTTAGCTTAGCATAGCCACCTGGCTCACAGTTAAAGTCACAGGAAGTACGTTAAGATAAGAAATAGCCTATAGCCTCATTTTTCGCACACTTTTGTCCCCGCCATTCTGTAAATGTGTCCAAATGTCCCAAGACTTTAGGGTAAACCTCAAGCACAGCTCTGACGGTGTTGTCGATGAGCGGCTAATGTCTGCTAACCTTTCCTTCTAGCTAAGTTAGCTAACTAGCTAGACGTGATTTTCCAGGTCGCTGTGTTTGTTAGCTGTGTAGCTGATCAGTTCAGCTAGTGACAGTTCCAGTGTCTATTTTTAGGACTGATGACACAAGTTGTAGCTGGCCTGACCATGCCCTGTGATCATTCCAGTGTTTACCGATTTGTCACGCATGTAGTTGTAGGAAGCGCTAGCTAATTCGATGTAGAGATTAAAGTATTAGCCTTTGTTTACTTTACTGGAGGTGCACAGGTGCAGTGTGCTGTATGTATGCTGCTCATGGCGTGGAAAGTGAAAGGGAAATTCATACTGTTTAAAGGCCAGGGTTTGTTGATATGCAGCGTTCAACAGGCCTTATGAGACTTGCTGTATGTGTAGATGACTTGTTGTTAGGCCTACTGTGTAAGGCTTAAACATCCAATATTCATTTTGGGACCAATATCAACATAACTAGTTATTGAATGTGCTTTCAACTGCCATAAACTCTTCGAAGTGCAGTGAAACAGTATAGCATTACAGTTAATGCATACACTAATAGTAAGTAAATGTCACTGGTGAAACAGGCATGACTACTACTACTGTCTGTGCCCAGTGTTTATCTCAATATGTATTAGATATTAGATATTGTTAAATATATATATTGTTAAGTAAAAAGTTGTATTTGTAGTCACATTTAATACTAAGTACCACCTATAAAAAACCTATAAGTAGTGTAAC
This sequence comes from Morone saxatilis, assembly GCF_004916995.1. NCBI lineage: Eukaryota > Metazoa > Chordata > Actinopteri > Moronidae > Morone > Morone saxatilis. The sequence continues at coordinate 10,019,548 of NW_023339729.1, read as the reverse complement.
ACATTTTTAAATGCTATTTTTTGTTGTGCCATAACATTAACACATGTTTATTTCAGTTAAGGCTTTTACAAATTGTAATAAATCTGTGAGGAAATTGACGTATCAGAAAAAAATATATAAGAACAGCAACTTGCCAATCTACCATCAACACATTGCCTTTAGTCATGCCTGGAAAGTGTTCTGCTTCACTATATATCCTTAAAAAATGTACCCATCAGAAATTCCAATACATTGATATATTGTTTTGTTAAGAAGTAGAGTTATTGGGTGAGGATAGACATTAAAGGACTCTCTTTGTGAATGTATCACTCTCTCCGTTCTCGCAGAGTTTTAATAAGCATTGATAGAAGATAAATACTATGCTTTCTGAATGTGCTGATTGTGACTACAGATGCCAGATTAATGACATTCCTGTGTTACTGTTTCAGCCTTGCAGAGATCCAGAAGGATGTGGAATACAGAATACCATTCACAGTCAACAACTCCACCATTAATGTTAACATGTGAGTACATCTTTATGCATCCAGTCACAGTGTCAGAGTATCAAAAGCAGGCAGTGGGCTGAATTCACAGTCACTGGCGTGGCTGGAAATCTGACTTCAGTTAGAAAACAAGTCAAACACATGATACACTTGTAATTAAATTTGTTTTTGTTTTTCATAGCCAAAAAAATGGAATCGTAATTACACTGCTATTGTAGGTCATTAAAAGTTTTATTCCCTTGTATTATATTTTTGGTTTCAAACACACATATGGACATGCATTAATCACATTACAAGGATTTAAATATGTTTGATTAACAACTTAGAAATTGCAGTGGTAGTGTGGAGTCTTAGAAGAGGAGTCGACCCCAGCATTCGACCGATTTAAAATAATTCCAGAGGACTACTGACATTACACCAGAAACTACATATTTATTTGTCATCTTTTCACAAGGCAGCGAAGAAAACAAGAAAAGCTAGAAAAGGCACCTTGCAACTAAATCAACATAGCTCACTGGCTTTACACAGCATAAATTAGTCAAATGTTGTATGCTCATGAGAGCTGTTAGTAAAAACCTTTACCACATTTTACCCTCCAGTGGTAACTCAGTTTTATCACTTGCTATGCTTCAGAGAAGATGGGGCTACTAGAGACAAATAAATACTACACCACCAAAATAACTTTGTACAGTATTAATATTTATCACATCTTTTATATCTTATTACATATCCTGTTGCTGAAATTCCTGATAAATGAACTTATCATACTTTTTCTATTCTCTTTCCTCTAGTCTGCTGCCTCCTCAGTTCCCGCAGGAGAAGCCGGTGGTTAGTGTCTACCCCCCTGTTGGTCATCATTTAGTCGACAGCAATAATGGCACCATGATCACTAGCCCCCTCATCACTAATGTAAGTAGTTGTCTATGTTTTCTTCAAAGAATGTTGAAGGGGATTTTTCCAGATCTGCGATATGAAACATTAAAGAATACCACCATCAGCGTGGTGTGTGCTAATGTGCATATACTAAAACAGGGGTCTGTTTTTTCCTCTTGTGTTGTCACATAGTCGATAGTAGCACTATGATTGTAACGCACTTAAAACAATGGTAGAAGTGGGCTGAAATTATTTTGACCTCTGACCCTCATAGTCTTTCTTGCTGTGCTTTTACCCTGTTGGTATCAGTAACCTTATTTCATGGTGCCCTCATTTGTTAATAGAGACCCAGAAAATAAAACCCAGCACAGGCACATTATTGCTGTTGCAGCTGTATGGTTGGATGAAAGGAACGGTCATTACCCATAGCTGTAATCAAGATAATCAAATCTCACATCTGACTAAAAGTGAAACTGAATTGAGTAAGTCAAAGTAAGGAGAGGGGGTTTCCACAGCCCAACAGTAGGTTTTGCAGGAGTAAAGCATATGTGTGCTCTCTCAGTACAGAGCCCTGTCCTCTCACTGCATCCTCAGTCCAAATGCTCTGTTTGACCTGGAAAAATAAGTTCAGGATATGATGTTAACATGAAACACTGAGTTCATTTTATCATCTCTTGTATTTATCATTCCATCATTATACAGTTTATACTGTATACAGTATTGTCATCTCTGTCTGTCAGGCATTTTGTTTGACCCCTCGAAATCCCAGCCACTGTCTCTAATTTCTTTACCAAAACCTGAATAAAGTCGATTTACATGCACAAAACATAAACAGCATACTCATAAAACCGGATGATAACAGTCATACTACTGTGCATGTAAACATATTCATAAGATGTGTCGCACAAGTTCAAAGCAGAGATAAAAAGGAAAATCTGATTACTGTCCAGATGGATGTAAACATGGGGTTTTCCAGTAATCAAGTAAATGCCTTGTCCTGATTCCTCCCAATAAGCTGGTTTCTCGTGTTCATGCAAACGTGTAGGTCAACTGTAGCAACATGAACAACTTCTTTCCTATTTAGTTTAACTTCTTTTGTTAGTTCATGCTGCTGTTTTATATACTTAAAGGCTCATGTTACATCGTGTATGTTGTAGTTTGGGATGCACTCAGATCTGGGAAAGGTCATTCAGAGTCTCCTGGACGAGTTCTGGAAGAGTCCTCCTGCCTTGATGTCCAGTGGCGCTGCTGGCTTCCCATAGTGAGTGTTCTCTTACATTGTGAACATTTGTCTCTCAGCACCAGCGTGTATAAAATGATTTTCTCTTAAATATACATTTGATATGTTTGTTATCCTTTAGTGAAATAATATTATTCCCTCCCATGTTTAACACAGCGGTATGTACAAGCCGTCAGGAATCGCTCCTTACCCCTCTCAGGCTTTCCACTATGGTGCTCGCCACATGGGCCCCAGTCACACGGCGCCTGCTGGTCCAGGCCCAGCTCCGTCTCCAGCTCCCATGCCGCACCCAGGGGTCGATAGTGCCCATGGGCCCCCTCGAGCTCCAGCCCCATATGGACTGATTTCTGACCTGCCACTGCCTGTTCCTACTGGAGACTCACAGGTACACTGATAATGGATACTGCACACAAGTAGGATAGTTACACACAGAGGACCATGATATGAGCTGTAAGTTTTTAAAGAAGTGAAGTAAATATATACCGTAATATCCGGACTATAAGCCGCTACTTTTTTCACGCCCTATATATGTACACATTTTTTTCTTTTCAAATTTAGTTGCTGCGGCTTATATTCAGGTGCGCTCAATAGTCCGGAAATGACGGTACATGAAGTATTAGCTTGTAAACTGCTTGTCACGAATTAACCCAGTGGAGTTTTCACCAGCTGTGGTGCTTTAAAAGAAACTGTCAAATGAACCATTTACAGTTTGCAAACTATCAGGCTCACAAACAGATATAAAATTTCAAAAGCAGTAGAGCAACAATGTCTCAGACACTGACACTCTGATCATTCAGGAAGGAAAGAGGCTGGTTTTCAGTTGAAGATATCGTTGCCTGTAACTGATTGATTGGGTTCAGATAAATCTTGACATAGAGAATAGAAGAATGTGACTTGCTCATAATACTGCTGTCTGTTTCAGGCTGGACTGAATGGACACATGTACAAGATGCCTGAGATTCCCGAGTCTTTTCCTGAACTCTGTGACATGAAGTAAAGTATTCCAAAATATCATCTTAATTTATCTTTTATTATCAATCCAGTGTTTACGCAGGTTATACATGTATGTTTTCGATAAGAACACATTCTTTTGTACCCATAATTAATGCCTTTGTACTCTTGTTCTCTTACCTCCTGCTGTACATCTGCCTACATCCACCACCTTCTGCTGTGCCCCTTCCTAGTCTGACCCAGTTGTCAGAAATGTCTGAAAATGAGGATGTCTTACTGGAGTTCTTTGTGAGTTTGCCACAGCTCAAACAGGTCACCAGTGATAAAGAAGAGCTTGTCACCAATATAGTGGACATGGCTAGTAAGTTCCTCTTCTTCTGCCCCTGGACTGAAGGTCTTGATTGGTCAATCATGAAGGAGAACTTTAAATTTAGTTAATGTTTGTCATTTACAGAGAAAAACCTTCAAATGGAGCCACAGCTGGAAGGAAAAAGACAAGAAATGCTCTATAAGGTCAGATATTGCATCTGATCTTTTGTTCTCTCTCTCTCAAACACATTCATGCAATTGTCTAGCAGCTTATGATGCGTGTTTCTGTCTGTTGACAGTACGAACAGCTGACTCAGATGAAGTCGGCCTTTGAGACGAGGATGCAGAGACAGCATGAACTCAGTGAGGTAAGAGGCTCCTCGCACTGATTTGATTGATAATAGGTTTTGAGTGCAGATGCATTTTCTGGGTTACGTCCTGGTTTTGGGTTTTATTTTTACCATTTTAATGACTCAAAACTGAACATTTAGGTTGTTCTTTGAATTGTAAAAGCCCAAACAAATCTAGTTTTAGTCCTTTTAAGAGTACATGAATGAAAAGCTGAAGATAGGCTTCAGTCCAATCCTGAACTAGCGACCATGTGTCTCCTACTATGCGTAAGTTTTGAGACTCCCTTTCTGTTGTTAGATGGGATTATGCCCTTCATGCCAGTTAACCATACTACCGTTGAAGAAGAAAAAAAAAAAGAAACTAAAGGAGAAAATATTGAAGAAACCAACCCAAACATGCTTGAACATGTCTTTCAACACTGCTAAGCATTTCTGTCCCTGTTTTTTTACTTTTTGTTGTTTTGTCCCCCACCAGAGTTGCAGCCTTAGTACTCTACAGGCTCGGTTAAAAGTTGCAGCCCACCAGGCTGAAGAGGAGTCTGAGGAGACGGCTGAAAACTTTCTGGAGGGACGCACAGACATCGACGAATTCCTGAGCAGCTTCATGGAGAAGAGAACGGTGAGAAACCAGAAGTGTCTTTTTTTTAGTCTGAATGTAATCAGAAGTGCAGTATGTGATATTTTAACTGTTTGTGTGTTATTCTACAGCTTTGCCACAGCAGAAGGGCCAAAGAGGAAAAGTTGCAACAGTCCATCAACACACATGGACCGTTTCCTACCAGCCACTAGAACACAAGGTACACCACACACATCACCAGATTACAGTCACTAAACATAATAAACTGTAACACCCAGACAGTCATTTGTCTCTTTGCGGAGGGAAGCTGGTGGTTCTCAGCTGACTGTTTCACAACAGGCATCCCTTGTGGTTTTTGTTAACAAACCAAACCTCCTTTCATTTTTATCAGAGAAAAACAGTTTGTCACGGTCATCTGTTTCTGTTCTGCTTATTACGTCTTCCTTTTGGTCCTCAGGTTTGCTGTTTTCTCAGCCAACTGCTGCCAATTAAAAAGAATAAAGACATTTGAGGGGATGAAAAGCACACTGAGTCAACAATGGGCACTTTGGAGAAATAGGAAGACGCTGACAGCAATGGTAATGGTGGGTTTAAAAAAAAAAAAGCCCACTGGCCCAGATCTGCGCTAAATAAAACAGTTGAAGTTGGATGGAAAAGCTGTCGAGTCACCACAAGAGGCCAAAACTGGGAGAATGAGTGACACATGCCTAGCTTGCACATGCTGTTTGTTCTGTTCTGTTTTGACTTGACAGTGATGACAAAGAGTTTTGTTTGACATCGCTCAATAACAGCAGCACCTGCATCCGATCAGTGTGGTTGGTGATGTGAACACATTTGGAAGAAAGTACAAATTGTTTAGGACAGTATTCCCAATCTTACTTTACCATGCAGTAAGCAAGTAAATGTCACTATGAAATAATTGTTAAAATGCTAATCTTGGTGTCTGTACTTCACGTTTTTGAGATCATTATCAAGTCCTTGCTTTGTAATCGTATAAGATCCCAGTCTTACTGGAGAGACAGACAGAGCTACTTTCACACTGCAGATCTCCTGTTTACATTGGAAGGTTGTTCTAGAAATTTACATGACACTCAGCACTGGCATTGTCACTTTAACAAGTCAAGAGAAGCTCTCCAACAAAAACGAAGCTGAGGACGGGGCAGTGTTAAAATCTGACTTTGGACAGTGGTTGGTCCTTTATTAAGTTATGGGTTACCTCTTTGTATGTCTTGAACACAACCTCAATATCAGTGTGTTTGCACAAACATTAATAATTCGATTATACTTGACAACACAATCATCTGATTCTCATTACATTGTTAACACCATAAGCGAGTACTGTACTGCATAATCAGAGTCGACGTAATCCAAATAACAAACCTGGTTACTGGTCAGTTCTTTTGAATATCTGTATTAGGTTTGTGGACGTCTAGTAACAAGTTTCCTGGAGATTGACACAAAGTATTCAGACAATGACCAGTTTAACAAACCAGTGATGTAAACTGAGGTAACATCAGAGTACTGTAAACCACATAAACAGTAACAAATTATTACCTTTACCCTGTGCTTTTTACACGAATCGAGTTATTTGTGTACATGTAAACATACTGATCACAGTGAGCAACATTATGATAACCTAATAACATTTTCTGGCCCCATTTGAATATTAAACTTTTGATGAAGAGCCTCAGAAGGTTTGGGACAATGTTGGGGAATATTAGGTTAAATGCTGCAGTAAAACTCGATGACATTGGATACTGTATTTAAATAATGTTAATAATAGGCTATATTGTAATCAAAGACTCAGACACACCTTGTATTATATGTTCTTATTTAATTTGTTAGAGTAATAAAGCATTTAGAATAATCTTGTTTGCTTTACTTGCTGTAACTCTGGATGCATTCTTCATTATAACACACTTCACAGCCCGTTCTCATTCCCAGGTCGTCAAATACCGACACGAGCAGTGTTCAGTTGCTGCTAGATTCTACTAAATCCTGCACACTGAACCAACAAATAGAGGATGTATTGTTGCCTCGAGTTACACCGTTTCTCAGCATCAATAGTCACTTTTAAAAAAGTGAATTTACATAGATTACAATGTTAAAGTAATATTCAGTTGAGTTAATAAACAGTTTAGTATTACACTGCAATGAACAGGTGGCTCCATGAATAGTTAAAAGTTTAAACATATAGTAAAGTGAATATAATTTACTATGCCTCTAATAGGAGTGCCCAAGTATCTGCTGTAAATCCATTCAGTCTATTCAACACAAACTTCTGTGAGGTGTAATAGAGGCAGGAGGTGTAGAAGCACACATGCACACAGGGCTGATGGGAAAATACTCATACAGGCTCTTTTCACACGGCATATTCTTGCCCCGCTAAGTGCAGGTTGGAAAGCCCTCTACTCAGCAGGTTGTATTGTGGTTAAAACAAAAAAAAAAGCCAACATAACACCACAGACGCCACTAAGCTTGAACTCATCAACCCAACTAACAACTGGATGCTAAACAGCATTACTGCAAGATAGTGAGTTAACAAAACATTATCTCTATATAAAAGTGTTAACGCTTTATCAAGAGCCCCACAATTCATATCACCACTCCTCATTTACATCCACCCATCTCTCTTTTGTGTGTTCCAGCCTTGGTTGGAGCATTGTGACTAAAGCAGCAGATCCTCAGGTTTAATGATGTGAGCTTTACATTGCTATGACAGTAAGCATTAGTGAAGTGACACTCAGTCCCAGTGTGTTGTTCAGTGTTTGGAGAGGAGTTGTTTTCATAGTGCGGCATGGCGCACACGGGATCTCCCCTCCGGAGCAGCAGGTGGCGGTAATTCACCACAAGAGCTACAGCTACCGGAAACAGACAGGGAGGAAGAGGACGCATAAGGAGGAAGAGGAGGAAAACAACACCGGAGGCGCGCACTGGCGGAGAGGAGCTGGTAAGTTTTTACACAACTTATTTAAAACGGGAGAAGCTCGTTTCCATCAATTATTCAACTTTGACTAAACCGCAAAGAGGTCGACCGTTAACCGTTGGCGCAGGTTACCAGGCAACGGTTGGCTGCGTCAACGTGAGCTAAGTTATCGATATACAAAGTGAACACATTTAACCTAAGTTAAGTTGTCCACTGATGTAAGTTAGTTTAAAAAAAAAAAAATCATTTGTGTTGTGTTTGGTGGTTAACTTTAGGGCCCGTGTCTGCAGCTGTGTGCAGTGAGTAACGATGTGATTGCTGGGGTTTAACAGTGCTTTTACTTTATATATTGTAGGTTGGAGACTGTAGAAGCGCCTGTGGCTCTGTGTCTGTGTGTGTGTGTGTGTGTGTGTGGATCAGTCCAGAAACATGTCACGACAGATGGGAGACAGCCATCGAAGGTTTCTGCAGACCATGATGGCAAATGGCATCGTTGATGAACAAGGGGCAAAGTCACTGTACCAGTACTGTTGTGAAACCCACCACAGTGAGTCATTTTATGTTCGTTACTGATGTTATTATTAATCCAGATGACTCAAGAGTTTATCAGGAGACAGGGTTCATATAGCAAGAGGAGAATTATGGCTCTAAACAAAGGTATTTTGATTATTTTCACCTTTTGAAGTTCAGATGAATGTTTCCATTGCTTTTCACATTAACACAACTTCAATATTGGGAATAATTAAGCTTTTAGGCCAATAATTTGCTTTACAATGCATTCCAAAAATGTTAAATTAGACAGAAAGAGAAATCTCCATAATAAAGGATTTTCAAACATGGATTGAAAAGCAGAAATCACAGGCATTGGATTCAGATCATTTCCAATAACTATACTTTCTTTGTCTTTTCTTGCAGCACAGCACGCCCCTGACAAACTGGATGATTTCATTGACACCATCAACTCAAAGCTGCAGCCCATGTTCATGCAGATAAGAAAAGGGATGTCTGAAGACACTGGTCACCAGTACTATGCCTTGGTTAGTCACTTATGACTCTGAATACAAGCTTCTTTTGAGACAGAGTTGTGCTTCATGTCCCTATAACTGTGTACTGTCAGCACAAAGGTCCTGGTCCTGTGGCACTTGCTACCTTTCACGCTCCAACCAAACATCTTGTGACTCTGAGATAGTCACTAATGAGGTTTTCCCTCATTAGCTTAGCTTGTATTCAGAGTCATAAGTCCAACATTTACAAAGACTCAACTAAATCAAAGAAAACGAATAATGGTCTTTTTATCATACAGTATTTGACCAGTTAAATTTCTTTTAAATCTAAAAATACGTATCAAAGTCTGTGGTTGTTAAGCTCATAATTTTTACACAAATAGCTGCTGTATTTTGGCTGTTGGCTCTGTTTGAGAACCACATTATGTTGTGATGAGTGAGTGTGATAAAATAGTTGCAAATTGATAAACAGATTGATAAACCTGTAATGTCTGAAGAAAATTCAGCCACTTGAAGACATTGTTAACTGCTGTTTCACTTTAATCCTGTCCAGGTAAACATGGCTGAGACTGACGTCACCAGGATGTCATCAGATTATTCCGACAACGAGCTGGAGCTGTTCGTGAAAACAGTGAGTTAATTTCACTGCAGGAAGTCCTGCAAAGCAACATTTATAACAGCATAGCTATTGCACATTTTCTGTTTTCTACAAAACTTGACGAAAGCCATGTACATTGTAATGCAATCCAGGACAAGAGTTTAATAATACAATAATACCTCTGTGTTTATATCAGACGACACATCGCACATGTCACCATTCTTTCACCACTCAATAAATAACTTAACTGTAAGAAGTAAAAGTAGCGAGCAGAAAGAGCTGCTGCTAGGACAACCTTCGGTCAGATGCACAAATTTACTACTATTAACATCCATAACATGCACCGGAGAGACAAGAAAGCAATTTTCTATTATATTTTATTTGAAAATAGCTATTTCTGGTAATGGGACATGTGTCAGCAGTAATCAGAGTGTACTTCTTGAAAACCTGCTTTTCCCCACTAGAAAGTGTGTCATGACTAACTGGAGCTGTTCTGATTCAGATGGACCTGATTGTGGGCTCTGAGAACGGTAAGGCCTCCTCCACTGACATTCTGAACAGCGCCGACAGCCTGACCTCCAAAAAGTTGAAGAAAAGTGAGACGGAGCACCTCTTGAACAGACTAGTGCATGACAAATGGCTGAATGAGGTAAAATACTTTCAAAACTGATGATTATCAACTTGTTAACTATGAATTGTCTAAATAAACCTTGCACAGTGCGTTGTGCACATTCACCTTTTAAGAGGTGCAGTGTAATAAAACCAATCACATTTAACAACAACAGTTCAATTGTGTATTTAATAGTGGATGAAAATAGAACTGAAGCGTGCAAATGTTTTGTGATTCATTGAGGGAAAAGTAAAAGTGTATGTAGCTTTCACAGATTTGTTTCTAAACACAGACTTTGCTGGTCAAATCATGGAGAAGTAAAACACGTCAACACGATCAATCATTCTGCATTAATCTAGAATACATTTTCAAAGCAATTCGAATCACAGTACCGGTTCTTGCCTCCACTTTGTTGCTTTATTTAGTGTGTAACTGATTTCTGTATATTGATTCAGAAACGGGGTGAATACACTTTGTCCATCAGATGTATCATTGAGATGGAGCCGTTCATCCGCACAATGTATCAGGACCAGGTCAAAGTGTGCCACATCTGTCACAACATAGCGTTCCAGGTAAATGTTAATATTTCTCTGTTGTGCATTTTCATTGTCTCCCTGTGATTAATAATTGAATGAAATCAGTTACAACCAGTTCTGTTATTTAGAAACTTTTGGGTACTAATTTCCTTAAATCACTATGTTAAATTAGAAATGTTGTGCCTCACTGATGCTGTTTTTTATTTGAAGGTACTACTATAGTACCAACTATAGTTACATGATTATATTCGTAATTCTTAATTATCCTTAGTTCTGTAATTGAAAGGCATACTATAAAAGTCTGAAATCAGATGTTTTGATTAAATAAATGATTTTTTAAATTGTATTGATTTAATGTGTTTCTGTGTCAGCTTCAGTTTTTGCTTCTGTGTCATGTTGAGTTGTTGCAGCCACATTTACTTTGAATTGACATTGGTTACCTTGGTAGATGGTGGATTTATTTCTATGTTCTCAATGATATTTCTCACTGTATTAATCTGATCTGATTTTTCAGTGTCAAATCTGCGAGAATCCCACATGTGGCATAAAAATACACAACCCATGTGTGGCCAGGTACTTTAAAGGAAGAGCAGAGCCGCGGTGTCCAGCATGTGATGACTTTTGGCCACATGAAATCCCTGGTATTTATTGTTTATTTACAGTAATTACAAATATGCATATTTACCCCTCATCCTAACAACATCTTTAACATACTGTAACTACTGACTGGGACCCCTGAGGACCCCAAGAATAAGCTACTGTAAGAAACAACTATTATTGTGAAATGTTAACTTATTTATCCTCAAAAACAGTTATTATTTTGGGAAAGTTGCAGTTCATTTGAAAAATGTTTAAAAGAAGCTAAACAACACATGAAGAAATCTGTGTCTGCTGCATCTGTTTCTTTTAAAATGACAGAGTGCCTCTACCCTGATACTTGTTTGACATTTATGGCACAAATGAACTTGAACATGAACTAAATAAATTGATACATCTATAAAAAAAAATGCATAGCTGGAATCGGGTGCTTTTGACTAGTGTCCTCCAGGACCCCATTACACTGGTATTTTTTAAAAAGGACAAAACAGAAAAAGATGATGTGAAGTCATGAGGAGCACATTGATATAAGAAAGGAAAATTGAAATGATAGAATAAAGCATCTGTGAGATATAACAGGAGGTATGCCTCTGGGGTGTGAGGGTAGCTCAGTCAGTAGAAAAAGGAAACATCTGACCGCTCTGGCTCAAATAAAGGTTAATGTTCTGGTTTTATACACCTGCTAAACAACTCTTTGTTGCCAGGATGTTTTGCTTTTCAAAAATCACATGTCGTCCTTTTTTTATATTCAGAGACTAATTCTGAATTTTGTGGTACAATAAACTGATTTACTGATTGAATCGTCTTAGCTGTTTATACAAGAAAAATGCATCAAAATAAACTGCTGTCTACCATTATAAATATGTTGCCTTTTGTATTCTATTTTTTCTTTGATCTTTAAAAACAGTATATCATCTTTGGATGTATTATTGAATATAATGAAAATGAATGGTAAGTGACTTGAACAAGAAAACACTGTTTGCTTGTATGTTTCATATCTTTTTTGTGTCCATTACAGAAGTCAGACGACCCCACTCTCAGTCCAGAAGATGAGGACTTCAGCATCAGATGTGTTTGTTTGTTTGAATTGTTCAGTATTTTTAACATAGCTTTGTGTTAATATAAATGTCTTTATAGTTATTTTTACAACAATAAATATGAATAAGTTTCTCTGAAATGTCTGTTTTCCAGATTGTTCCTTTCTAAATGCAGCATTGCTGCTGAATGCTCATGTTACCTTGATAATCCTGTTTTTAAATGGAATAGCGGACAACAATGACGATGACATACCAACTTAAGATAATGCTTTACATTTATATGTGAGGTAATGCAGTGCTCACTATCAGAGCTATTATCATTATTCTAGAGAAAGATAACAGTTTCAGTCTTTGCTGCTAAATTCCAAACTGTGTCTTGTATTCTCCTCTAATGACAATATTTGTCACAAAGTCCTCAACAACACAAGGAACAGGTCACCTGTCGAGAGCTTACCAGATCATTAAAAGTATACAGTTGCAGTATACTGACTGAAAGATTGTATGTATGCAAAAGTAAATCTTGTTTAGTAAAGTTATTATTACACCAGGGCTGCAACTAACTACTACTACTACTAACTAACTATTTTTATTTTCTTTGAATAGTCTAGTAACAAAATATGCTATCTGTTGTTATATGTCACTGTAATGCAAAACAAAGAACGGCAGACAATTCTCACATTTAAGAGGCTATTGCTTTATAAATGAGAATTATTAAACTAATCATACATACAGTCTGATTTTTGCTACACTATCACTATCTTGCCAGGTGAAAAAGGTGACTTTAAAGTATATTTGCCTGCGAGGAGTCCTGCTTTAGTATCTTCAGGGTCACAATGAACTTGATAGCTTTTCTGAACCACGGATAAAAAAAAGCATATATGAGTGGGTTCAAACAAGAATTAAAGTACAACAGCCAGGACACAATGGCCCACGACGAAGCATCGTTTGACATGTCCTGTCCTGCCAGAGAGGGGTAGTAATACGGACAGAAAGTCATCAAAAACACCATTATGACGATACCGAGAGTCCTGGCTGCTTTCTTCTCAGATTTCTTTGCAGTGACTGTAACCGTACCGGCTGCAACAACTGTAATATGAGACCGCATGGCACGAGCCTGAGACACCGCCACAATAAACACTCTCATGTACAGAACGAGGATGACCGAGCAGGGGCCGATAAACGTGAACACAAGGTCGACGGTTCCAGAGACGTAGTTAATCACCACCACACACTCCCCATAGCAGGAGTTGTGTCTGTCTGGCTGCCTGAGGTGGTCCTTTAAAATGAGCCCGTTGTAGAGAATCGAGCACGCCCAGCACAGACACACAGACACCTCGACTCTGCTGCGAGTGATTTTGTTGGGGTACTGCAGAGGATGACAAATAGCTACATAGCGGTCGATCGATATGAGCACCATGTTCCCCACAGAGGCCGAGGTGAGGGTGAAGCCGATAATGTAAGACAGACCGCACATGAGGTCGCCCAGCAGCCAGCAGGTTTCTATGAACCGCACCGTCTCCACTGGCATCACCAGCAGCCCCACGAGCAGGTCTGAGGTGGCCAGGGAGAGCAGGAGCAGGTTGGTGGGGGTGTGAAGCTGTCTGAAGTGGGAGATGGAGATGATGACCAGCAGGTTGAGAGCTACCGTGAGCACAGTGATGAAGGAGAGTAGTGTGTGAAGGAGGACGGCCTCAGAGGGAGGACGCATTAAACCCCTGCAGGATGAGTTTGGGAGCTGAGGGTAGCAGAGATCGGCTCCCTCCAGGCCGTCCATCATCCAGCACCAAAGGGAGGGGATGACCTGAACCTGCTGAGCTCCAGTAGCTCTCTGCTCGTACAAGACATAGTGCAGCTCACTTATCTCCTCCTCAACTCCCTAGTCATCCTCTTCATTGTCCGCCTATTCCTTATTTCTCCTCATCTCTGCTCTTCCTCACCGCTATCTTGCTTATTCCACCCTCCCTCCCCCCTTTCAATCCCACTGTTACATGATGCAACATGTTAGTTTCATGCAAGTGATGGGAAACTTTTCTCTGAACTGTAAATCTTTGGTAAAACTTTGTTGAAGTCACGTAAAAACCTCCTTGAAGCCTTGAGGGGATCAGTGTCTGCTATCTGGTCATCAACAGATATGAGCTATAGACAGAGACAGCATTGATTCACTTCATTGTAAGGACATATGACTCTCAGGCACCCATTTGAAACTGGTGTTGTGTGCAAAAGGATGTTATGTGAAAGCACAAAACCATTGTGGTAAAACCATTGCGCTTTGTGATTGTAGTATACCCAGGTTTGGTCTCTGACATTTCTGGCCTTTTGTGCAAAGCATTTTGCATAAAAGTGCTGCATTTTACATTTTCCCTGTTATTCACGCATGCTCACACTCAGATGGTGACTAAGCTGTCATACAAGGTACTGGTCTAAGCGTCAGGAGCAGTTCAATGTTCACTGTTTTGCTCCACGACACTAAACCGTGGACAGGACTGAACTGTCAACCCTGCAATTAATGGATGACCCATTCTACCTCATAAGCCACAGTTAATGGAGCAGCTTGCCTCTACTTGCTCTTTTTTACATTGGATTTGATAAAGGTCTACTAGTAGATTGGTCACAGTCCAAGTTTCTCTTCAAACTCCAATACAACCTACCTTTCCTTCAGGTAGTTGGAAGCCCTGGATACCTCATGGACTGGGTCCTGCATCCTCATTTTGTGTGCACTAAAACAGGTTGGATAAAGGTGGTTTATACCACTGCTATCACCACTTAAATTTTGCTGACCTTACCTCAGCTGCAAGGGTGTCTTAAATGCAGTCAAAAGCAGCCCGAACTTCTCTCCTTTGTGTGTCAAGGATGCTGCATTGGACAGAAGGAGAGATGGGTAGGTTGACCTTTCAGTAGTCTTACATTAGGTGGACTTTCACCTCTCAGGACCAGCATTACAACACTGTACTGAAGGACTGTTATCAGTATTTCCACTGCCCATGTACAAAGATGGAGGAAGTGGTTCTCTAATTTGTTGATTGGTATTGTGTTTTTGCAATTTATGTATCTGTCTGGGGCAGCGGGGGTGGTCCAGTCACAGCTGCAAGTGAATAGTCACAAGGGCGGGTATTGGTTTGCAGAGATGGTGACCTCAGGACCATGATGACTTGTACAAAGATGTCAGTCCAGAAAGACAGTGACCAGACAGAAATAGCACAGTTTACTGCTCCGCTGGTTGTTTGGTTAGGATGTGGCCTTCAGTTTGGTTTATAGTATTTTCCCATCATCCCTCTGTGTTTGCTTCTGCAGCAGTGTGTACAAGCTTTTTCCACAGAAGACATTTCTACATGCTTGTCACGGTGGGAACAGTCCAGGTGTAAATAATAACATTAATGATGGCTGAATGCCATCTAGCAGCCTCAGTTTCAGGGTCCTGGTATTGTGTGTGATGGCTCACTGTCTGCGACACTTGAATTTAACTGAGACACTGTTAATGTTATCAGTGATGCCTGTGCTTTTCACAGTCAAAATGTATGTTCATGAAAAAGGCAGATTGAGTTGATTTAATAGAGCAGAAGAAATATTACAATATGTTAATAATCGCATCAGTGTAAATACATCTGTTTATACTGTATATATGACCTTTTAACCATTAATTTGTGTCACCTATCTTTACTGTAATGGTGATATACAGAAATATGCAGTCTCTCTAAAACAATTGCCATGAAAATAAATTTTAGTTTGTAGTATATGTGCATTTAAGCTGGTGTATATGAATCTAAGTTGTAGTGGTGCAAACCTTAACTTGGCTCTGAGGAGACAGTTTCAGGAATCATCTTGTTCTGAGTTCATCTCGATTAGGCAATTATTAACTTTATACTGACACACTTTCACCTCCCTTTCAGACCGTTTCTGAGTCCCTTATTATTCGTATTTAATCGTTGGATTGCAGAAGGTTGAATTTACTAATGTATCTTTGTTTCCCTTTAATTTGACATTTGAACTATTTTCTGCTCAGCTGTAGCTCCTTACTTTTCACAAACAAGTGCATTTGTGTTTTCTGCCCCAGCTGGACTCATGGCTCACATGTGTAAAGGGGATATGGTTGCATCATGTGTTGATGTTAAAGTGTGCTTATTAACACCTTTGACTAGAATTCAGTTGTGGTTTAACCTGTTATTGACATTATTACAAGGTGTGAACGTGTCCCTCTGGTAAACAGCACAGTTATTAACTGTTTGTTTGTTCTATGTTGAATCTAATGTATCCTCTGAGGTACTGAAGAGTTTGATGAGTTTGTTGGTCCTAAATAATAAACTTAACTCATTATACACAGTGTTTTTAAATATTTATTTAAAAAGTGTCAGATTTTATAACTAATTTTACCACCATTTTGTATATTTTTACCACACTACAATATTCTAATGACTGTAATTACTGCCTGTTTTGCAGGATTGGGTTTTGCATCAAAAATCTCTATTAATGGATAATTGAATACACATTTTATTTGACAAGTAAATATGTCAGCCTTTTGTCTAGTGTTCTTTTACTCAGCTCATTATTTGATTAAAGGTTTCTTCTTTCATTGCTGTCATGAGTGGATTTTTGTTGTTAAGAGCTTAGCGTACCTGTCCCAAAACTGAAAGTACACATATACCTCAAATTTAAGGGATCAAAACTGAGCCATAGATTGCACTTTTTCTGAATTTCTATTGGCATTTTCTTTTGGTTACATTCAACAACTTAGAAAGCAGGCTTTATGACCTTCTTTATTTAGACCATCTTAAGATGCCTACATTTATTGTGAGTTTCCTGCTTTCAAAAAGAAGATTCATCCTGGTTTCTCAAGCACTATTGTAATATTTTCCTGTCCTCGACTCTGTTAAACCTTTTAATGAGATCTGGGTTTAAAATCAGTGAGCCTCATTTGACAATACTTTCTTATTCATCAGAACTGTTTATACTCTTCCAGACTTTCCACATTTTCACGACAACCCAATAAACACTTGCTGAAATGACTGGTCCTAGTTGAACAGTACAATCTGTCTCTATATGAACCGTAGTACATAATAACGTCATTTGAAATGAATAGGTAATTCATTATTACCTCATATGTCCATTTTATCCCTAATGTACATAATGACTGATAAAGAGTCATTACATACATTGGTAGCAATGGCTGCATCGTTTGTTGATAATTTCATATACTTAACAACTTGTCTTATATCTTAGTTTAGATTAAGAGATGTTTTGCTGAGACATAATTTATTAAATGCATTTATTATTGAAAAATAATGTCTTCATCACTTATATCTGAATCTTAAACAAAACATTAACTCATAATTGACATCTTCTAATTTATATGTTAGATTAATTAATTTAAAATCATTTACTACCTGCAGCTGTTCTTGTTGTAGCATTCAACATTTATTTATGTTAATTTTAACATCAATAGAATATTCATCATCATTGAATGTCCAATTGTCTAATAAATGCAAAAAATGCATCAGATCCCTGATGTGCTGCTGCCATCTGTTGATGATGAATAACAACTGATGCACAGTCACACTGTGAATGTGAAACTTTAAGCTCTGTTGCAGCTCATCTGTCTAACAACCGAACTGCAGTGACAGAAAGCCTCTCTGCTGCTGGCCTCAGCCTCTACTGGAGAGGATGTTTATTCAATCAGACACTAGATGGCGCTGTTGGTAAAGCAGTTCACACTAATTTAAACTACTTCAGTAATGACTTATGACACTCTTCCTCAAAAGAGACCCAGTTTATAAACTTGCATGAAAAAGACATTCTGCTATATGAACACCGGTTTATGTTTGATATTTTATATTACTTTACCTGGACTATGCCTAACAATATATTGTACTGAGAGGCCTGTCCTGGTTACATTTAAAAGAATACAGTCAGTAACTGCTGCTCACATTATTTGGTGAATTACAAAATGCACAACATACAGAAAACCAATCAGTTATTAGTTTTATTAGGTGAAAATATATTGTGATATAATTGTGATTTAAATTTCATACTTGAAAAATGTATCCCAAATTAATGGATTCTCTGATAAAGCACAATGACTCTTTTTGTACTGATTTTGTTAAGAAAATAAAACATAATAAATAATACTGTAATGACTCACTAAAAGACAATCCATATTACTTCCCACTTTACATTAATACATACATATTTTGAAATCTACTTATTACCATACATCTTGTCTATATTTCAGGCATTTCACTGATGTTCTTACTGATATTCAAATACATTTTGTGTGTTATAAAATCAGCCCTTATTCCCAATCCCAAATGTAAGAAAACAGCAGCCACTGTGGCCTTGGTTTCTAATATGAGTGTGATCATACTGTGTGAGTGGATGCTGAGAAGGAAACAGAACCAAACTGGGACAGATGGGATATTTTTAGAGAGCGTGGATAGGTTAAATTCCTCAGTGAGAAGAGGGCGATGTTGTTCAGAATATGAGTTCTCAGTTGAGGAGGGAAGACACGGACAGTTGTTGCTCCGTTGAGCCAGAGAGAGAGAAGAGAAGAAATGATTGAAGGTCGGAGGGCAGAGGAGAGCTGAGCGGCCAGTACAGGAGCTACTGTGTGAAGGAGCTACAGTGTCTTATGTATCCCTATATCAAGGTTGGAGACATTGTGCCTTATGTTGCCTTCATTTACTGTACGATTCACTGGCCATTACAGATGTGGTCTAGAATAAAGGTTTGAGTTTAACTATAATATGTGTTCTGTGCAGTCTCTAAGTCTTTCCTGTTAAATGAAGTGAGAACCTTTAAAGATCACGAGCGGTGGGCATTGTGATAAGACTGAGATTACAATCAGTAATGAATGAGTGATGAATCGGCCTGCTTTCACTGGAAATCTGTAATTATTTGTAAAAAAAATAAATGTTTAAGAGCTGATGAGGAGCAGAAATGTGGACTTTAACTTTTAAATAAAGCAATTAGTAATTATATTAAAATGCATGGTCTTCATACATTAGGGTTAATGGCTGTGAGAAAACATTGGAGACACAAGGAAGCTCTGTGCTTCTATTGTTAATGGTGAGCACCATCGTCTGTTCGTCTTTTTACTTTAACCACATTGTCTCTGCTCTGCCTCAAATAAAATGTCACAAAAGCTTCGAATCCAAAGTGCTGCTGAACGAGAGAGAAGTTCAGTAGGAGCTTACTCTGTTTATATTGTACATTTTCTGTAGGTTATAATATAAAACCTGATCTTATGATCAAAGGAATCCAGTTACATTTTTTTCACCAGTTGCAAAAAGATACAAAACATTTGTATTTGTTTTATTTTTGGTTTTGCAGACCTGATCCTTCTCTTCACTTAATATGTTGGTCTCTCCCTCGACCTTCAAATGTCAAAACTCACTTTGCCAATTTGAACTAATTTACTACAAAATACAAAATAGTTTTGGTGCTCTTGAATAGCTGTAGCAGATTACTTCCTAGGAAAACTTTTTAGACCTCTAAAACTAGGAAGTTAAGGTCCTTAAATTACAATTAATGACGGTTTGACTCCAATGAACTGTTTTTTTAAATGTATTTTTAAGGAACAAATATGACAAATACATTTTTTTTCCTGTTTAAAATATAAAAAAGAATAATATAATATAATTTAAAAAAGCAAACAAATAAAAAACACATTTCACAAGCTGTGGCAACCTGTGTCAATCAGTGTATTAATATAAAGAACTGATTAATGAGTGGACTAATCATGAAGTAAGGATATATATTTAAAATACCAATTTTGAATTTGTGAAATTTTCAAATCATCAGAAAGTAACAAAGGTTTATGAACATACAGATCTGTACACACACACACACAAACAAACATGCCCACACATTAACATGCCTGGTTTCACCCTGTTTTTCTTCCATACTTCGCGGCCTAATTGATTCTGATTTTAATTATGTTGACCCAGACTCCGTCTCTTCTTCACTGACAACAAAACCAGCGCAGGCCGGCAGTCTGCCTCTCACACTGTGAGGATGACACCTCTGTCTCCTTACAGAGGAACGAGTGGAGGATCCACTTTGAAGTCACTCCCCCGCAAAGGAAAGGTCAAAATAATAAATGTAGGCCCAATTGATGGGTTGGCAGGGGGGCGCGGGGGGTTTCAGTGCTGATTTTTGGACGAGTGCTCCCCTAAAGGCATAATGAATTCATACAGTCAGCCACGGCCAAAGAGGAAAACAGCATGGGTCCTCTTTCCATGAAAAGGTTGATCTAAATCTGCAGACGAGCCTGGCTCCTTCTTCCCACTCATTCTCCAACACATCACACTCTGCTTTCTCTCTCTCAAACATACGCTTGTTTCACACACACACACATACACACACACACGTAATGGAAAATACACTCAAAAGTATCTCTGTCTTTCTCTTTGACACACACCTCTGCATATGCATCACCTTCACTGAGAGAGTTGAACCGCATCACCATGGATCAAAAACCCCTCAGTAAGCTGCTCCACCTAACTCTTCCTCACAGCAAGACGCCTTTGATTCAAGAGTCAATAACCCAGAAATACACAAATGCTTGAATATGTCTTTGAAGATTCCTCAGGTCATCTGGGTCACAGGATATCTGTTATAGGTCAAAAGCAACTGAGCTGCACAGAGTCTGCTGGCCTTTGACCTTCTGTCATCACAAACTCAAACTTTATTTTAAATTGTAGTGAAATTATTTTTTAAATAGTAAAAATACATCAATGTAAAAATACTCTTAATGCTACTTAGGAGAAAGTTCAAATGTATTATCAGGAAATTTACTTGAAGTATCAAGAGTAAAAGTGCTTATTATGCAGAATGTATTGATGCATGAGGAGACTTTTTAACTATTGGAAAGAGGAAATTTCATCTTATTTATATGTTAATCATATGTTTTGTATGTCAAATCTTATTCTATAAAGTAGCCAGGCAACACTTTACTGTTCATTTCCCCTGTAGCATTTATAAGCAGTATGTGATAATAATTTCTAACACACTATAATATAGTTGTAAGCAGATATAAGTGTCTATTAAGGTATATTAACAAATAGAACTCATCCTAATGAATTATTATTGTAATATAAAATGTTTTTTCATATGAGAAGATTAGTTGTTTACACATGCTGTACATCAATACACACTTTAAAATTAACTAAAATTACATCTGCTCACAAATACATTATAGTGAGTTATAAACCATTTAGTAAATGTTTACTGATTCTAAATGCTAAAGAGGGGGAGTGTTACTGTAGCCTGCAGTCAAATAAATGTAGGCTATAAAAACCAGAAAAGGTCCCTCTGTAGTGGAGTAAAGGTAAGTAAATGGAAATATTCCACTTAAGTTGGCTAAAGGTCATTCAAACTACACTTGAGTAAATGTACTTTAGTTACTTTCCTCCACTGTCGTTATTCATTATTAATTCATATTAGGTTTCTCATTATAATGCCTTACAAGATCCTTTTTTCATCCCACTGGCGGCGATGGCCTTCCATAAACAGGCCTGGTGCTGTCCTATAGTGTGGAAAATGCTATTTCTAACTTACACACACATACACACACATTAAGAGAAAATCTAAGGGAAATATTGAGAAATCTAGATGATTAACTCAGTTTGAACTTTACAAAATGTAAGACAATTATGAACAAACCCCAAAATAATTCTAAACACAGAATAAGCTGTTGCATTTGCCAGTATATTTTTAGTTTGGGTAGACCATACATGATCCATTTGCATAATTAGATATGGCTCACTACTACTATGACCTACAATTTATGTTGTTTTCTTCGTTTCAATTGCCTCCTTGGCTTTCTTTTTATCGATCCTATCAGTCTTGTGTGTCCATGTTTTAAATGCAAAGCGCGCCTAAATTCTTTGCGGCTGCTCTAACTGTGTGGTTTATAATTCAGACTCCGACACAAAACCAGACCTCAAGGCCCTGTTTTATTTTATTTTATTTTACCACACTGATGACAAACACTCAGATAAACCGAGATATGATTATTTTCCACAGACGAAACGCAATTTCCTGATCAGCCACAATCCCTGTGAGGGAGCCGCGTTAAGATGCGCATTCACACTGAGCTGCTGCCAGTTTTGCTCCGGAGGACGGAGCCGCTCCAGGCTCAATTACATGCGCAGTCCTGCCGCGAATCACACATCACCACGGCAACCGGCGTTCACACCGAGCCCCCGTCAGCAGCATCAGTGGGGTCCGAGCCCATCCACAGGAGAGCACCGACAAACCACAGTAAGTTTATATCCAATCTTCTAAGTCCACATTTCTGAGAGTATCCGTTCATTTGTGCATTAGACAGATGTGCGTTTGCGGGTACAGAGAGCCTGCACCGCCGCGGATCCACACAGGAGGGATTTTTCTTCCCGTGATCAAGTGATTCAGTGTAGGTAATTCATTAATGCACTTTAAGGGGCAATGAATGGACAAGCATCACGTCTGTATTCGCAGGTTATCGTATGGGACTGTATGTCTCTCTGAATTCCGTAATTTGCGCTGCCTCCACATTACATAAGGCTACAATTAATACGCATCTATTGATTGTCCTCATAGCTTCAGGCTCCGTTAATTAAGCCCGTAACTCATTAAAAACAAGCCACGTTATGTAGATAATGTACAGTGTGAGATTTAGGATCACACAAGTAAAACGGCGTCCGACGGCTATAATGATACTTCATTCAGATCCATAATTAAATAGAAATGAGTTGTTTTCTATCAGTCTCATGTGTGGCTGTAGTATCTCTGCTCTCTGGTCACACAGCCTGTATATCTTGTCGCAGCTGTCCTCAATGCAGCAAGTTAGGATATGCATGAGCAGTGAACCCTGAAGAACTTGAGGGGCATTAAACAGTCCACTCTTACCTATGTCTTCACCTTAGAGAGCTGCGTCTTCCCTGTCCTGCTAGTGGATAAATATGTTAATCTGTGATGATGAATTAAAGTGTACAATCCTGCCATCATTCTTTTTGCAGAGGGTAAAAATGTGTAGCCTATTTAAAAGATGTCATGTGCAGCTCTCATGGAGCTGCTGGATGTGTTGCCTGCCAGAGTGTGGGAACACTGAGTGTTTGACAGCAACAACCGGCTCATTTGTTAATCACAGATTTCTGGATGATTCATCGTACCCACACTTCACTCCAACTGTGGGGAGGAAAAATGGTGGTCAGCACAGATGACCACTTTAGCCACCCACTCACCGCTGTAGCATACTGTAATATTCAAGATCCTTTTTCTTTTTTTACTTGACAAAAGCTGCTTCAAATTTAGAAAAACATAATATTCTGCCTCAGAAGATCCATATTTTACAGGTGATTATTTTGCACCAGAATTGATTGGTTTGTGGGCCTGATCTGCTGTTAAAAAAGGGGTTTTTACATTTTTTAAAAATGTTTAATGAGAGCACCCACTTAATGACAGTAGGTATACTTTAGAGTGTCATTTATTCACAGTGGATGTGTCCGGCGGCTGTATTTAATGATCCTGTATTTTTATTATCAAGAACACATTTCCTGTGCATCAGGGATTTCTCCTGCAGCATAAACACTGTGGCTCTTTGCCTCCTGCTGTGTATCATCATTGTGAGTCACTGGCGTCAGCGGGGCCCGTGGGGTCCTTGGCTGAGGGAAGGTGTTGTGTTGCACTGTGTGAATGAGATAAGTGGATCCTCACCTCTTCTCTCCACATTTAGATGATCATTTGATCGAGGAGAGAAAATATAATCCTTATCAGAGCAGAGAGGTGTTTGGCACCGCGTTGGTGGCGCGTTAGATTTACACGTCGATTACAAACTCTAAAGATAAGAGCTGTGAGGAAGAGAT
The DNA here is from genome assembly GCF_004916995.1 of Morone saxatilis. Lineage (NCBI taxonomy): Eukaryota > Metazoa > Chordata > Actinopteri > Moronidae > Morone > Morone saxatilis. The sequence goes on along the minus strand of NW_023339729.1, from coordinate 9,995,621 downwards.
AGGGCTGAGATACACAGAAGTTATGAAACATGTTTACTCTAGACTGTTGGGTTGGATAAACAGGAGGAAAGAAGGCTTCACTGTGAGGATGGTTGGAAAAACAGAAGCCTGAGGTTATTTAATTATGCCCCCAATTTGAGTCCCATAATTATAATTACACTTACCATAACCTCATAGCATTATTTATTTATTAAAAGAATAGTTGGACTGAAACATGTTTGGGGAACACACTTATTCACATTCAAGCTGAGAGTTAGATGAGAAAATCATTCTCATATTTGTATATTACGCTACTGCGAGCAGTCAGTTAGCTTAGCTTAGCATAAAGACTGGAAACAGCTAGCCTGGCTCTGTCCAAATCTAACAAAATCCTCATACCAGCACCTCTAAAACCCACTAAGTTTAGTTACCCATACAAAAAACTGAAGTGTGAGAATCATATCGTGTGGTTTTACAGGGGTTGCGTGTCCGACTATGTCTTGGCTCTGAGTTAGTTGCCTGGCAACGAGCAGGAAGGAAGTTACTGCTCCCAGCCAAGAAATAATCTGACACATAACCTAACCAACTGTAAAACACTGAGTAGTTGTTTCACTTTGGTTTTATAAGGGTACACATTTACTTAGAGATTATGTTTTCAAATGTTGTATTTATAGTCTTTAATTTGATTTGACAAGCTAACAAAGTTTAGCAACAAAGGTTGTACTTTAGCACCGCAGTTCTTTGAGCTAAATGCTAACATCAACATGCTAACATACTCTCAATGACAATGCTAACATGCTGATGTTTACCCTGTTCACCATCTTAGTAGTGTTAACATGCTCACACTTGCTAATTAGCACTAAAACTGAGGCTGATGGGCCTGTCATTCATTTTTCAGGTACTTACCAAAATATTGGACAAATATTAATTTTGACGTGATGATGGTGACCTGATGATCACCGAAGTTATTACAGTTCATGAGGGAAATTAATTGCTATTCCAGAATTCACAAAAAAAAACACAAATGCCTACCTCATGGTGGCGCTAGAGTAAAAGTCAGGGGATTGAAGGTCATTAGGATTCATCCTCTGGGCACCATACAACAGCAAAGTGGTGTACCAAACATCAAACACATTTCTTGCAGAATCAGAAATACTTTTTTTAAATTCTTTTGTTCATTTGGTTGATATTATTCTTGTCCTGTCCTGTTTTTCCTTATCACACTGTCATCTTCTCCACCTTCTTTGGTATCCTGGCTGGAGCTACAAGCAGCGCTGTCACATTTGGTTACAAAGCACAGAGTCTGAGTCAGTTTGACCCGAGTTTTGTGTCTCTGCTCTCCAGATCTGTCTGAGCATTTTCAGGCAGCTGAGCAGCCATGGTGAAGCTGGGCAGCAATCTGTCTGATAAGCTGGAGAAGCAGCCCTCTGCGGACGACGGCTTTGATAACATCCCCCTCATTACACCCCTGGAGGTCAGCCAGCTCCAGCAGCCGTTCGCAGACAAGGTAAGTACTGCCTATTAGGATTGTTTGTGTGTCTGTTTATGTGCCTGCCAACTTATGTTTCTTTTTCTCTAAAATACTACTGACCACAACAAACCATGCATTACAGCATTACAGAAATATCCACCAGATTACGACTGGCTGCAGAACACGTCTGGACAAAAACCATTAATGTGGGTGTACTTATGCATAAGCCCCAACACTGAGACTGTTGTATTTACACCCCTTAACTGCTGTCCCAGGTTAAAACCTTGGCATCAGCCCACGCAATGCAAGCACCTCTTTGAATGCATAATGCAAGAAGAAAGCCCACACAATCATATTGTGGTTGGATGATGCACTCAGCAGCACAGGATGTTCCACAGGCTGATTAGATGTTGCTGAAATATTAACATAAAACACACTTTGTGGCTCCCAAATGTCTTTTTAAGGCATCAATTAAAACTGGCTGCTTTTGCAAATGATGCTTGTGTATTTTTAGAAATGCAAAATAGTATTTTCAGTGGTTAAGTGATAAGATCTGTGCTGAACATTGGGGACAACATCATCCTTCAACCAAACAAAAAATGGCTAACTTTTTCAATGACAAGTACATTGTTTCTGCTGCAGGTCATTGTGAAGACGTCAACACAATATCAGCTGCAGCAAAAGAAGAATAACAAACTGTATGTGCCCAGTATCAAGAAGCTGAATATCAACTTCTACAGTGATGTTTCAGATAAAGCTAAGGTACAACAACAGCCTGATGTCTGGAAATCTGCAACATTTTTCATGAAGTCTGGTCATTTTCTATATTTTTCTTATTGTCAACAAAATCTGTGAAAAGACGAAGAGCCATAGAACTCACATGTAGTCATGCCTTGTTGTAGTTTGAAATAACATATATTGTTAATAGTTTTGTATTATGGGGAAACATTAGAAATGCTCCTTTTCGTCTCATCTGGTCGGAGGGGTGTTTCGGTGCCTGTGTTTGATTGACGGCAGCTGGCAGACTTCCAGAGTGCCGGTGTTACACTGTAGGGAATAAAGTAAACAAATCTCAACCGTAACCGTAGCTACATGTGATGGGCAGACAGCATGTTGTTTGTGTTGAAGAGCGAGAACCACACCAGCATCTAACCGGACTCAAGTGACAATTGTAGGTACGTTTAGATGTTGTTTGTTGTGCTGCAGCTGAGTAGCTAATTAACTATCTAGCCTGCAGTGCATTCTTCCCCAGTGAATGTCTGTTTGAACGGTGCAGGACAAGACATGTGGTCATGTTTGTAAGTTAGATAAGGAGGACACTTTAGCAGGAAAGATGTGGGTTGTTCAGTCTGTTGCTCCTGTGTTGTGTAGCGGGCTGCTGTCTGACTCAGTGTGACATCTTCCTTTATGAAAGACTTGATTGAACGCAATGCAGTAATGATGCAAATGCAATTTAACTTCAGTTGAAAACACAACATCGAGCCAAACCATTGCTGATTATATGCTCCTTCATATATAAATATTCATAAGAGCACCAAATGTGTATTAATCCACTGATGAAAATAGTCCTCAATAATTCCTCTATTCTCCTGTTTGAGTAATGTTTACTAAATACTACAGTGCCCAGCTCTTAGGAAATTATTTAGCCTTTTTTTAAATGACATTTTTTATTTGTTACCTGTTTTTTAATGTTTACTTTATCAGTAGGAACCACTGGGTTGGGTACTGAGCGAACTTGTTGACAATAGCAAAAATGTATTGTCAGGCTTACCCTTTACGAACTGATTACATTTGTTGCTGAAGTGCTTTATCTATGTGTGTGTTTAATGTGTGTGTATGTGTGTGTGTTACTCAGATCACAGGTCTCATCCTCATCACTTTGGCCTTTCTGACCAGCCTGCTCCTCCTGCTCATGTACAAAGCCATGTGGTATGACCAACTTACCTGCCCAGAGGGTTTCATCCTTAAGGTAGGCAGCACACACTAATACATGCACACACACACAGAGAGATGTATAAACATAGATTTATATGATTTATGAAAACCTGAATATCTTGGCCACTATCTCCCCGCAATATAGCAAAGACCGGCAGAAGCAGCTCATCAGAGTCTCGTTCTTGGATATCACAGACGTCTTATTGCATTACCCAGGCCAAAGTAGTCTGTGTGACACCCACTCAGAGGGTACTACACAGTCTACAATGCAGCTGGTGCTTTGTTTCTCGGCACACCCTCACATCACTCACTTCAGGAGGATTCTCTGAAAACTGGAGCTGGAAACCAAAACTCATTATCTCTCAACAACACCTTGGAGGCATCGCGTAGGGAACCAGTGCTGCCACGCATGTTAGTTAAAGAGCCTGTCTCGCAGAAGAAAATGAGAGAGTGGGAGAGACAGAGGGAGAGGGAGGGAGAGAGCTTGCTTTCTGGTCAGGCAGAGATTGGGACGCCTGCCTGTGAATCGGAGGGGTCTTTAATTAGGGCTGAGCGTGACTAAACTGTGATTAAAGGCTTAACAGTGAGGGGGGAAGCAAGGAAGGGAAGGGGGTAGGGGGGCGGGGGGACCTTCCGGCAAGGCTTTTGAAGTTTTTGCCGGTTACAGTTGCTTTCAGCATTTTTTCCTGCTAATGCGTTGTTGGAGACATAAAAAAAGGAGTGAGGATGGAGGAGGAAGGAGGCATAGTCACTGCTGTGCTTTTGAGAGGTTCGACTCCTCTCTTCGAGGGAAGGTCAGGTAGTGAATCCTCCGACGAGAAACACTCGCAGGGTCATCACAAACTCAGTGGGCTCTCTCCAAAACATAACATTAACAGGATGCGAGTTCAGTTTGTTTGATTTAATTCAGCCGCGCTGTCTCGAACGCAGCTTGACTCTCCTCACAGACAAGTCAGTGTGAGTTTAAAGATGTTGCAAAAGGATGCTTTCTCCTTAAGTAAAGGCTCTTCCTTAATGCACTTCTCTGGTCCCAGCTGAGCCTGGCAACCACAGTGTATTAGCACTGTAAATCTTTAACTATGTTTGTGCATTAGGTTGAAGAAAATCTTTTTTTAGGAGGCATTTTAACTTCCTTAACCTGATTTGTGGAAATAATTGCGGCGCATGTTAGTGAAAGAAAAGCTCTCTTTGTACTGTCCCTCTTCCATTTGTCTCCCACTGCTGCAGAGTGAACATTCTCACCTTGTTGTTTATTCTTCTCTGTGGATTGTGGTCCCTGATTTCTGTGATGTGTCCAAACCCTGCACTTTCCTCATTCTTCCCCTTGAAAAACTGCAGTTTGACAGAATAATCTCAACTCAAGGTCAATTCACTTTAAAGTTGACAATGAGCTAATTCCATCTGTTGAATGAATACTGTGAAGTATGGTTGAAAACCCCAGAAAAAATGCTAGTACAGTCGATGGACCTTGAGTTAGGATTCTTTTTTCTAATCTTTTATTTGTTGTAGCTGATTCAACCTCCTTCTTTTGCCCAGATGCTTGTTGGGGTTGGATGCCACCACGTGTCCAAACCTGTATAATTCCCATGATTTTGTCAGTTAAAGTAACAGTTGTTGTCTGTTGTCTCTGTACACGCCACGGTAGTCTTGTTGTGATGTAATTACACATTTACTTGACCAACCATGATTGTCCACACTGCTAGCGCCAGCTGAAAGTACTGGGATTCATCAATTTCAAGCGATTCAGCAGGGCCGAAATTTAGATTCAGGAACGTTTCACCACAGGGACAATCTCTACAACCTTTGCAAAATACAGGAGGGGCCTGTTAATAAACAAACGTTATTTTTTTATTTTATTTTTATTTGTCAGATAAAATGTATAAACATTAGGATCGTTGCTGTGTCAGAGTAAGACGACTTAAGGGTTGTAATCTCTTCTCTTGTGTGGCTACCAGGTGGGAACACTCCACTGTAGCTAACATGTTTTGACTCATTTTGGTGCCCGACATTAGCAACCTTGCATATAGCAATTCATTTGCAATTTCATTTGGCAAATGACAACACTGGTTTAGGATGGGTAAGATGTGGCAAAATAATAAATGACTAAATAAAGTCAAATTCATTGGTTAATTTTTCTCTTTTCATTGACAACCTTTCACTGCTGTCCTCACTTATCATTGCCAAGAGGCAAATCCAGTCACAACAGCCCTGCACAGATCACTGATAGGCAGCTTCCCAAGTAACAGTCAAGGGACATTATTGAAGATTTACTAATTGGCATAAACAAACATTCCCAGTGTGAGTCAGTTTATTTTTTATTGTGAATTAGAAAATGGTCAGCCACAAGGCGCCCTATCGCAGGCCAAAAAAGTGGAGTATCATTGCTCTACCTAACATGACTTCTCCAGTCCAATAAGATACGATTAATTGACCCATCAGCAAATACAGTAAAATAAAAACAAGGTGAAATGACTTCACCCTATGGGATCATTTCCAGCGATTTCACCTTTTTTCAACAGAGACTCAATGAATAAATGTATCCTTTCAGTTAAATCAATCATTATTAATAGAAATTATATGTCATATTATAGCACTTTTTCACCTTAATGGGAACAAAGATATTTTTGTCTTTCTGTTGTAACAGCAGAAGCACTGCACCCCGGCAGCTCTGGAGATGTATTACACAGAGCAGCAGCAGCAGCAGCAAGAGCCAGGCCTCCACAGCAGCACCAACACTGGGCTGTATGCTGCCCTGAGCCACCTCAACCAGGTCAAGAGGACTGGGCCTGAGCTGCCACCACCCTGGTTACCAGTCATCAGCGCCCTGAAGGAAGCTGAACTGGCCAAACAAGGCAGTGAGCCACTGAAAGGAGTGCTTGAGGGAGAGGAGTGAATGGGCTGATGGAAATGCAGGTGTTAAGAAGAGAAAGTGATGATGGGGAGGTAGCGTAGGTTTGTTTTTTGACTGTGTGTGTGTTCAGGATTTTCTTTCTCCCTTCCCTCATACAGTCCATTAAACCACTTACTGGTGCTTCAAAACCTTAAAGGTGTCTGAATATCTACTGAAAAATTCAATCAGCAAAGTAAAACAGTTTGCTCAACTTCAATCCAGTTATTATGTTAATATTTAATCCAAACTAACACCCAACTGCAGTGGTGGTGGTGTGTGTGTGTGTGTGTGTGTGTCTGTGTGTGTGTGTGGTGAGTTGTTGAGGTTAGAGGCAGGAATGTTATTAAAGTGTTAAAGAATGTGCCTGATTTTTACAGTGTTACTGAGTCAAGTAAGTTTAAGCCATCTGCATTGTGTATGTGTGTATACACTCATGTAAATAATGTACGCTGTAACTGCTCTCATACATGTACTGTATGCGTTTTTGCATTCATGTGCACTGTGTGTGTGTGTGTGCATACATTTCTGTACTTGTCTGAGAAAGTTGGAGGTGAGAGCAATGTGAGAACGAAGTAAAGATAACAAGTTTTTAATGAGATAACTGTGTGTTTCTCCTCATCACTCTGTCTTATCTCACTGTCTGTTCATTTAGTTTTAGAGGAGAACATATGAAATCATCAGTGAATGTGCTCACAGTTTAACCATTAAGACAAGTAACCATAATTGACCATTTTAATTTTGGCTCAAATTAGTTGATTCCTCATCTTATTATCTCAAGACTGTAAATTGCAGTTCTGTGTCCTCGATTAAAGTCAGAGGAGTGTTTTTAAAGTCAAGTGTTGCACTTAGACTTCACATTATTTGAGTTACACAACCACAAGCATGCTGGCTGTTCTAAAACTGTAATCTCTGAAAAATTGGATTAAAAAAATCTCTGAAACTGAAAAGTTTTTTCATTATGGGTTATTGTATGTAGAATTAATTGGCAAAAAAATGAATTAAATCTATTTTGAATTTAATCTATACCACAATAGTGTGCAGGAAGAAACAGGCCACTGTACATCTCTTCATTTGAATACTATGTTACATTATAATGTGAGCTACTTACTGTAATCATGGATAAAACTTTTAAAGAGCTTTTAAATTATAACTACAAAGAATCTTAATTTCAATAATACTGTATGTGAACTGATTGTAAAAACTGAGTTTTGTTACTAAATGTTTTTGCCTCATGTTGCTGTAAGTATTGTGTAATGCGCCTGTAAATGAACATGTACAGGGTTAACTCATCATGATCATTATATGAATATATGAAGTAGCTGCTCTATTCATGCAGTTGATGAAGTAAGTGCTTATAATCTACTACCTAAAAGCTTCTATTGTCTTCACATGTTTCTATTTATTTAATTAACAGTAGCAGTTATTTAACAGTATTTATGTGTATATTATTTGTTGTTATTTAAACGCTAAAGTTGTGTTTGTTAAGTATGAAGAGTTCTTTTCCAATTCATTTCACTTTTTTTCTTTAAAAATGGATGTACAAATATTGTTTTTCTTAAACTGTCATTAGAAAATTACCCACAATCCTCCAAATCCTCCCAATCTTGTATTTTGTCAAAATGATTTGCTATTACTCATTTTGAGCTACCTTTTCTCTTTGTCTTTCTCAAAAACATCACTTGCGGAGATCTTATTTTGGAACAAAACTCTTCATGTGAGTAGGACGAAGGTGAGATCACAGCACAGCTTGTTCCTTTGGGTCCAATGTGCCAAACATTTACATCAGACACCCATCTGCTCTGATGTCGCAGGTCCAACAAAAATAAATGACTGAAGTGTTGAGTTCTCTCATTCACAACTGTTGATTTGGATTCATTGCTTCGAATGACCTGAACTAAAGTATTGGCGATTAACAGAAAACAGTCATCACATGTTTTAGCCTACAGGAAACTGATCTTTATAGTTTGTAAGCTCATCAAACGTCTTTCTTTGTCAAATCTGTGAAGTAACTAACTTTTCAGATAGATGCAGTGGTCAAAAATATCAAAGTACATTTACTCAAGTACTTCAGTACAATTCTGAGGTGCTTTCTACATTTAAAGTAAATTAATACCACACTGTTACACACTTACATTAACTCAGATGGGAGACGCACTCATGTCCTTTACTTAAATAAAAGTAGCAATATCACACTTTGAAAGTAATCCATTACAATTGAATGTCCTGAAGTCACATCTAACTTGAGTAAAGTACACAAAACGTACTTAAACAATCAAATGTAAATTGATTGTATTATTATATCTAATTATTTTTTCATAAAAGCTTTTACATGTAAGTAGTATTTTAATGTTATAGATAATTTTGGTTGGACATGATATTTTATTATACTTTTTAATCTGTAGAGAGTGTAGAGTAGAGTGAATACGCCTAAAGTGGAACACTTTCTGATAATTTAACTTCTACATCATTTTAAATAATGATCCAAATGTCTTAGCCCCTCATATGATACTATTTTAAATAGCTTACAAGCTCTACTGTCCTATACAGAATTAAAAAGACAGAAACATTAAACACTTTATGAATGATTCAAACACACATTGACCCCAAACCCCATTTTCCAGGCGTTATACTGTCAAACTGGGACACTTAACACATTTGATGTTATTCAAGTGTATAAACAATAGTATAAACAAAACAATATTAATAAATATCACTTTTTTAAATGATGGCTGCAGGTACTGCAGATTAAGATCAAAAATACATAAAGAAAGATTAAATTATAAATTTATAAATTATAAATTATAATTCATCATTACATTCCATAACAAGATTAGAATTACAAAATATACAATAGTTACAGAATACAATATTTCCCAGTAAAATATAGTGGTGAAATATCCTATAAAGTAACTTAAATACTCCATTAAAGCACATAATTGTATCACTGTACTTGAGTAAATGTAATGTTATTTTCCATCACTGAATTTATTCAACAGCTATGTACATTGTGGTTATTGTACTTTACAGATTAAGATAGAGATTACAACATAAAATATGATTTGTTGCTGTATTCAGTTACCTACCATTATATAAAGTAAATGCTGCTTACACATCAAAGCACCAATAATAAAAATCAAACAAATAATGATGCGTCGCTTGAATACAGACCATGAGAGGGAAAAATGATGCAATTATAAGAGATCTCTGTGAACTGGGTTTCTAAAATCCTCATGAACTGCAAATCCGCTGCTGAGCTGCACAAAACTAAAAACTCTTCTTTAATCACCTGAACTACTTTTTACCTTGACTTTTTTCTTCCCCCTTCAAATAAAGTGATACGTCAGACTGAGAAGTTACTCGTCATACTCCATTACTTCATGATTAGATTAGATTATTATGTAACTGCTTTCTGCCACCACAAGCAAAATAAAGCATCATCCTACAAAACGTACAAGCTGCTGCATTTCTTACTGGTAATTCACAATTATTGACTTGAAAACAAACCAGGGACATCAGGATCCATCAGGATTCATCAGGATCCATCAGGATTCATTATCAGTTACTTTCTGATTTTCCCTCAATCGCTGTACAGTACAGATAAGTGTTAAGTTAAGTGTCCCCAATGACAGGGGCAGCTCTGTATAATGATAACGTTTACTTTTGATACTTAAAGCACATTTTCTTATAAAACTTGTAAACTTTATTATGGGAACATTTTGAATGGCTGTCTTTTATTTGCAATGGAGTATTTTTATTAGTAATTTGAATAGTAATAGTAATTTTAGTATCTATTACTGCTACTACTCAAGTGAAGGATTTAGATATATCATTCCTACTCTTCGAGCTACACAAGGCAGAAAGAATTCAATACAAAGGGTTTTGTGAAATATTTGCTATTCAAGGTTACCAGCAGAAGCTGAATGTACAGCTGCTGTTACACTCTGTTGCTCAAAGATGATCAGTATGCATAGAATTCAAAATATGATTCCTTCCTCCTCAAACTCTAGTTTAGCAATTCAAAGCCAAGCCACATCCTCTCTCTCTCTGTTGGGTTCACTGCTGTGAGCCTGTCTGCATCTCATTTACACTCACATATTTTCACACCATCGCTCCAAACTCAGGGATGTGTGGCTTGAAGTGTGTGTGTGTGTGTTGCCTTGTTAGAAGTGTGTGTGACTATGAAATCATTAACTTACAGTTATGTGTGTGTTTGCTAAAGTTTTCGTGTGAGTGTCTTCATGTCTTTCACACGTGCGATCTTTGTGCTTCTGTGTCTCTTAGTGAGTGTGTTTATGCCTTGATGTGTGTGTGTGTGTGTGTGTGGTTGTGTGTGGTGGAAGGGAGAGGAAGCCGAGAGAGAGAGAGAGAGAGAGCCCATGCTTAGCTTGTTAATTAAATCTACATTACACCCTGTTTAGCCTTTAGGGTTTTTTTTTCTCCCCACTGTTACTGGGTGACATACTTTAGACGCTGTTGGCCCAAGGCATGGAACTGAATAAAGTGCTAAAAAATATTTATTAGGGCATTTACAGATCCCATGCTTGGTCAAGGCATGGCATGTTGTGCCAAAAAGGCTTAGAATCAGGGCCCGGGGAAAATCACATAAAATCAGCCGAGTAGTCATGTAAAGGCCTCCAAGCCCCATTTTCCTGCTTTATAGCATCAACAGATCTGAACAGTAAAATCGCAGGTTGGCTTTTTAATTTGTCCTGACCGTTCAGAGTCCCCCCTTTCTCCAGCGTTCCCCCTGAAGACTGTGAGGGAGGGCCAAGAGTCATTTAGCCGTTAACATCCCACTAGAATCGAATTCCTCCGAGCCCTGATGTCACTCAAATATTGGAGAGGAGGGAGGAAGTAAGCTTTGTGGTGATGTATGTGCCTGATTCTGATGTTTTATTTTGATACAGTGTGTGCTAACAGTTTGAAATCAATTTCAATTAAATAAAAATACTTTGTGGTGATGTAAGTACTGTCTTTTCCTGGTGTATTTGAAGCTGACGCCAGCATTTCAACAACAATTGTAACAAGATAGTAGATCTGTGATTGGGAGGAAGAAAGAAAGGAAGATGGAAAACAAAGGGGGGAAGGTGTGAAAGGGTGTGAAATTTTGAATGTCCTTCATGTTTACTTCCTACTTACTACCTTAAGGGGTCCAATGTGCAACATTCATCAGGGGATGGCTATTGGCAGAAATGCAACATTCACAGGGTTTCGATTTCATGTATAAAAATGTCTATACAAACAAAGAATTTGTTGTGTTTTTTGTTACCTTAGAATGAGCTGTTTTTACAGAGGGCTCGGGTCCTCTTCCACAAAAATAAACACCTAAGTATGAAATAAACATGATCAGGAAAACTCTCTGATGCAATAATCACAGGAAATAATCTGCTCAAAATAGATCCATTGCTCATTTTAAACAAACTTCCTGCAGTTATTGCGTCATTGTTCAGTTTATCAGTTGTTCTGTTGTGTTTTTGTTGTGTATTAAATATAATATGAAATATCCATAAAATGTGTCACTTAGTCAGGGGTCAGAAATAGACATGGGCAGAAGACAGGACACCACCATTTTTTGGAGTGACTTTACAAAAACATTATTCACTGGTCATTATTAATAACCCGTTAGCTGAGGTAGTGATAACTGGTAGACAATTATTTGCATTTGATCTGAACCTTTGATACACTTTTTTCTTTTGTTTTTTGCATCAGGGGTGAAACCAAGAATAAAGCTCATATTGATTTTATTTGCAATGACTTATTCTGCACTTGTCACTTCTTCTTATCATGTTTTCTTTGACGTACTTATCTTTCCTGCTCCGATTTGTCTTTTTATTTCCATTTAATCCAATTTCAAATTATCTATATGTATATATTTATACATATACATATATAAATAAATATATATATAAATCTATATAAACATATTTGATTGTTGTTCATATAAATAAAACAAATGTTTTAAAAAATAAAATTAGAAATTGACAGAAATAAATCTCACTGAGTAAAATGTAAGACATATTTTAATGAACGAACAATATGGCAGATATTAGATGAATCTTTGTTTCTGCTCAGAGTATACATGTGATCAGTCATGTGATCACTTGAGAGTTGCTTTTAAATGTTATTCCCACACTTAACTCGAAAGTATATAAAAAAAAATTGTCTTATTCTTAACATTGAACCTTTTTCACCCCTAAATTATCTCTTTAGAACCTTTTCTTAGAAGAGGAAGAGAGAAAGTGAGGAAGAGAAAGGGAGACAGCAGAGAGATGGAGGGAGAAGCAGAAGAAAAGATGAACAAGAGAGAAAGAGCAGATGAGAGGCGGCCAGGCCTGGGAAGGGAAGGCGGGGGGTGAGGGTTTGGGCAGAAGAAGAGGAGGCGGAGGAGGCCAAGAGGCATGGAGGTGGTGGTGGTGGAGGAGGAGGGTGAATCCAAGCTGACCTCTGTGTCTGTGTGTGTTGTTGTGTGTCTCAGTGGGTTTCCTCTGCCCTGGCGCCAGCTGGAAATGCCTCCACTAAGCAGAGGCAGTACACACATCATCCTCCATTCACCCCCATTCAGTCCCCTTTGATGAGAGTAACACTATACATGCCCACTGCGCCTCACAGATCCTATCAAGCTGCTGTTTAAAGGGCGGGAGCGAGAGCCGGGGCAGCTGATCATAACTTATCGAGTGTTCGAACGCACTGTCATCCAGTTTCGCTGCCCTGCGGAGCAAATAAAAGCGAGGACAATTGAGGAGGTTTTGTAATTGAAGTGATGTTGTTGTTACAGTGGTGGATGTTTCATGAGGTACGCTGCCACCTAGGGGTCATCTCCCATGGTTGCAGAGAGGAATGTGGTCTGCCCTCTGCTTATTTTGAACCACTAGTTTGATCAGAATTTAAGTGGATTATGTTTTCTTTAAAGCCTTTAAAGTCACTAAAAAGCTGACGTGGAGACATCTTAATACCCTTTTCTTCTCCCTTTACAAGTGAATCATACCTTGCTGACCATACCTTGAATACCTGCTATCGGATTAGTCGCAGTTGCTCTTTAAAGTTGATCCTCATGATGGTCTTTTTAAAATGACTCAATAGCCATGAAATTAGTCATTAGTTTGTTATCCTGCCGTGATGTTGCCCTCATGCAACAAAAACCCCGCCAGTAAACAATTATCCGACTGACACGGCGAGGTAAAGGCCCAAATCTGCAGCCCAGACATGCCGTGAGGAAGAAAAACAACCGGCTTTGCTTAGCTTAGCTTTAGTTTGCTTTGTTCTGGCCATTACGGAGCCGAAATATTGTCATTACTCATAGACCAAATCATTTTACGACATCCTGCAATTAAACTTTAAGCTAATAGGTTAATGAGACAAATGGAGTTTGAACGCTGGAAGTTGGTTTCTATTAGGGATGGCAATGCAGGGAGAAGTGCACAGTTGCATGCTGTGCACACACACTCACACCGTGGGTTTTTCTTCCTTTTCTCTCTTTCTCTGACACACACACACACACACGCAAACACAAACACAGAACAGATTGGTTTGATTTAGGTTTTGCGGTCCCCTCCCGGTGCAGCCTCAGACAGGCAGAGAGGACCAGGGCGCAGTGAACTCCAGTTCAGCCTGAGCCCGGCTGTCTCTGCTAAGCTTCAAGTTGAAACCCTCCAAATTGGGTTTAATCTGTGTTTTGCTTTGCCAATTATCGACCCGCAGAGCTGCATGGCAAATGGGGATGAATGAGCTTTAGATGGGCCTGGTTGAGAGGAAGGTCACGGTGTGATTAATGGTGATCTGTTGAATCCATCACTTGGCCGGGTAAGACGTAGCACGGGATGAGTTATCAGAAAATGAGCATCTGCAGGAATATTGCAGAGCATGATGTAGCAGAAATGCAGTTTAAAACTCTAAAAATTATGTCAAACTCTTACTAAACCAAAGTGGGTTTGTCATAAAGTACATTTGTTTTTAAATCAACATGGTTTTCTAAATGTATCCAGACAAGAAGTCTGGTTTCATGTATCATGTAATACCAGTGCTGTGGTATCACCAGTTTTATGAAGATGAATATACTGTCTGTTAGCCTTCTGTTTATTATAATCACTGCTAATTATACCATGTTCACATAATAGGGAGGAGCGCTCAGAAAAACAGAATGACATCTAATTTCTACGTTTTCCAAATTTCACTTAAAGGTCCAAAATGTAACATTTAGGAGGATCTATTAGCAGAAATACAATTATAATATTCATAAGTCTGTTTTCATTAGTGTATAATGACCTTTCGTTACCTGAGAATGAGCCTTTTATATCTACAGAGGGAGTGGGTCCTCTTCCATGGAGTCCGCCATGTTGAACCGCCATGTGTCTACAGTAGCTCAGAACAGACAAACCAAACTCTCACTCTAGAGTGGGCCTTTCATGTTTTTCATAGTCTCACCTATATGCTTAAAAAGTGAGTGGTTATTCAGTTGGTTGCAATATGCAACTTCTCCGCTAGATGCCGCTAAATCCTACACACTGGAAATCAGTTAATTCATCACAAGGAATACTACTTCTCTTGTCTTTTCTTCTCCTATCTGGCTCTGTGGTGATCTTTCCACAGTCTAAAAATAACCCCGGTGATGTTGTTATGGTCATCTCAGCTTGCTCTTAATACTTGGGTTACAAAAACTGGAGGAGTTGGGATTTGGGAAATATAGGATTGACTGTTTTTGGAGCTTGACACATACTACAGATGAAAGTCAGATACCTCAGCCTCTGTAGCCACAAAATATCTCTTTTTCAGTTCCTCAACTTTATCAAGCAACACCAAAATATTTGTTTTATGTAACTTGTGTTTCTGTAAATATAACTAATGAGGGCTGAAACAAATGATTGAGTCTTCATTATTAAATGCTGATTATTTTGGTCTCTTAGTGACTGACAAATGACATTCACAATTTTCTAAGTGATGCTATCAGATTTCTTGTTTTCTTCGACCAAATGTCCAAAAATGTCCAAATCCCACAATTGAGAAGCTGTAACTACAAAACAGGTTTACACAAAAATCACTTAGTGTGTGCCTTCCTCTCCTTTTGGAGTATTTCTGTGTTTTTTCTTTATTTCTGGACATCCTCACTGACCCTCTGGATCATCTGTTTCTCCGACGGTGTCAGTGTTGTCACACAACGCATATTTGAGATTCCATCATTTAATTAAAAGAACACAATGTTCATTTTACTTTACTGTATGCTCATTCTTTTCTATTTCTCTTTTACAATCCCTGAAACAGTCCGGTTTGGTTAAAATATGCGTTTCATATGGATGGAAACCTACATAGTGATAGTGCAAAATGATGCTTCATAAGTGGGTGAAATCTCCCTTTTCCGGTCATAAAGTAAACTAGAGACTGTTTTAGGGAAAAATTAGTAAGTGAATGACTGGTTTCGGACACAACACTGATTCCAGCTGCCAGAATTGCTCATCACAGCAACAACCTCCTGTAGCTACAAGCTGACTTTTAACCACGTAAAAATGTGTTTCAAGTAGAAGTAAGACTTACTGTACATTGTCAAAAAGCTCTCAAGAGATAAAAACAGTCGCTCTACATAAATCACATATTTAATAATAATATTGATAATAATACATTTGTCTCCTTCCCAATATTAATTTAAGCATTGAACTATTGAACTAACCCCTGGCCTATTCTAAATGCACATTACAAACTGAGTCTAAACTTACTGAGCCCATATAAGCCAACCATTCATGACAAAACTGAATTAAGGCTCATCAGCATAATCTTTCAAATTAATCAAATCAAATTTCTCTTGCTTTTTCTTCCTGACCACATACCCACACAGTTTTGACGAACATGACAAGGCTGCCAGGTCCAGACCAGCAAACAGGGGTGTGGCTGGAAATTCTGGGACCTGTGACAACATCCCACAACCCCCAACGAGTTTCTAATCCTTGACATGTTCCAGGAACGCCGTCCAGCATCATCTGGATTTCCCGAAAAAGGCGTCACAGCCTATATCCTCCAAAACCAAATGGCCATTTATTTATTTAACATTTTTGCATGTCGCTGGTAATACTGGAATAGCCACTAAGTGACATTTTTGCAGTAAAACTCAAAAATGTTGAGAATTTGAAGACATCAAGGGGAGTAAATGCACAGTTTCAAGCCGTGCCGAGTGCCTCAGCTTCAGTTGGGTGTCCTGTCACTAGTAGCAACCACTCCCGGCACATGACAGACCTGTGTCCAAACAAATATTGCATCTTTTGTCTACTCTCTGAATGTGCTTGTTGGAGCATTATCTGCTGTCAGGTGTTCCTTTTATTACAACTGTTTTGTTATTGTTGATTTAGTAGAAGTAAGCAATTTTTTCTGATGATCGACTTAATGCTAACAAAGCATGGAAGTCTGGAGCTAATGTGTTGCTAATGCAACATCCTAACTAACTGTTGATTTTAGTCTCTTTTAAGGCCCTGCATGGTACGGCACCGAGCTACCTGGCTGAGGTTCTAACTTATGACACCCCTACCCGCAGCCTGAGGTCCTCTGATAAGGCTCTTTTAGCTATTCCACCGGTCAAAGCTAAAGGGTGACAGGGTTTTTGCCATGAGGGCCAAACCTTTTACCACAGTAACAGTAATCCCAACATTAGCAGGTGGCTGCACTTCACTAAACCCAGTTTCAGAGGTGGTTACAGTGAGTACAGGCCTTCCTAAACACACCATCACTTCCACTTCTGCTCTAATTTGTCATTATCATGTGGGACCTCTGTTCACAGGCAGCTAAAGCACAGATTTTTGCAGGATTAACATTGATTGCCACTGCTGACAGATTCCCCAGAATCCCTCAGTGGGGCAACTCAGGGCCAGTTAAACACACACCGAGCCCACTGTCAGCAAACCCCACAGAGATTCAGTTAAAGCTGACACAGAGCGGCTCAGCAGCAGCACTCACTCACGCTGCACAGGACAATCTTGGCCTTCTGTTATTAGGCAACTACAATTTCACCACTGGATCTTCTTGCTACCCGTAGATGATATATCATTACAGTTATTCTCCTTTATTAAGGGAATGAAAATGTCACTGTCGATTTGAGGTGGTAGTTCAGGTCCCTGGGTTGGATTACATGATCTAGCATGGAAGTCAAATGTGAGACAAGAAGCTCTTGTAAAAAGATTATTCATATTTATGAGAGTATCTCTTGAGCAAGATTCTCAAGAACACACAAGGATGGTTATTATACAAATCTCCTAGTAACCTCGCCATAAACATAGAAAAAAAGATGTCATGTCATATGCTCATTGCCTCACAGTGGCCTAATTCTTGACATGTTTTCACCCCTCACTTCATTTGACAGTGGTCATAACTGCAGAGAAAACAAAGAAATACTTTCAAGAAAACACAATAAATTTGGAAACGATGATGAACAACTGTCAACAAATAATGACAGTCGCTATTAAAAACCGAAGCGACCCTCTTGCCACAAGCCTCTCTCGAGGGGGACGAGGGAAGCCAAGAATAAATTGCCTGTCTGTAGTCATTTGAATGCAACATTTAGTTGTGATTTATGTGAGGGCAGAAAAAGCATTATGAGAAAACATTTTCCAAGTGCAACAGCTTGCAGCAATTTACATTATATGGGGGGAAAACCGCTGAAACAAATATTTGACTGGCCTCCATAATGAAATGGATATATTTATACACATTGAATTGAGTCAAAGGCTCAGTAATGAACGCATGGCTTCACCAAAGGACCTCTCTGCGTTCTTGTAGTAAACATTTTACTGATGCTACAGGGGCTTCGAATGAAAGTTATTAGAGCCATAATTCTCCCAGCAGGCCAAGAGATACAAAGATAATACACATGAAGAGAGAGAGGATACACTAGAGGGAAATCAGCGCTGTGTTTGTATCAGTGACAGAAAGAGATTCAGAGCTTTACTAACTCAATTTCAATTAGTTTTAGGATGAAATCGATTTTTTCTAATTAGTGTGCTGATTTTGTTACCCTTTAATCTCACACATTTTTATTTAAACATATAGGTAAACATATTGGGAGCATACTTCCCCAGAGTGACCTCAATAATAAAATATAAAATACATTATACACAGATTTTTTTCTTTTTACAGTATTTTAGATCCAGTATGTTTAAAGCTGCACAACAATCAAACAAATGACTATGTGACAATGTGTGAGAGGTCACCTGTTGAGTCTACATCGATAATAATAATCTAACTCTGCAGTCTTTCAGTTACTGTTTTGATTTTATGTTTACTGTACATTACCTTAGTAGACTTACCAAAGTTAACGACATAGCCGAGCATTTGGCAGCTAAAGAGCCACATGTTTCCCTCAGAAATTGGTGGAGAACTAAACAGAGCTAAACCCAGTGAATACTGGGTTTAGATTAATCAGGTGGACATAAACATGACTGACACTAGCCAGAATAAAATGTAAAGTATTAGATAGAGGCCAAAAAATAAATTAATACAAAGGTAAGTTTGTCTACTTTTGGGACAACAATATATAATACGAAATACTTATTTACGCTTTGAAACAGCATGTAGACATTAAATAAAATGTACAGAAAGTGTATTTGAATGGTAAACTAAATGAATAAAATATTTAAAATTCTAATTTTAAATTCTAATTCAAATATTTAGATCTTCCTTTTGGTTTCTGGTCAACTTTTCAGTGGATGTTGGGAATGCATCGTGGTTTGAAAAGTTCAGTATTTGTTACACTTAAACTTCCAGTATGAATCATCTTAAGACATCTGTGTCTTTGTCTTTAAATAACAAGCCGATGAGGTACTGGTGGCTGAAATGTGTGTACAGCTATCTTGTCTCTGTTCAGTACTTAATGTAGCATGAATGAAACCACACGCAAACACACACACACGAACACACACATTTGTAACCAAGTGAGCAGAACTTCAGCACTCTTCATGCACAGGCGAGAAGACACAAACGTAACACTCTAATTAATATGTCACAGAGAAAATATTTTAATGACTTACAAATGGGGGTGACTGCACACTGCCCTGTGCCATTTATTTACAGTGAGGCTGAGACTTACTGGCATGAGGCAGCACATACAGCAAATTCTTAGACATCTAAATTAGAGGGGGCCCGGGGTGTCGTGGCTTCAGATACATGTGTGTAACCCCTGTGGTCTCTAAGCCCCCTCCTTCAAATTTGCGTCTTCCCTAATCAGTGCCAAATGGAGATTTTTTCCCCCTTCTTTCCCAGCTTGGGCAATATAGGCAGCAAGAGAGAGGAAGGAAGTCATTGTATTCAATGAGTGCCTTCCATTTTTATTTTTTACAGCCGCGTCACATTCAGTCCCCCCCACATAAACGCAGTAACTCTCACAATTACCAACGCTTTCATGTGTCCCAGTCAGCGGTCGGTGGGGAAGGAGGGCCAATTGCTTATAATTAAGAGGTATTTGTTTTGGAGCTGCGGGGTGCTGAATTCTTCATACACATGGCACTTTTTTGCCATATTAGCAACACTGTAGGGCAAAATCTGCAGTATATAGCAGCTCAAGAGTTAACCGAAGTTAGAGTAAGCACTACGTTTTCTCAGAGATATTAAAGCGATTATGAGCTTTAAATGGGATTTTCAGTAAAACTGAATTTGTCTTCAAGATTTTAAGCCTATTTCAGGAAAAAAAACAAGAAGTCAGAGGGGCTGTTTAAAGTGAACACGTCTGAACAGCCATTACTGCACTTTTAATCTCATTTGCACCTAATGCCACAGTAAAAGATTTCCACGTTTCACCCAGCATATGCTAGTGATTATTAATTAGTGTTTTGCCTGCATTTTAGGTAATAGGAGAAAGAACCAGTAAAATTGAGAGTCCTCATACCCAAGGCAAATGCCTACAATTAAAGTTTACTATGTGTTTGTTTTTCAATAGGTTTTTAACATTCGGCTGATGCAACAACTTGGCAGATGCGGGCTCGAAACGGCTACAGTTCCTCCTGCAAGATAAACAAAGCTGCAGCGAGTCTGAATGAGGAAGAATGAAGCTGAAGGACGATGTCACCGCGAACATCCTCCTCACCCTTCAAGGTGGGCAGCAGGAGGGAACAGTTGTGACAGAAATGTCAGTTTACCGGTGAAAATATCTGTAAACACAAAACAGGAACAAAGAGTTTAATATGTGAAACTCAAACAAACAAACAAACAAACAAAGTTGTCTGGGATCCTAGAACGTTAAAGCTATAACTCACAGTAGCATAGATGTTTTATGCTGCATTTCTGGTATTTTGTGTGCATGATACTGTTTATTTGAATTATTGGATGGTTTTATGAATGATGTGTTGCACTATGAGGAAAGTTCTTGCAACTTTATTATAATGGTGATAAAGTTACACTAATTCAAATCAACTCAAATTTAAAGAAAATATTGGACTTTTATTCAGAGGATGGATAAATTATATCTTATGTCTACTGATAACTTATGATTATTTCAAAGGGTGAATTCTACATTTTGTTATATCAAGGTTTACTCTATCAGATTTCAGGATAAGCCTTCAAATGGAAATTATTAATATATTGACACCCACACTGTAAAAAAGTTGTATATAAGTTTGAAGGATAAGTCTGGTGATATTCTCTATTTTGCTTATTATTCAACAAAGTCAACAAAGCCCATTAAAAGAGAAAAGACGATAATGTATTGTGTAGCTAGAGCTTCATATACCTCACTCCTTTGTGCCAAAGAGCTCCATTGTTGTCCAAAAATTATTAAAAAACCTCAATGAGCCCCACTGCTGCACTGACTGACATGTTCCGTCATTACCATGAACACACACACTGCAGTTTATTTTGACTCAATTCCTCATACACCATCCTCCTGCCACTCGCTAGAGCTCCATGTGTATTCATCCACAGCTGAAAATAGACCACAACAAATCTGCTTTTTAAGTAACGTTTGCTAGCAACTACAGTGATCGGCTGTATTAGGAAGTTATTTGGCCTTTTTCAAATAAATAAATAGATCAATAAATTATAATATTTTTCAATGAATTGTATTGATTGTTAAGATAATTGCTTCAGTAGGAGCAAATGGGACCGAGAGCCACAGACAGGCTGAAGAAGTTGGAAAGTACTGTGACTGTTGTTGAACAATAAGAGAAATATATAATATCTCCAGCTGTATTGTTTAAACACAGAAAGTTAAGACTTGATGGATCTACTG